>NC_135237.1:295586560-295887560 GCF_051348905.1 Ranitomeya variabilis | reverse complement strand
AAAGTTTTACAAAAAGGGAAAAAAGCAAGACAGCACAAAAGTTCAAATCACCTCTCTTTTGCCCCATTACAACAAATAACAAAAAATAGCAACAAAAAAAAACATATTTGATATCATTGTATTTGTAAATGTCTGCATTATCCAAATATAGAGAGAAGCACATATAATGAAAATCCAACAATTAGAGGCCTTAAAGTACAATTGATATGCACAGCAAGAGAGAATACTTTAAATATGGACCAAGGTAAAGAATAAAATCATATTTTATTAAACAAGCCATAAAGACAAGTACATGACATAATTAAATTTGTTAAAAAAGAGGAAAATACATAGATAAGGCGACAGGATAGAAAGCCTGGACTAATAATACGTACAATTAAAGGAACAAATTTGGTAGGAATGAGCTAAATTCTTTGGTGAAGTAAGAAGGTATAGGAAAGCCACTAGCAGTAATACTAACACAGTATACCATACCAGTGATCAATGCATAGGCACAGATTAAATTGCACACATAATCCTTGTACAGAGATAGTGCAGGGTAGCATAGGTTATATATAGGATCAAGAATTGTAGCTACTAGAAAAAAATGTGCAGACATACAGTGGGGAAAAAAGTATTTAGTCAGCCACCAATTGAGCAAGTTCTCCCACTTAAAAAGATGAGAGAGACCTGTAATTGACATCATAGGTAGAGCACAACTATGAGAGTCAAAATGAGAAAACATATCCAGAAAATCACCTTGTCTGATTTGGCAAAACTTATTTTACAAATTATGGAGGAATGCTTTGGGGCTGTTTCTCTGGAAAGGGACCAGGAAGACTGATCAGTGTACATGAAAGAATGAATAGGGCCATGTACCGTGAGATTTGGAGTGCAAATCTCCTTCAATCAGCAAGGGCATTGAAGATGAAACATGGAATGGGTTTTTCAGCATGATAATGATCCTAAGCACACCACCAGGGCAACGAAGGAGTGGCTTCTTAAGAAGCATATGAAGGTCCTAGAGTGGCCTAGCCAGTCTCCAGATCTCAACCCCATAGAAAACCTTTGGAGGGAGTAGAAAGTCCGTGCTGCCCAGTGACTGGCCCAAAACATCACTGCTCTACTAGAGATCTGCATGGAGGAATGGGCCAACATACCACCAACAATGTGTGCCAAACTTGTGAAGAATTACAGAAAACGTTTGACCTCTGTCATTGCCAACAAAGGATATCTAAAAAAAAAATTGAGATGAACTTTTGTTAATGAAAAAATACCTATTTTCCACCATAATTTGCAAAATAAATCTAGCCAAAAGAGGCAAGGTGATTTTCTGGATTTCTTTTCTTATTTTGACTCTCGTAGTTGTGGCCTATCTATGATGTCAATTACAGGCCTCTCTCATCCTTTTAAGTGGGAGAACTTGCACAATTGGTGGCTGACTAAGTACTTTTTCCCCACTGGAAGTGAATGTAATGAGTGATTGATATAGTGAGTGGTAGCATAATATTGTAAGAGTCACATGCTAGTCTATAATGCATATATGATACCGCATACAATGTACAGTGCCATGCGAAAGTATTCAGCCCCCCTGGAACTTTTCATTCTTTTCCCACATATCATGCTTCAAACATAAAGATACCAAATGTAAATTTTGGTGAAGAATCAACAACAAGTGGAACACAAATGTTAAGTTGAACAAAATTTATTGGTTACTTTAATTTTTTGTGGAAATTCAAAAACTTAAAAGTGGGGCATGCAATATTATTCAGCCCCTTTACTTCCAGTGCAGCAAACTCACTCCAGAAGTTCATTGTGGATCTCTGAATGATCCAATGTTGTCCTAAATGCCTAATGATGATAAATATAATCCACCTGTGTGCAATCAAGTCTCCGTAGAAATGCACCTGCTCTGTGATAGTCTTGGGTTCTGTTTGAAGCACAGAGAGCATCTAGCATGGTGCGTCAGCCACGCCCAGCCGCACACCGTGAAAATAAGCATGCGTAAGCAAACACGGGCGAACGCATGCAAACGCATGCACCTGAGTCTACAATGTTAAAGATAGGAAATCAAGACGCATGCGAACACAACCCCAAATGTGAAACCAGCCTTATGTATGCCAGTATAGGTGCCTATATATTAAGTGAAGGTCACATATTAATCAAAAACTCATACGCAAAGTGTAGCCACAGGTTTGAGCATCCACCACAGCTGACGTACATTTCACATAAAAATGCTCCGTCCACCCCTGGAATTTGTTTCTTGTTTTTCACTATTCTTAGTGGTAGAATGAATGGTGTCATTCAAAATTATGACTCGTCCTGCAAAAAAAAAAAAACTTCATACAACTATATGCATTGAAAAATATAAAAAAAAATGTCATCACATGAAAAAAGAAAAAGGTGATTCAAAAATGAAAAAAATAAAATAAAAAATGGAGAATTGCCTGGTCATGAAGGGTTTAAACTATGTATGGGATTATTCAAACTGCCTTTTTAACATCCTGTAAGTGCTGGAGTGTTCATTTGCATATTGGAAATGTAAAGGTACATTATTAATTTTTCCAAAATTAGATTATTTTATTATTGCACATTAAGACAAGATGAAGTTGCAGAGCTCAGTGTAGGCTGAAATACCAAGCAGACACATTATTACATACATTTTTTGCAGGTGTGAAGATAAATGTGGCTTGTTCAAGTGTTAGACCCAGCATTGGGACACATTCACTCTTTGTATCAAGGAATAACATCAAAATGCACCCCATGTCCAAAATGCACCCTGTGTCCAAAATGCACCCCGTGTGTCAGTTCAGTGTTATATTTTGACCACATTGAAGCTGATCTGTGTTGAGATGCAGATTCGGAGAACCTTGGTCCAGCAGACAGGAGCCCTGAAAGCTGCCTTCTACCTATCGACATTTCTGACTCTCATTTTGGTTAGATGGTCTGGAACACCATCATCCCTGTGACATGATGCTCACAGTATAACTAACTAAAGGAAGAATGACCTGCACAGGAGGAAAGTGCACACCCAAACAAAAAACTATAGTATAAAACTTTTTTTATTGATTAACAAAAAAGTACTTACAAACATACCTACAGTGTAACAGCAATGTGTTTTGCTACCAGATGTAGCTTTGTCAAGGGTGGGTATATATATATACATGTCCTTCTGGCACTATTTATAGGTAGTTACATTGTTCTTATTTTGCATGATCAGTGGCCCTTTTATTTTTCTGCTATTTGTCCTTAGGGATATAAAATATATTATTATTTATTTGCATGCCCCTTGTCATGACACAGCTGTCAGGTGTTCATGGACCAGGGGCTCCTTCCCTGTCCCTATCAATAGGGGGCACCCTAGCTCACTCTATTCCTTGGGATATTTCTGAAGGTGATCATGCCGGGGCCTCCATCCTTGCCCTATCTTCTGTGTCAGCCCTCCATCTGTTCTCTTCCCCCACCCACAGGAGAGGGGTGCTACTGTGTTCTGCAGTACACCAACCTGACATATAATGCAACACAAACAAGGGTTATCCACTTGGCCCAAAGCCTGTTTTCACGTTCCTAACCAATTTTGACCATTGTCACTTTATGAGGTCATAAATCTAGAATGCTTCAATGGATTCCACTGATTCTGAGATAGTATTCTAGTGAAATATCGTACTTCATTAACCCCTTCATGACCCAGCCTATTTTGACCTTAATGACCTGGCCATTTTTTGCAATTCTGACCAGTGTCCCTTTATGAGGTAATAACTCAGGTATGCTTTAATGGATCCTAGCGATTCTGAGATTGTTTTTTTCGACACATATTGGGCTTCATGTTGGTAGTAAATTTAGATTGATAAGTTTTGCGTTTATTTGTGAAAAAATCAGAAATTTGGCGAAAATTTTGAAAATTTTGCAATGTTCAAATTTTGAATTTTTATTCTGTTAAACAAGAGAGTTATGTGACACAAAATAGTTAATAAATAAAATTTGCCACATGTCTACTTTACATCAGCACAATTTTGGAAACAATTTTTTTTTTTGCTAGGAAGTTATAAGGGTTAAAATTTGACCAGCGATTTCTCATTTTTACAACAAAATTTACAAAACCATTTTTTTAGGGACCACCTCACATTTGAAGTTAGTTTGAGGGGTCTATATGGTTGAAAATACCCAAAAGTGACACCATTCTAAAAACTGCACCCCTCTAGGTGCTCAAAACCACATTAAAGAAGTTTATTAACCCTTCAGGTGCTTCACAGCAGCAGAAGCAACATGGAAGAAAAAATTAACATTTCAATTTTCAGTCACAAAAATAATTTTTAGCAACTTTTTTTTATTTTCCCAAGGGTAAAAGGAGAAACTGGACCCCAAAAGTTAATGAACATTTTGTCCTGAGTACACTGATACCCCATATGTGGGTGGGAACCACTGTTTAGGCACACGACAGGGCTTGGAAGGGAAGGAGCACCATTTGACTATTTGAATGAAAAATTGGCTCCAATTTTTAGCGGACGCCATGTCTCGTTTAGAAAGCCCCTGTGTGCCTAAATATTGGAACTCCCCCACAAGTGACCCCATTTTGGAAACTAGACCCCCCAAGGAACTTATCTAGATGCATAGTAAGCACTTTGAACCGACAGATGCTTCACAAATTGATCCATAAAATGAAAAAGTACTTTTTTTTCACCAAAAAATTATTTTAGCCTCAATTTTTTATTTTCACATGAGCAACAGGATAAAACTGATCTTTACATTTGTTGAACAATTTCTCCTGAGTACACTGATACCTCACATGTGGGGTTAAACCACTGTTTGGGCACACGACAAGGCTCGGAAGGGAAGGAGCGCCATTTGACTTTTGAATGAAAAATTAGCTCTAATCGTTAGCGGACACCATGTTGCGTTTGGAGAGCCCGTGTGTGCCTAAACATTGGAGCTCCCCCATAAGTGGCCCCATTTTACAAACCAGACCCCCAAGGAACTTATCAAGATGCATAGTGAGCACTTTGAACTCCCAGGTGCTTCACAAATTGATCCGTAAAAGTGAAAAAGTACTTTTTTTTCACAAAAAAAATATTTTAGCCTCAATATTTTCATTTTTACATGGGCAACAGGATAAAATGGATAGTAAATTTTGTTGGGCAATTTCTCCTGAGTACACAGATACCTCATATGTGGTCAGAGACCACAGTTTGGGTGCACGGCCGGGCCGGGCTCGGAAGGAAAGGAGCGCCATTTGACTTTTTGAATGAAAAATTAGCTCCAATTGTTAGTGGACACCATGTCGCATTTGGAGAGCCCCTGTGTGCCTAAACATTGGAGCTACCCCACAAGTGAACACATTTTGGAAACTAGACCTCCCAAGCAACTAATCTAGATGTGCGATGAGCACTTTCAACCATGGCATGCTGTGGAAAATATAATGCAGCGTTTCCAAGTGGTATTTTCTGCACCATGGGCACAGTGGATTTGGTTTTCCATAGGTTTACATGGTACTGTAAACGTGATGGAAAACCGCTACAAATCCGCAGCAGCCAATCCGCTGCAGATCCGCAGCCAAATCCACACCGTGTGCACATAGCCTAATTCTAACCCTAATACTAACCCTAACCCTAATTGCAACCCTAACCCTAATTCTAACCCTAACCCTAATTCTAACCCTAACCCTAATTCTAACCCTAACCCTAATCACAACCCTAACCCTAATTGCAACCCTAACCCTAGTTCTAATCCTAACCCTAGTTCTAACCCTAACCCTAGTTCTAACCCTAACCCTTGTGGAAAAATAAAAGTAAACATATTTTCTTTATTTTATTATGTTCCCTACCTATGGGGGTGATAAAGGGGGGTTATTTATTTTTTTTTATTTTGATCATTGTGATAGAACCTATCACAGCAATCAAAATGTATCCAGAATGAATCTGCCAGCCGGCAGATTCGGCGGGCGCACTGCACATGCGCCCTCCATTTTGGAAGGTGGCGGCACCCACGGAGAAGATGGACAGACACCGGGAAGGGCACCGGAGGTCAGTAAGTATGGGGTGTGGGATCAGAGTACAGGGGGTGGGATCAGAGATGGGGGAGGGGGGAGCGGACAGGAGGACAGAGGGGAGCGGAAGACTGCAGAAGACAGGATGGAGGATGGGGTGGTGGATCGGTGGCGGTGTTGGGGCCAGATCGCGGTCTCCAGCCATGGCCGATGATATTGCAGCATCGGCCATGGCTGGATTGTAATGTTTCACCAATTTTCATTGGTGAAATATTACAATTGCTCTGATTGAAAGTGAAAGTGAAATGTCACTTTCAACAGCCAAAGTGATCATAGCCACTGGGGGCTAAGCCACCACCCTAGGCTCAAGTACCACCTCCCCCCTGCAGGTCGGGTGAAAAAACAGTTAACCCTTTCACCCGACCTGCAGGAATGCGATCATTCTGTGACACAGCATATGCGTCACAGGTCAGATTGGCACCGACTTTCCTGACGCATATGCTGTGTCACAGGTCGGGAAGGGGTTAAAGCAGTAAAACTTCTTTGATTTGACTTACATTGATTTGTGAAAGAAATGGAGATCTGGTGAAAATTTTGAAAATTTTGCAATTTTCAAACTTTTAATTGTATGCCCTTAAATCAGAGAGTCATATTGCACAAATTAATTAATGAATAACATTTTCCACATGTGTACTTTACATTAGCACAATTGTTTTTGTTAGTTATAAGGGTTAAAAGTTGACCATCAATTTCTCATTTTTACAACAAAATTTGCAAGACTATTATTTTAGGGACCACCTCACATTTGAAGTGACTTTGAGGGCCCTTTATGACAGAAAATACCCAAACATGATACCATTCTAAAAACTGCACCTCTCAAGGTACTCAAAACTACATTCATGAAGTTTATTAACCGTTCAGGTGCTTCACAGGAATTTTTGGTATGTGGAAGGAAAAAATAAACATTTACTTTTCTTTCACAAAAAATTTCTTTTTTTTTTTACTTTTGCATGGGTAAAATAAGAAAATGGACCATGCAATATGTTTTGCAGTTTTTCCTGAGCATGCCAATACCCTATAAGTGGGGGAAATCTACTGTTTGGGCATACAGCAGAAAGGGAAAGAGCACTATTTGACTTTTTGAATGTAAAATTTGCTGGCAAAATTAGCAGATGCCATGTCATGTTTGAAGAGCCCCTGATGTGCCTAAACAGTGGAATCCCCCCAAACGTGACAACATTTTGGAAACTAGACCCCTTAGGGAACTTATCTAGATGTGCACTGAGCACCTTGAACCCACAGGTACTTCACAGAAGTTTTTCACGTAGAGCCATGAAAATAAAAAAAATCACATCTTTCCCAAATAAATCTTTTTAAGCTCCAAATTTAGCATTTTCATAAGAGTAACCGGAGAAATTGCTCCATAAAATGTCTTGTGCAATTTCTCCTGAGTAAACCAATACCCAATATGTGAAGGAAAACAACTGTTTGGGTGCCCGGCAGAGCTTGGAAGGGAAGGAGTGCCATTTGACTTTTTGAACATAAAATTTGCTGGAATAACTAGCGGATGCCATGTCGTGTTTGGCGAGCCCGTGATGTGCCTAACAGTGGAAACCACCAACAAGTGACACCATTTTGGAAACTAGACCACTTGGGGAACTTATCTAGATGTGCATTTGGCACCTTGAACCCACAGGTGCTTCAAATAAGTTTTTTACGTAGGGCCATGAAAATTAAAAAAAATAACAACATTTTACCCAGATATTTACCCAAATGCTGCATTTTCATAAGGGTAACAGGAGAAACTGATCAATATAATTTATTGCGCAATTTCTCATGAGTGTGCACATACCCAATATGTGGAGGAAAACAACTAATTGGGTGAATGGCAGGACTTGAAAGGGAAGAAACACCATATTATAGTGCAGATCTTGCTGCACTTGTTTGAGGGTGCCATGTTAAATTGGCAGAGCCCTTGAGGTGCCAACACAGCAGAAACCCCCATAAGTGACCACATTTATCAAATTAAACCTCTCAATGAATTCATCTAGGGGTGCAGTGATTATATTGACACCACAGGTGTGTCACAGACTTGACCATTGGCCATTTTTTCCACCAAGATTGTGTGTTACATTTTCATACTGGGAAATGGGCAAAAATGGCACCAAAATTTGTTCCACAATTTCTGATGAATGTGGCAACACACCATACATGGCTATAGAGTATTACTTAGCCATACAGAGTGATTTTGGAGGGATGGAGCGCTATTTGCCTTAGCGGTCCTGCTGCTGGGTTGTTGCCCTCCTACGGCCCCCTCAAGATCTCCTGGTGTACTGGCCTATTTTCTGGTAGCTCCTCAAGCCTTTGGACACTACACTGACAGACAAACAAACATTCTTGTCACAGCTCGCAAGTTTGTGCCATCCTGGATGAGCTGCACTACCTGACCCACTTGTGTGGGTTATAGTCCATCTCATGCTACCACGAGTGTGAAAGCACAACCAACATTCAAAAGTGACCAAAACATCAGCCAGAAAGCATTGGTACTGAGATGTGGTCTGTGGTCCCCACCTGCAGAACCCCTCCTTTATGGATTGTGTCTTGATAATTGCCAATAATTTCCATCTCTTGTCTATTCCATTTGCACAACAGCATGTGAAATTGATTGCCAAACAGTGTTGCTTCCTAAGCGGACAGTTTGATTTCACAGAAGTTTGATTTACTTGGAGTTATATTCTGTCATTTATGTGTTCCCTTTATTTTCTCGAGCAGTGTATATATATATAAATATATATATATAAATATATATATATATATATATATATATATATATATGTCACTGATATCTATATATTACTCTTTGTCTATACTGTATGTCTATTCTATCTATTCTATTCTAACCTGTCATTCTAACCTGTGATTTTACTGTACGCGGCAGATGAATTGCCAGCTTTTCATCTCTATCTATCTATCTATCGATCGATCGATCTACCTGTTTGTTGGGTCCAGCAGAAAAATATTTGGCTTTCCCTTTGACTTGCATTGGATCCGTTATTCGGTACAAATACACTGATATTAGAAAGTATTTGTGTCGATTTTCCCGAATCCGAATATTTCACTATTCGCTCATCATTAGTGAGAAATTAAAAGGGAAGATGACATGCCAATAATATCTGCTGAATTATTTTCAATAGGATAAAAAATGCCTGCAATTTAGTTTTTTGGGAAATAGAGAAGAAACTGTTATTGATACTACTAGTTTCCCTAATTATTAACATTAAAAACAATCATTTTTTTCTTTACATTACTGGACTAAATTAAATAGTTGCTGATTAAATGATAACTTGTTTAATATTGTAAATTAATACTAAATAATTTAATTGGCTTCATTATTACCAAATATAATTTGACATGCATAGCTTTACTAACGTATATTTTACAATATATCTTCAATGGAAAGAGTGTAATTTATTCATTTCAGGAGAGTCACTTAATATTTCTTGTTGAAGACTTTCAATTATTCAGTCTTTTTTTCCAGGAGGTTAATGGCTGAATTGGTCTTGTTAGATAATAAAAATGACAATTTAATATTTCAGTTATACTTTGATTTTTGAAATTAGATCACTTTTAGTACCCTTATTTTTTTTATTAAGTGTCATGGCATCAGCAGTATAGCTTGCAGCAATGTACATGAATGTGATAATGTATAAATGGATGATCTGAGAAAAAAATATTTTAACACAGGTTATAATTTGTATTCATCAATGTTACTTTGTCATAGCAGTCAGGTAAATCACCTTTCAGTTAGAAACTATGAAAGTCATAGGATTATAGTTTACTTCTGTCTTGTTAGGGCAATAGAAAAGAAATATTAAGAATATGGCAACTAACAGCCAAATTAGGAATGATAATAATAATAATAATAATAATAATAATAATTATGATGATTCATAATTATTATGGTAAATAATACATGGGAACATGACAGGGGTGCAGAAGATGCTATGTCTTCAAGGGAGAAGGCAATTGGAGCAATACAACGCACAGGCGAATTGTAGCTAAGATAGTTTCTGGAGCAAAATCTGCTTGTCCTGTGTTCAGCTCTAAAGAAGGTGACTTTGTGACTGTTCTTGATATTTCAGGTTCAGTAGTGTGTCAAACAGTTGTGGAGGTGGTGGCGGTGAGTTTTATGTCTGGTCATCTCTTGTGTGGGAATTCTTTTTCATATTTCTGAAAGACCAATCTAGTGCAATGTACAGACTGTATTGTTGAAAAGTAGGCTGGATACATCCTGGAACAAATCATCTACTAATTACATATCTATCAGAACATCAAATGACATCACCTGCTTTTGTAGAGAAAGCCAGCTGACTGCAAAATAAGCAAAGCTCAAGCTAACTGTCACGACTCATCTGTTGGGTGACCCGGGACCAGGGGCTCCTTCTCTGTCCCTAACACTAGGGGGTGCCCTAGCTCCCCCTATTCCCTGGGATACTTCTGAAGGTGAAGATGCCGGGGCTTCCACCCTTGCCTTTTCCCCTGAATCAGCCCTCCATTTGTTCTCTTCCCCCACATAGGGCAAAGGTTCGCTGCCGTGCACCGCAGTACACCAACCCACCAAACAAGGCAACATGATCAAGGGTAGCTAAAAATAACAGGCATACAAATATTCACTCACATATAAAAGAGGAATGCTCTGGGGAGTGAAGGACAGGGAAAAACCAAAGAAAGAAGAGGGAAGGGAATTATCACACTTACAAACCCACGCATCAGTCACAGATAATGCCTTCAAACTTCTCATATAAACACCTCTACTCCAACTCATGCAGCATAAGCTAGCTCTGACATGGGTTTCAATCAGGACCCAGATTATGAAGGGAATAGGAGTGGCTAACCGAGCTCAGCTGAGAGATCAGAGTCCCAGAGCTCCCAACATCGATTAACCCCTGTTCTGCCAAAATAAATAAACACCATTTAAAAAGAAGATGAAGTGCTTCTTTTCAGTGCAGAAGTATGAGCAATCAGATGCAGCAGTCTTCTGACCCCTCTCTTTTGCAGTAACCCCATGACTCTAACCTCCTGGTAACCAGTCTGCACCACAAGTAGTGATTTATTGTTATCAGCCTCATCATCATCCTCATCAACTTCTTTTCATACACTTCCCTTTCTTCCATTTTATCAGTTCTCCAATTGTATGCACAAAAACATTTGTTCAGTCATTCAGTTACATGAAAATGGTGCTCCTAAGTGTCAAAGTCCACCACAATTGATGACAGATAACTTGGATGTAATGTATTTTGCAAAATAATTTTGTGCAATAAAGCTTAATGGAAGATAGCTATGCATTAATATTCATTGTACTAAAAAGCAATCACTGCCAGGTTTGATACAAAATGCAATTTTTTTTTTTCTACAACAAGATTTATTGTTTTGCATGTGTCAATTATTAGAAACAATGTGTCAGGGTTGACAGATTGCGCTAAATAAAATATAAATTAAAGTGCAATTGCAAAACGGAGTTCACAGCGCTGAGATATATAACTGCTGCTAGTGTGAACAATGATGGAACAAAACAGAAAGCATTACCTTAAACACACTATGTTAACTCCACACAATGTGAGCAGGATGCAGAATCCTTAGCTCTGTTAACTTCACAGAGAGGTAGAGCTCCGAGTTTGCTAAGTATTATACCCTGTTTAACATCACAGGGATGATAGCACGTGGAGAGAGCTTGCTTTGCAGCTAAACTGTGCTAATCACACAAATGAATGAAACAGATGCTAAGCCAAGAGAAAGAACTCTTATGATGCTAGGTCTGATACCCTGTTGCCTTAACCTAGACGTATAGCATAAGGGTTGAGCTTGCTCTGTAACTGAACTGTGCCAATCGCGCACATGTACGAAACAGATGCTAAGCCAAGCAGCTAGTTACCCCAGTCCTGACACTACTGAACCTGTGCCTGACCGGCACCCTAAGCATGTAGAAGACTAGAGTCTCAGGTGTTGAGCCAAAGGTACAAAACCACATAAGTGAACAACCTGCCTGCCAACGTGTACAGTCTCTGGGCAAAGACACACACACAAATGTGCAGACAGAGTGGTAGAGTAGCCACTCACACACACCAAACATAAATGACACCAGCGCACGTGCGTGCACTGCTGAGAGCCTTATAAATGCTAGGCTCCACCCCAAACACTCACTCACAGTCGGCCGAGACATCACCCCCGGGCCAATCCAGAGCTGCCACATCATGAGAGCAGCTAACATCCCACCACCAATGAGAAGCTGCCACCTCACAGACATGCTCAGTAAGGTGATCTCTGGACTTAGACTCCAGAGCGCAAGGCTGCACACGCATATCATTGGTTACCATAGACTTGACTGGAGAGCCAGCAGTAACCAGATGTATACCACGAGCCTGAGCAAGACGCTCGGACCGATGTCTGTGCTGAGCAGAAATCGCAGCGGGAGAATCCCGATTTCTAACACAATGTACAGCAAACTTCTCTTCTTAATTATTTTGTGTGAAATTAAGTTTTATTGTGATTGCATCTTGAGTAAATTTTCCCACTAGAATCCTAATCAGGATAAGAAAATGCAATATTGTTTAATAACAGACAAATATTCTTTCTAGAAAGTATCAATGTTAAGAATTTTTTGAGATATTATCAGAAAAATCTGTGTTTTCTAATCTGTAGCTTCTGCACAGTGGACAGTTGCTGACTGCATGTATAACCAGATGACCTCTCTCCTTATCTTGCAGTCAACACTTCCTGCATGGCCTCTGTGCAAAACAAGTTAGAAAGGGAAAAATTGTCAGAAGGTGCTAAATTGTTTAAATGTGCTTTTAAAAAATGAATATTTTGTTCCAACAACCAAGGCAGCATCAACAGCACTGGCTGCAATTCACACATGTGGACAAAATTGTTAGTATCCTTCTGTTAAAGTAAAAAAACAAAACAATGGTCACTGAAATTAGTTGCAACTGACAAAGGTAATTTTCAATTTAAATTTACTTTATACTATATAGAAATAAGTAAAAATCCGACTTTGCTTTTGAACTGTTGTTCAACAGAAACATTAAAAAAAAATAATGACATTAGCCTCAACAAAATATGATGATACCCTTAACTTTATATTTTGTTGCATACACTTTTGAGACAATCATTGTAGAAAACAAATTATATAGCTCTGAAAAGTCTAGAAGGCCTTGAGTGTCTTGAAATTTAATTGTACCCTGCACAAATTCAAGACACCATGTGCCATATGCAGCAAAGCAGCCCCAAAATATGACCAAGCCTCCTCCATGATTCACAGTAGGTACAATATTCTTTTTTTGTATGCTTCATTTTTGCATCTGTGCATCTGAGCTAATGTGACTTAGCAGAAAGCTCCAGTTTTGTTTCATGCTATATTTTTCAAGGACATTGTCAGAGAATCTTTGTGGCTTGTCAATTTCATTTTGGCAAATTCCAGTCTTGCTTTTTTATGATTTACTTTCAACCATGCTTTATTCCTCCATTGTCTTCCAAGAAGTCCACTTTGATTGAGACAGTGATGGATGGTAGCATATGACACTGGTGTTCCTTCAACTTGAAGTTCACCTCCAATGTCTTTGGAAGTTGCTCTGTGCTCTTTTGTTACCGTTTGTATTATCTGTTTTTTTTTTAATTTTTCATCAATTTTCAGTGGAGGTTAGTTACAGTCCTATAGACCTTAAACAGATAAATATTTGCAACTGTAGTAAAAGGAACAAAAGCTGTTTTGAGATATTATTGATATAACATTCTACGTGTGTTAGGGTTTGCGGAACGCACCGAATATATTTATTGATGTGATTGGTGTGTTCGCAACCCGGGATCCACCGTGCAGGAAATATCCTGCCGCTAAGTAAATGGCAGCACAATATGGCGGTATTAACCAGCTCTGTTAGCTTCACAGAGCGGCCGAGAAAGCAAAGCTCTGTGCCCTGTTAACTCTCACAGAGACACAGGCTAACTACCCAGAAGAGAGCAGTCAGTGGTCATGCATGCACACAACACTCCTCGCCGGAGGCACCAGCTTTCTAGGGGCTTATTTCAGCTGGGTCCCTGAATACTCTCATACACAATCTCCTCGCCGGAGGTGCCAGCATTCTAGGGGCTTATTTCAGCCGGGTCCCTGAACACATTCACGCATATGACCACAGTGGCGCAAAGCATGTAGCTTTAGAAGATACTAGCCATGCGAGCCTTAAATAGCTGCAGCACGTACAGGACCTTAAAAAAGAGGACCGATGAGAGACTGCTACTGAGTCTGCGTACCTACAGGACCTTCCTAGAAAGACCAATAGACTTGGCTGCAGTACCTGAACATGTGACCCTTGATCTCCACTGAGAGATCTTACCCTGGGCATGCTCAGTGTGTGCAAAGCAGGACTTAGTCCCAGAAAAGCCTGTTCGCCGTAGATCAGTGCAGGGTACAATAGCAGAGCCTGGAGAGGCAGCAAAAACCCTTTGCACTGAATCAGACTCAGTGAGATGCTGGGACCGACGTCTCCGCTAAGCAGGCTCCACTGTGGCCGAAGGAGAATGGGAGACCGCAGCAGAGATGGATCAAGATTCCCCCTGTGCAGCAGAGGAAACTTGACTCCTAACATTACCCCCCCTCCTAGGGCCCCCCTCCTTGAGCCTCGCTATGCTCAAAAGCTGCAATGAGCAGCGGAGCCCGAATGTGCTCTACAGTCTCCCAGGTTCTATCCTTTGGACCGTGACCCTTCCAATCCACCAGATAAAATTTCTTGCCACATACCACCTTGCACCCCACGATAGCATTCACCTCAAACTCATCCGTGGATGAACCCGATGTCCCAGCAGATGACTCAGAAAACCGGGACAAATGAACGGGCTTTAAGAGGGAAATGTGAAAGGTATCGGTGATACCAAGGCGTGGAGGAATAGCCAAACGGTAGACCACAGGGTTCACCTGTTCCAGAACCTTGAACGGACCAATGTAGCGAGGCGCAAACTTAGTAGACTCAACTCGCAGCCTGATGTTACGGGCGGAGAGCCACACTCAGTCGCCAGGAGCAAAGGTCAGAGCGGGGCGCCAGTGTGTATCAGCCGAGACCCTCATTCTCTCCTTGGAGGCCGGGATGGCATCCTGTGTGCGGTCCCAGATGTCACATGCCTCCACCGCCCAGTCTGCCACCCTAGAATCGGTGGATGACACGGGCATGGGCACAGGGACACACGGATGCTGGCCGTAATTAAGGAGAAAAGGAGTCTGACAAGTGGAATCGGTTATGACGTTGTTCAAGGCAAATTCCGCCCAAGGTAGCAAAGATGCCCAGTCATCCTGCCTAGCAGAGCCAAAATGTTGCAAGTATGTCACCAGAGTCTGATTGGTTCTCTCTACCAACCCATTTGTCTCAGGATGATATGAAGAGGAGAGATTCAGCTCTATGCTGAGTAAACGGCAGAGCTCTCTCCAAAACCGAGACGCAAACTGGGGACCCCGGTCGCTGACAACTTTATCAGGCATTCCATGTAAGCAGAAAATATGTTTAATGAACAACACCGCCAAGGCCCGTGCAGAAGGTAACCGTGGTAGCGGCACCAAATGCACCATTTTCGAGAAATGATCGGTGATGACCCAAATGATGGTACAGCCACGAGACTTGGGCAAACCCACCACAAAGTACATCCCGACCATCTCCCAGGGTCTGTCTGACACCGGTATGGGGTAAAGTAACCCAGCAGGCCGTTGCCGTGAAGACCGATTCTGGGTGCAGGAGACACAAGCCCGAATATAGTCCCTGATGTCACGGGCCATATGCGGCCACCAGTATGTCCTTGCCAAAAGCTCAGATGTCCTCTTGGTTCCAAAATGTCCACCCACTCTGGACAAGTGAGCCCAAGAGAGAAACTCCGGTCGCAAATTCGCTTGCACGATAGTCTTGCCCGGGGGCACGGACTCTAGCGAAACCGGAGCCACAGTTCTCAGGCTCTCAGAGGGGACAATAAGCCGAGGCTCCTCATCCTCCTCCTCAGATGACACTACGGAGTGGGAGAGTGCGTCGGCACGAATGTTCTTCTCCCCAGAGAGAAAATGGAGAGTAAAATGGAACCGGGAGAAGAACAGGGACCATCTGGCCTGGCGAGAATTCAGCCGCTGGGCCATCTGTATGTACACCAAGTTTTTGTGGTCGGTGAATACTTGGAAGGGAAAGCAAGCTCCCTCCAAGAGGTGTCTCCACTCAGAAAAAGCTAACTTCATTGCTAGCAACTCCCTATCCCCGATGGAATAATTCCTCTCCGCTGGTGTGAAGGTCTTGGAAAAGAAGAAGCAAGGATGCTTCCGACCTTGAGCATCCTTTTGGAAAAGGACTGCTCCAGCACCAATGGATGAGGCATCCACCTCCATTATAAATGGCTTATCTACATCGGGGCGATGTAGAATAGGAGCGCTAGCGAAGTGTGACTTAATCGAAAGGAATGCCTTGGAGACATCCTCCCACCACAACTTGGGATTTGCTCCCTTCTTGGTGAGGGCAACCAAGGGAGCTACCAAAGTTGAAAAGTGTGGAATGAACTGGCGATAGTAATTGGTGAACCCCATAAAGCGCTGCACCGCTTTAAGAGAATGGGGTTCCTGCCAGTCCATCACAGCCTGTAGTTTGGCAGGATCCATAGCCAAACCCTGGGCAGAGATGATATAACCAAGGAATGGCAAGGACTCCTGCTCAAACACACACTTCTCCAACTTGGCGTAGAGGGAGTTTGCCCGTAAGAGGTCGAAGACTTTGCGAACATTTCTCCGGTGGGAGTCAATATCTGGAGAGTAGATAATAATAATAATAATAATAATAATAATAATTTTATTTATATAGCGCCAACATATTCCGCAGCGCTTTACAACTTATAGAGGGGACTTGTACAGACAATAGACATTACAGCATAACAGAAATCACAGTTCAAAACAGATACCAGGAGGAATGAGGGCCCTGCTCGCAAGCTTACAAACTATGAGGAAAAGGGGAGACACGAGAGGTGGATGGTAACAATTGCTTTAGTTATTTGGACCAGCCATAGTGTAAGGCTCAGGTGTTCATGTAAAGCTGCATGAACCAGTTAACAGCCTATGTATGTAGCAGTACAGACACAGAGGCTATTGACTGCATAAAGTGTATGAGAACATGATGCGAGGAACCTGATTATGTTTTTGTTTTTGTTTTATTATTTTTTTTTATTAGGCCACACAGGGATAGTTAGGTTAATGCATTGAGGCGGTAGGCCAGTCTGAACAAATGCATTTTTAGGGCACGTTTAAAACTGTGGGGATTGGGGATTAATCATATTAACCTAGGTAGTGCATTCCAAAGAATCGGCGCAGCACGTGTAAAGTCTTGGAGATGGGAATGGGAGGTTCTGATTATTGAGGATTAGTGTTGAGAGATACCGTCCGATACTTGAAAGTATCGGTATCGGATAGTATCGGCCGATACCCGAAAAGTATCGGATATCGCCGATACCGATACCCGATACCAATACAAGTCAATGGGACACCAAGTATCGGAAGGTATCCTGATGGTTCCCAGGGTCTGAAGGAGAGGAAACTCTCCTTCAGGCCCTGGGATCCATATTAATGTGTAAAATAAAGACTTAAAATAAAAAATATTGATATATTCACCTCTCCGGAGGCCCCTGCACCTCACCGCTATTAACCGGCAGCCTTTTTTGCTTAAAATGAGCACGTTTAGGGCCTTCCATGACATCACGGCTTCTGATTGGCGCGTGCCGCTCATGTGACCGCCAGGCGACCAGTCACAAGCCGTGACGTCATTCTCAGGTCCTAAATTCCTAGAATTAGGAATTTAGGACCTGAGAATGACGTCACGGCTTGTGATTGGTCGCGTGGCGGTCACATGAGCGGCACGTGACCAATCAGAAGCCGTGACATCATGGAAGGTGCTGAACGAGCTCATTTTAAGCAAAGCAGGCTGCCGGTTACTACCAGGGCGCGTCAGAGGGTGAGTATATCCCTATTTTTTATATTAATTATTTATTTTTTACATGGATATGGATCCCAGGGCCTGAAGGAGAGTTTCCTCTCCTTCAGACCCTGGGAACCATACACTGAGAACTTCCGATTCCGATTCCCGATACCACAAAAGTATCGGATCTCGGTATCGGAATTCCGATACCGCAAGTATCGGCCGATACCCGATACTTGCGGTATTGGAATGCTCAACACTATTGAGGATGCTAACCTGAGGTCATTAGCGGAGCGTAGGGCACGGGTAGGGTGGTAGACTGAGACCAGAGAGGAGATGTAGGGTGGTGCTGAGCCATGGAGTGCTTTGTGGATGAGGATAGTAGTTTTGTACTGGATTCTGGAGTGGATGGGTAGCCAGTGTAATGACTGGCACAAGGTAGAGGCATCGGTGTAACGGTTGGTGAGGAATATGATCCTGGCAGCAGCATTCAGGACAGATTGGAGCGGGGAGAGTTTGGTAAGAGGGAGGCCGATTAGTAGAGAGTTACAATAGTCCAGACGAGAATGAATAAGTGAGACAGTAAGAGTTTTTGCAGAGTCGAAAGTAAGAAAAGGGCGAATTCTAGAAATATTTTTGAGATGCAGATAAGAAGAGCGAGCCAGTGATCGGATGTGGGAGGTGAATGAAAGCTCGGAATCAAGGATGACCCCAAGACAGCGGGCATGTTGCTTGGGAGTAATGGTGGAACCGCACACGGAGATGGAAATGTCAGGCAAAGGTAGGTTAGTAGAGGGAGAGAACACGAGGAGTTCAGTTTTTGACAGGTTCAGTTTCAGATAGAGGGAGGACATGATGTTAGAGACAGCGGTAAGACAATCACTGGTGTTTTCTAAGAAGGTTGGAGTGAAAGCAGGAGAAGAGGTGTATAATTGGGTGTCGTCAGCATAGAGATGGTACTGGAAACCAAATCTACTAATTGTTTGTCCAATAGGGGCAGTATACAAAGAGAAGAGGAGGGGGCCTAGGACTGATCCTTGAGGAACCCCAACAGTAAGGGGAAGGGGAGAGGAGGAGGAACCAGCAAAACACAGTAGATGAGAATATCATCCAGATAGACTACGACCGAGGTGGTGAGCATCTCCCGGAAGATGTCGTTCACAAAGTCATGGGAAACGGCTGGGGCATTACAGAGCCCAAAGGGCATCACCAGATATTCATAGTGCCCATCCCTGGCATTAAAACTGTCTTCCACTCGTCCCCCTCACGGATGCGAATCAGGTTATAATCACCCCGCAAATCTAATTTAGTAAATACCCTTGCTCCCCGTAGCCTATCAAAGAGCTCAGATATCAGGGGTAGTGGGTACTTGTTTTTAACGGTGATGGCGTTAAGACCCCTGTAGTCAATGCATGGACGTAATTCTCCACTCTTCTTCTGCACGAAGAACCCAGCCCCTGCAGGTGACACTGACTTCCTAATAAAACCTCTTGCCAGATTTTCTTGGATATACTGAGACATTGCCTCCGTCTCCGGGAGAGATAACGGATAGATTCGACCCCGGGGAGGCTCAGCACCAGGCAAGAGATCAATAGGACAGTCATAGGGGCGGTGAGGCGGAAGGGTCTCCACAGCCCTTTTAGAGAATACGTCCGCATAAGGCCAATAGTGCTTGGGGAGAGAGGAAAGATCTGCGGGTACCTCAGTTGTAGCAACCTGAACGCACTCCCTCTGACATCGACCCTCACAGGATTTACTCCATCCCAAAATTGTCCCTGAGGACCACTCTATATGAGGAGAATGAAAACGAAGCCAGGGTATCCCCAACAGGACCTCATCAACTCCCTCAGGAAGGAACAAAAGAGAAATAATCTCTTGATGTGATGGAGATAAAGAAAGAGTGAAAGGGATGGTTTGGTGTGTAATCCGTGAAGGTCGTGTCGACCCATTTACCACTCGAATGGTTATTGGCTTGGCGAGCATCACCAGGGGTATTGCATGTCGCTGAGCGAAAGCGGATGACATAAAATTACCCTCCGCCCCAGAGTCCATGCAAAGCTCTACCATAAGAGTGGATGGGCCTATGTTAATTGTCCCCTTGAAGGACAATTTTGAGGTAAACGTCGCTGTGTCTAATGTACCTCCTCCAACTGCCACTAGATGCTGACGTTTCCTCGACCGCTGCGGACACTTGGAGGCAAGATGTCCAGACTGCCGGCAAACATGACAGACCTTAAGGGCACAAGCGGCCTGGGACTTAGACCCCGCTTGCGACCCCTCTATGGCCTCATGTGATTCGGGCGCCTGGATCGGAGATTCCAAAGGTCTGGCAAAGGTGGGAGCCAGCCGAAACCTCTGCTTACACTAGGCTCGCTCCAACCCTCGCTCATGAAAACGAAGGTCTATGTGAGTTGATATAGATATGAGCTCCTCCAGTGTAGCGGGAATCTCCCTAGTGACCAAAGCGTCCTTCACATGGTCAGCCAGCCCCCTCCAAAATACTGGGATGAGGGTTTTATCTGACCACTCCAACTCAGATGCTAAAGTCAGGAAGAGAATGGCAAATTGGCTGACCACGGTCAAACCCTGAGTCAATGCCAGCAGTTGGAGCGCCGTATCATGGGTGACTTGAGGTCCTACGAAGACCTGCTTCAGAGTGCCCAGAAACCGAGGAAGACTCTGCACCACATGATCATTGCGCTGCCACAGCGGCGTAGCCCACTCCAAAGCTCTGTCGACAGGAGAGAAATTACAAATCCCACCTTTGCCCGCTCAGTGGGAAAACGTTCAGCCAGGAGCTCGAGATGTATACCGCACTGGCTCACAAATCCCTTACAGGACTTACTGTCCCCAGAGAATTTTTCAGGCAACGGAAGGTGGGATAAGGTCGGAAAAGAGGTGGCAGTGGGTAAAGCTGCTGTAGCCACGCTAGCAGCCTGAACAGCAATTGCGGTAACATCCACCGCCAAGGTTGCACGCTCGAGAAACGCCAACCAGCCCTCCAGCAGCTGGATGTACCCCTGCAATTGCTTTTCATCCACCATTACTTAGCCAGATCCTGGCGCTAGTATACTGTTTGGGTTTGCGGAACGCACCGAATATATTTATTGATGTGATTGGTGTGTTCGCAACCCGGGATCCACCGTGCAGTTAATATCCTGCCGCTAAGTAAATGGCAGCACAATATGGCGGTATTAACCAGCTCTGTTAGCTTCACAGAGCAGCCGAGAAAGCAAAGCTCTGTGCCCTGTTAACTCTCACAGAGACACAGGCTAACTACCCAGAAGAGAGCAGTCAGTGGTCATGCATGCACACAACACTCCTCGCCGGAGGTGCCAGCATTCTAGGGGCTTATTTCAGCTGGGTCCCTGAATACTCTCATACACAATCTCCTCGCCGGAGGTGCCAGCATTCTAGGGGCTTATTTCAG
This sequence comes from Ranitomeya variabilis, assembly GCF_051348905.1. Taxonomy (NCBI): domain Eukaryota; kingdom Metazoa; phylum Chordata; class Amphibia; order Anura; family Dendrobatidae; genus Ranitomeya; species Ranitomeya variabilis. The sequence continues at coordinate 295,866,193 of NC_135237.1, read as the reverse complement.
CCGGGTCCCTGAACACATTCACGCATATGACCACAGTGGCTCAAAGCATGTAACTTTAGAAGATACTAGCGCATGGCCGTGCGGCCATGCGAGCCTTAAATAGCTGCAGCACGTACAGGACCTTAAAAAAGAGGACCAATGAGAGACTGCTACTGAGTCTGCGTACCTACAGGACCTTCCTAGAAAGACCAATAGACTTGGCTGCAATACCTGAACATGTGACCCTTGATCTCCACTGAGAGATCTTACCCTGGGCATGCTCAGTGTGTGCAATGCAGGACTTAGTCCCAGAAAAGCCTGTTCGCCATAGATCAGTGCAGGGTACAATAGCAGAGCCTGGAGAGGCAGCAAAAACCCTTTGCATTGAATCAGACTCAGTCAGACGCTGGGACCGACGTCTCTGCTGAGCAGGCTCCACTGTGGCCGAAGGAGAATGGGAGACAGCAGCAGAGACGGATCGAGATTCCCCCTGTGCAGCAGAGGAAACCCGACTCCTAACAACGTTTTTGTCTATAATTACCTTTCTTTCCAAGCTCTTTGCACAACTCTGTACTTAGACTTCTTTGGTCAATTTTCAGTGTGGTACTTAATGATGGCAAACAGCACAGTGACTGTGACTGTGATCTGTCAAATAGGCAGACTGACCAAATACAAGTTTGCAGACATCTGTGATGATAATTACAAGACACTCCTTAGTTTTACTTGTCACAATATGGTCAAATTATTTTCAATATTTTCTAGGTGTAACATCATTATATCATCATGATTAAGGGTGCTCAGTCACCGGAAACGCGTTGATCTTGGTTTTAATGTGCTGATGTTTTGTCCTCACACGCTATTTTGAAGTGAAATAAAGCTACGGATCTTTCACTGCATCGTTGAGCTGGATTCTTTTCCTTTAACATCATTATATACAGTCCATTTTCATTAGATTTTTTTTAAATTCTTCGGTTGCACCACAGTTCCATAGCAATGTCTGATTTTCATTAGTTGATATTCAGTGAATTTAAATTCAAAATTACTTTGGCAGATTCAAGTTATTTCAATGACCACTACAGGCCTTTTTTGTTTTAAAGAAGACATTTCACCAAGTTTTTCACATTGACGTGAACACATGGTAATTGTGGCTGCAGAGTGTAATAAAAAGTTTTTGATCATTTTAATTTCCTCTCTCTATTCCAGAAATATTGGCAATCAAAGTATTTAACACCTAATGAGATGGGCAGACCCCTGGATGCTCGAGTCTGGCTTGTTCTGCCAAACAGTTAAAAACCCAGACCCGAACCGGGACCCCATTCACTTGAATGAGAGTCCCAAACATTAAGTGTTTACCATGCTTTCATATGCATGACAGTGTGGCAAATGCTACCTCTGATCGATGGTAAAATCATTACCATCACTCACATAGCTGTGGATCCCAAGCTGTCAAAAGACATCATGAGCCCACAGCTGTGATCGGAGGTAAAAGTTTACTCTATGTTTTTGATCACCAGCCAGGCAAAACTGGCAGCTGAAGACTGCAACCCTTAAAGGGACACTGTCACCTGAATTTGGAGGGAACAATTTTCAGCGATAGGGGCGGGGTTTTCGGGTGTTTAATTCACCCTTTCCTTACCCGCTGGCTGCATGCTGGCTGCAATATTGGATTGAAGTTCATTCTCTGTCCTCCATAGTACACGCCTGCGTAAGGCAAGATTGCCTTGTGCAGGCATGTACTACGGAGGACAGAGAATGAACTTCAATCCAATATTGCAGCCAGCATGCAGCCAGCGGGTAAGGAAAGGGTGAATCAAACACCCGAAAACCCCACCCCTATGGCTGAAAATTGTTCCCTCCAAATTCAGGTGACAGTGTCCCTTTAAGCTGTCAGCTTAACCAAGGTTGGTTATCAAGTATAGAGGAGTTCCTATGCTGTTATTTTTATTTATTTAAATAAATATTTAAAAAAACGGCATAGGTTCCCCCTCTTTTTGATAACAAGCCTCACCATTACTAATCCTATAGTTGATTTGTAAATAACCACACTACCAGAATAAAATCTTTTATTTTAAATAAAAAAAAACACACTTTTCCTTTTTTATTAAAAAATAACAAACATACTTATACTCACCTAATGCCAAATTCATTGAAGCCCTCGTCTCCTATAATAAAACAAAATAAAAAACAGCCATATCCTTCACCTGTCCATCGTTCTATTCCACAACGTAATCCATGTCTGGGAATAAACAGTTTTCAACCTGGACGGTGCCAAGATGTGACCATCCAGACTGAGAACCACTGGGAGAATGAGCTGCTGTGAGCGCAGCCACAAACACCAGCTGTGATGTAATCAAAGTTACTGCTGGTCACTAAGGCTGCATTCTTAGCCGGGCCACTGAACTGCTGTGAACTGCTGTGACCTCCAGTGATATCACCACTAGCACAGTGAGAAAAATTCTCATGGTGCAGCACTGAGTTCAGAGAGTTCACAGGGGAAAAAGAGAAATATCTCCTAGTGAACTGCGGTGAACTAACATCTGCACCATGACACTTTTTCTCTCTGTGCTAGCGGTGATCTCACCTTGAAGATGTCACAGAGACAGTGCCAAAGTAGTGGCATCACTTGTGCAACGCCGTTTTCATTGGGGGTCCAGTCTGGCTCTAACCCCAGTGATCTAGGGGCTGAGCCTAGAGATCTCACTTTCGCTAAATCTGCTGTGCCCTGTGACAGCTAGCAAAGAACAGCATCCTTTACATTTGTTACTGTGGCTCTGTGGTTAACAGAGTTTGCTGCTGTTCTCATTGGCTGACATTTAATCCACAAGTTTCTGGTGCTCACCCGCCATCTTGTCCGCCATTGCTTAGCAGCAGGATCCATCTCTGCACAGTGGACCCCGGGTTGAGAATGCACCTTACTCTTATATTACATTTGGTGCGTTCTGCCAACCCTAACATAGCCTCTATAACATTGTGTATCCAGTTCAACATAAAACATTTGATGAAAGGACCTGAATAACAGAAGGATACAAATAATTTTGTCCATGTGCGATTATGATATGATGAACAAGATGGTTTATATGCCAGTGCAACAAACTGAATTTCACCCCCTAAACAGCCATGTTTAGTATTACCTACACTATGTCCTTTCTGCAGCAGATACCCTCAGCTGTAATCCCATGGACTGAGTCAACATATCTAATAACCTTATATACAGAAACCAGCAATATGCAAGTTTAATTAAACCATATATTAACTCAATGATAACTATGATTAATTTAGGAGAACTAGAGTTATTTTATAAAAATATTATTTATTAAATACAACCAGTAAAATAACAACAAGAAAATTACACGTATCAATTTGTATATTAGCATAGACAGATATAAATATATAGTGTGATCCCAACAAGTGCGAACGCACAGCGGTCACAATCCTAGGCTGATTAGAGCAGCTATCAGTCATACAACTATTAGGTGGCCCTCATAAACAGCATGGAGGAAAACCCCCATGGCATGTAAAAAAGGAAAATATTTCCTCACTAGTGTTGAGCATTCCGATACCGCAAGTATCGGGTATCGGCCGATACTTGCGGGTATCGGAATTCCAATACCGAGATCCAATACTTTTGTGGTATCGGGTATCGGTATCGAAACAACATTAATGTGTAAAATTAAGAATTAAAATAAAAAATATTGCTATACTCACCTCTCCGACGCAGCCTGGACCTCACCGAGGGAACCGGCAGCGTTCTTTGCTTAAAATGCGCGCTTTTACTTCCTTCCGTGACGTCACGGCTTGTGATTGGTCGCGTGCCGCCCATGTGGCCGCGACGCGACCAATCACAGCAAGCCGTGACGTAATTTTCAGGTCCTCAATGCCTAATTCTAGGCATTCAGGAATTTAAAATTACATTCCGGCTTGTGATTGGTCGCGTTGCGGTCAGCAAGCCGTGACGTAATTTCAGGTCCTCAATGCAGAAATAGGCATCAGGACCTGAAATTACGTCACGGCTTGCTGTGATTGGTCGCGTCGCGGTCACATGGGCGGCACGCAACCAATCACAAGCCGTGACGTAATTTTAAAAATGCGCGCGTCTCCTGCCTCCCGTGACGTCACGGCTTGTGATTGGTCACATCGCCCATGTGACCGCGACGCGACCAATCACAAGCCGGAACGTAATTTTAAATTCCTGAATGCCTAGAATTAGGCATTGAGGACCTGAAAATTACGTCACGGCTTGCTGTGATTGGTCGCGTCGTGGCCACATGGGCGGCACACGACCAATCACAAGCCGTGACGTCACGGAAGGAAGTAAAAGCGCGCATTTTAAGCAAAGAACGCTGCCGGTTCCCTCGGTGAGGTCCAGGCTGCGTCGGAGAGGTGAGTATAGCAATATTTTTTATTTTAATTCTTTATTTTACACATTAATATGGTTCCCAGGGCCTGAAGGAGAGTTTCCTCTCCTTCAGACCCTGGGAACCATCAGGAATACCGTCCGATACTTGAGTCCCATTGACTTGTATTGGTATCGGGTATCGGTATCGGATTAGATCCGATACTTTGCCGGTATCGGCCGATACTTTCCGATACCGATACTTTCAAGTATCGGACGGTATCGCTCAACACTATTCCTCACGTATTATGAGCTGGTATGCCACATATGTTAAACAATGATTACTGCCCCAAAGTCATAAATACAAATGAAAGGTTAATTACCCATAGTATGTTACGTTCAGTCCAGGACCAGACCGCTCTCCCCAACGCGCGTTTCGCGAGAGTAACTCTCGCTTCCTCAAGGGAGGAAGATATATATATATATATATATATATATATATATATATATATATATATATATATCTGTATATCTTTCTAATCTCTCTCTCTACATATATTGAGAAGGTGGATTAGGGTAAACATGACAAACTGCTGGACTGTGAGAGAGGTGCTAGCGGAGATGTTATGTTGGATTGAGAAAGATGTGGTGTGCTCGGTGAAACAAAAACAGCAGGCATCTACACTTCTGTAACAGCTGAGTGGTTTTCAGTCACCCCAACTGTAGGTTGTAAACAAGTGGAGGTTCTGCATTTGGAAACCTGTGTGGGAACACTTGCCACAGTGACAGAGGAAAAAGCAGCACATTCAGTTGATGGGATGGCCAGTGGTTGGTGAGGACCGTTGGAACAGTGAGATTCCCAGACAAATGCATTTTGATTGCACATGTGCCAGTTTATGCATGTAGTAGTCACATTATTGTATTTTTTTCCTCTGCTAAGTCATTTTTTGCAAATTTTGCAGATAACATTAGTTGGGTCATTCTTTGCAGTCTCAAAAAAGGCCCAGGCTAGGCAACCCTTGCTGCTCCTGTGAAATGCAGATTTGCGACTGTTGCTGGCCCCACCTGAGTTGTGGCTGAGGATGCAGTGTTTGTCATGATTGCACCACTCCATGTCTGTTCGGCAAGCCGCAAAGTAACCTCTTTCTCTTCCTACTCCTCCACCTCCTTTGCTGAGCTACTCAACTGCGTACCTCTGGGTTCACACCAAGTGGTATCTATAACCTTATGGTCATCCTCTCTGTTCTAACCACTCCTTGCTCTGGTCACCCTCCTGCGCTTCCTGCCATGACCGCATAGTACAGTCTGTGTGTGCCTCAGGCATCCGAGTCTCATTAGGATCACCTTCACTCCTGGGGGTTTAATGTCTGTTGATGAGGGTCTGGATTCTGCATGGACTCTACTTCGTTTGTCTCCGGATGCAACTGAAAATAATTTTAGGCATTGGTGCAGATACTTTCCCACTCTTGATTCTGTAAATATTTGGAGCAGACCTCTGATGCCCATGTAATAGAATGTGTGAACAGCTCTGCATACTCGCTCATTTGTGATTCCCTACAATCCGTTGGGCAGTTGGAGATTTGTGATGCAGGGTGAAACAAGGGGAATTGGGTGCCACCTTTGAGGATTGTACTGTGTGTGATGTTAAGGTAGAGGAAGAGGAGAGGCCAATTGATGCAGCACTTGACATCCACTGGAGCACAAATTCTTTCCGGCCTCATCTACAAGGAGTACCGCTGTATTACTGCCAAATAAAGGCAATTCTTATTGCTGGGAAACTATCTAATGTGAAGCCTCTCATTGGCTGAATCCTGCATTTATCTGCTTAGATAGGATCCTGCTATGATTAAAGTCATCAGAGTCTGATGTGTGGCATGCTCAGTCAGAGAGCCTATGCATACAGATATCAAAAAACTGACCGCCACTTCCAAACAGAAACTAGGTGTGTACTGGTTCAAACTAATAGTAGCCACTTCCATATATAACCAACAAATAAAGTTGCACTCTGTAGAGCTACAGCATGAAAATTTGAAACATTTGATATATGAATTGCATTACTGCTCTAGAAAATAGGAAAAATTGAGATTACTTAGCGCATAAATTGGCTAATTCATGTGTACCCATCAACTGCGATAAGAATATTGTTGCAGTTTTTAGTATTTGCTTGCATTGGCTCTCTGACTGAGCATTCCCCCATCAGACTCTGGCTATTTTAATCTTAGCAGGATCTTATCTACCCACATAAATGCAGGCTTCAGCCTAGGAGAGGATGAGAATCACCTTATAGCGGCTGCTGTGTGCATATGAATTGGTCAATTTAGGCGCTAAGTATTCTCATTTTTTCTAATTTTCTTGTGCAGCAAGGCAATTCATATATCATATATTTCATGCTTTCATGCTATAGCGCTATAGAGTGCAAATGTATTTGTTGGTTATATATGGAGATGGCTAGTCTTAGTTTGCCCCTATATGCAATTGGTTTCTTTTGTTATTTGCCAAAGGGAATCGAGTAGCTGGTCCAGTAGCAGATGTTGTCAATTGTCTTTGGATATGACAAGATGGTGCTTGTTCAATAGAGCTTTCAGTAACATGACCACCTAACCAATGTATACCTTGAACACCAAGACTATACACCCCTTTCACCATGACCTCTCTTTTTCCCCACTCATGTTGGATGTACCCTTCTCCTCTTTTAACAAGCTGCTTCATAACCCTAGGCCCAGATGTGACAGTAATCTGTCACTAAATTAACAATCAGTATTTAATTGCTGAAATAGTGTGTCTGGACCACACTCTTAGCAGAAATGTTTCAGATTCCGAAATTTGAAATGGTATCTTGACCACGCTATAAGAACAAACAATTTGGATTCAGAAATGTGGGCTGGTGTCTGGACCTCACTATTATCAGAAATAATTAAGATTAGTAAATGTGGCGTGGTGTTTGGCACACACTATTAGCACAAACTGTTTAGATTCTGAAATGTGGCCTTGTCTCTAGCCCATACTAGTAGCACAAACAATTTAGATTCTGAAATGCGGAATCTCTGCTGGACCACCCTACTAGCAGAATAGATTTAGATTTTAAAATGTGACCTGGTGTATGGCCCATACTATTAGCAGAAAAGATTTAAGTTTGGAAATGTGGCCTAGCGTCTGACCCATACTATTAGCGCAAATTATTTAGATTTTAAATTGTGGCCTAGTGTCTGGCCCACACTATTAGTAGAAACTATTTAGATTTGGAAATGTAGCCGGGTATATGGCCTACACTATTAGCAGAATTGTTTTTGGTTCTGAAATGTGGTCTGGTGTCTGGCCCACAGTATCAGCAAAAATAATTTAGATTATGAAATGTGGCCTGGTATATGGCCCACACTATGAGCAGAAAGGATTAAGATTCTGAAATGTGGCTTGGTATCTGGCCTACACTATTTGCACAAATGATTAGATTCTGAAATGTGGCCTGTGGTAGGCAAACATTATTATAATAAAGGATTTTGATTCTGAAATGTTTACACCTTCCTGGTCCAGACTATTAGCACAAACTATTTAGTGTAGATTCGGAACTGTGTCCTGGTCACTGGCCTGCACTATTAGAACAAATGATTTGGATTATGAAATGTGTCCTGGTCTCTGGCCCACACTATAAGAACAAGTGATTTAAATTCTGAAATGTGGCATGTTGTATAGCCCACACTTTTAGCAGAAAGGATTTTGATCCTGAAATGTGGTCTGGTGTCTGGACCACACTATTAGCACAAACAATTTTGATTCGGAAACGTAGCCTAGTGTATGGTCCATACTATTAACAAAAATGATTTAGATTCTGAAATGTGGCCTGGTGTATGGCTCACAATATTAGCAGAAAGGATTTAGATTATGAAATGTGGACTTCTGGCTAGACCACACTATTAGCACAAGTGATTTATATTTTGAAACGTGGCTTGGTGTATTGTCCACACTATTAGCAGAAAGAATTTAGATTCTTAAATGTGGCCTGATGTCTGGGCCACACTTTTAGCACAAACTATTTATATTCTGAAATGTGGCATGGCGTATTGCCTACACAAATAGCAAAAATTATTTAGATTTGGATATGTGGTCTCCTGGCGGGCCCACACTATTTGCACAAATGATTTAAATTCTTAAATGTGGCATTTAGATGCAGAAGGAGGGTTTCACACAGAATCCTATCTACCTTGAACGATCTGACTTCTTTCAGCAGCGGGAGCAGCTTTGCTGCACTTTTACATTGATGAAATGATGCAAAAACAACATGTCTGCTTTTTATATGGAGAGGGACATGTGACTTTGGTAGCCAATGACAGAAGGCCTTGTGTCTGGACACTGTGGATGGTTTCTGCACCCTGATTGGCTGCCGGAATCTCCACACATTAAGTTAAGTATACTCTGACCTGCTCCAGTTTGTTGATTTCTTTTTTAAAATGTGGTGCCCAAAAGTGAACACAATATTGCAGATGAGGTCTGAGCAAAGAGAAGTAGAGGGCAATAATGACTTAAAGTGATCTAGACTGTATGCTTCTGTTCATACATCCCCAAATTATATTTGCTTTTTTGCTCCTGCATCACACTGTTGACTCATGTTCAGTATGTTATCTATTAGTATTCCCAAGTCTTTTTCACATGTGTTGATGCTTAGCCCTATTCCTCCCATTCTGTACATGCTTTTTCCATTTTTTTCCCCAGATGTCGTACTTTGCATTTTTCCATGGTAAAAAAACATTCTGTCAGTTGCTGCCCACTGCTCCAGTTTATTTATATATTTTTGAATCCTCTCTTTCTCCTCTCTAGTATTAGCTATCCCTCCTAGCTTTGTGTCATCAAAAAATTTAATCATTTTATCCTCAATTTCTTCATCTAAATCATTGATAAAGATATTGAACAATGATGCAGGGCCCAGGACAGAATCCTGTGGTACCCCATTTGAGACATTCTGGATGTGAAGCCATTTATGACCACTCTTTGGGTCTGATCCCTAAGCCAGTTATGAATCCACCTAACAGTTGCCTTGTCCGTTCCATACTTAGTCATTTTTTCAATAAGGTTGGTGTGAGATACTTTGTCAAATGTTTTGGTGAAGTCACAATATACTATATCTACAGCATTTCCCTGATCCACCCAGTCAGTGATTCTGTCATAGAAGGAGATTAACCCTGCTGTTCTGTTCGCATTTGCTATACACTTGTACTGTTCCCGGGTCAATATGACCCGACCTATTAATTCTTGATTTTTAGCTACTCTAAGTGTGTTATTTGAATACTTTTTTCATTATTATACTGTATGTGAATATGGTTAATCATAAATAAATGAAAAATTTAAATTCAAACTTAATAATTTATTTTTTTTTCATACAAAGGTTACACAGGCTTTTTACAATTATCTTTGATTGTTGGCATTCTGCACACAAATAACAAATAAGCTTTACATTACTATTACTAAAACATGAAATTTAACTTTTTGAAAACAATAAAATTTAAACAAATGAAAAATCATAAAAACTTCAACCTTTTTAGAAAGAAAAAAGAAAAAACTGAACATGTTCATGCGTTTTTACAATTACATTTGTAAATTACAATTTTACATTTACCAATATAAGCATTTAGAGCTGTCACATCTAATTTTTTCCATTTATAACCATAAACTACTTGTCCCTCAATGTTTGTCATTTGTATTATAATATTTAGGATGGTCATATTTAGGAACAATGCGAATGCTGATCCTATATCAGATATTCTTGATGTAGCATACCTTGTAGGACCAGGAGTAGCTTTTATGATATTTTCAGAGGACAATCTACCAGCCTGACTAGGCTGCAAGTTCCAAATTACACACTTGTTTTTAGAAGGGATTTCTTGCATCTGGCTAGTTGTCTGGGTATCATGTTCCTCTTCATACTCCACTTCAGAATCTGAATTTTCAACATTGCTTTCCATCTCGCTTATGTGGTCCTCCTCTTCGGACATTATTTCCTGCGGGACATCATCTTTTGAATCAGAGACGTTGACAAGCTCTTCCAATTCAGCGTCAGTCAATATACTTTTTCGAAACATTTTTATCTAAGTTTGGAAAAGAAAAGAATAGTTGTAAAGATTAGGATTGAGCGAAACAGATCGGCCAATTTCAAAAGTCGCCGACTTTTGGGAAAGTCGGGTTTCGTGAAACCCGACCCAATCTCACTGTGGGATCGGGTCGGCCGTCGGCGATCTTTGCTCCAAAGTCGGGTTTCGTTTTTTATATATATATGTCATTGAGACACATATATATATATTATATTTACTTCAGCGCGATAATGTTGAAAAGCCGGTAATTCAATTGCCGGCTTTTCATTTCTCCTGCCTAAACCCGACATGATATGAGACATGGTTTACATACAGTAAACCATGTCATAGCCCCCTTTTTTTGCATATTCCACACTACTAATGTTAGTAGTGTGTATGTGCAAAATTTTGGCGCTCTAGCTATTAAATTTAAGGGCTAAATCTCGGAAAAAATTGGCGTGGGCTCCCGCGCAATTTTCTCCGCCAGAGTGGTAAAGCCAGTGACTGAGGGCAGATATTAATAGCCTAGAGAGAGTCCATGGTTATTGGCCCCCCCCTGGCTACAAACATCTGCCCCCAGCCACCCCAGGAAAGGCACATCTCGAAGATGCGCCAATTCTGGCACTTGGCCACTCTCTTCCCACTCCCGTGTAGCAGTGGGATATGGGGTAATGAAGGGTTAATGCCACCTTGCTATTGTAAGGTGACATTAAGCCAGATTAATAATGGAGAGGCGTCAATTATGACACCTATCCATTATTAATCCAATTGTATGAAAGGGTTAAAAAACACACACACATGATTAAAAAGTATTTTAATGAAATAAACACACCGGTTGTTTTAATATTTTATTGCTCTCTCAATCCACCTGAAGACCCTCGCTTGGAAAAATAATAAACCAACTATATGCATACCCTCTGATGAACTGTCACGTCCCACGAGGTAAATCCATCTGAAGGGGTTAAAATATTTTACAGGCAGGAGCTGTGCTAATGCAGCTGTGCTCGTGCCTGTAAACCCCGGGGAATGAAGGAAATGTAGGTCAATGACCTATAGTTACCTTCATTCGCGGTGATGCGCCCCCTGCTGGATGTCCTCATATGACCTCGAGCGTGGGAAAAAGTTCCCAGGCTGCAGTTCATGAGGACATCCAGCAGGGGGCGCATCACCGGCAGGAGAAATGAAAAGCCGGCAATTGAATTACCGGATTTTAAACATTATCGTGCTGAAGCAAATATTTAAAAAGTATGCTTCCCCATTGAATTGCATTGGGTTTCGTGTTTTGGCCGATCCCCGACCCTGACTTTTCAATAAGATCGGTCAATTTCACTCGACCCGACCTTTTGAGAAAAAATGAAAAGTCGCTCAACCCTAGTAAAGATATGTATTCACAGCATCAGTCAATAGACATTTTAGAAACATTTTTATCCAAGTTTTGAAAAAAAAAGAATACCTGTAAAGATGTGTATTCACAGCTCAGTGCTCTCTCTCTCTCTCACAGATTCCAGTGTCTCTTTCACAGGACTTAAGGTACCTTCACACTGAACAACTTTCCAATGAGAACGACAACGATCCGTGACGTTGCAGCATCCTGGATAGCGATATCATTGTGTTTGACATGCAGCAGCGATCTGGATCCCGCTGTGATATCGTTGGTCGGAGCTAAAAGGCCAGCACCTTATTTCGTCGTTAGGTCGGTGTGTATCGTCATGTTTGACAGCAAAAGCAACGATGCCAGCAATATTTTACAATGGTAACCAGGGTAAATATCGGGTTACTAAGCGCAGGGCCGGGTTTAGTAACCCGATATTTACCCTGGCTACCATTGTAAAAGTAAAAAAAAAAAACAGTACATACTCACCTTCTGATGTCTGTCACGTCCCCCGGTGTCCGCGCTGCTGCTCAGAGCTTCCTGCACTGACTGTGTCAGCGCCGGCCGTAAAGCCAAGCACAGCGGTGACGTCATTGCTGTGCTCTGCCGGCCCTGACACATTCAGTGAAGGAAGCTCTGAGCAGCAGCGTGGACGCCGGGGGACGTGACAGACATCAGAAGGTGAGTATGTAGTGTTTTTTTTTTACTTTTACATTGGTAACCAGGGTAAATATCGGGTTACTAAGCGCAGCCCTGCACTTAGTAACCCGATGTTTACCCTGGTTACCCGGGTGCTGCAGGGGGACTTCGGCATCGTTGAAGACAGTTTCAACGATGCCGAAGTCATTCCCCTGATCGTTGGTCACTGGAGAGAGCTGTCTGTGTGACAGCTCCCCAGCGACCTAAACAGCAACGCTGCAGCGATCGGCTCGTTGTCTATATCGCTGCAGCGTCGCTGAGTGTGACGGTACCTTTAGCTTCAGGGTGTAAGTCAAATGACTGGTGTCCAATTTATAAGACAACAGTGTCTTCTCTCACAAACTGAAAATGCATTTGACTAAATAAATACTTGATTACTCATAACAGTGAAACCCCCAGCCTTTGAATGATAGACAACCAGTCTCCTCTCTCACAAACAGCAAATGGATAATACTAGATAATTACTTGCTTACTGATAAGAACAGTGAAACCACCACCATTTTGAGATGAAGTACACATAAAAAAACATAATTTTTGCAGTCAGAAATAATCAGAGACCTGTAGAACAGTATAAAATGCTATTGGGTCATATTGATCCGAACAGTACAAGTGTAACAATCAGCGTGTAGCAAAAAGTAAACAAAACAAAAATATACAGTATATATATATATAGAGCTCCACAAATGAGGAGAAGTCAAGATACCACTAGTTTCAAATCCTCATATAAAAAAGTCTACAGGGTCTCAAAAATCATTTTGGGTCATATTGACCCGAACAGTACAGCAGGGTTAAGTTAGTCTGACATGACTTATTAGTTACAAACCCCTGCTGACTCTGGTTAATCACTTCATTCTAATCCAGGTACTTACATACATGTTGCTTAATAATTTTTTCAAAGATCTTTCCTGGTATTGAAGTCAGGCTCACCGGCCTATAGTTCCCTGGGTCCACCTTCTTCCCCTTTTTGAAGATAGGAAAAACATTTGCTCTTCTCCAGTTTTCTGGGACTTCTCCTGTTCTCTAAGAAGATTATGGAGCGTGGTTCAAAAATTTATTTTGCTATCTCTTTCAGTACTCTGGGATGTAATGCATCTGGACCTGGAGACTTGAATTCATTTATTTTAGCTAAATATTCCCTCACTATCATTCAGTTTATAGATAGCCTGGATTCTTCTATTCCCTTAATAGTACAGTGAAGATCAGTTGATGTTACATTTCCTTTTTGAGAGAAAACAAATGCAAAATAGGAATTTAAAAGTTTGGCCTTCTCAACATCCTTTCTTTCCATTTCATCATTTTCATCCTGTAAAAATCCTATAGCATCTTTGACTTTTCTTTTACTTTTGACATATCCCCAAAATCCATTTTTATTGCTTTTGATGTCTCTTGCAAGCCTTAATTCATTGTCAGCTTTAGCTAATCTGATTCGTGCTCTGCAGTTCTGCAGACTGAATTATAATCTTCTTTACATATGTCTCCCTCTTTCAATTTGATAAACATTTATTTCTTCCTTTTTTGCATGTGTTTAAGTTTTGTGTTAATTCATCCTGGTTTCCTTAAAAGCTTCTTATTCTTCGAGGATCTAATTTTTCAGAAGATTTCCCACCCTTCCTGGACATTTTTGTCCTTAAGGATATCTAGCCATTGGATACCTCCAATTTTCTTTCTGAGTCCCTTAAAATCAGCTTTTTTTCAATCTAACCTTGAAGTCTGAATATTTACAGGTTTTCCTCTTCCAGATATTCAAAATTCTAAAATAGCATGGTTAGCCACTCTTGCCTCCTCAACCCTTTCCTCTCTGTTTATAAGGATTAGATCCAAGGCAGCATATACCCATGTTCTCTCCCCTACCTTTTGGAAGATAAAGTTGTCAGCAAGAGAGGATTAGAAGCAAGAGAAGATAAGAATTTGCTTGACCTGTTAAGGTACCGTTACACTAAACGACTTACCAACGATCACGACCAGCGATACGACCTGGCCGTGATCGTTGGTAAGTCGTTGTGTGGTCGCTGGGGAGCTGTCACACAGACAGCTCTCTCCAGTGACCAATGATCAGGGGAACAACTTCGGCATTGTTGAAACTGTCTTCAACGATGCCGAAGTCCCCCTGCAGCACCCGGGTAACCAGGGTAAACATCGGGTTACTAAGTGCAGGGCCGCGCTTAGTAACCCGATATTTAACCTGGTTACCATTGTAAAAGTAAAAAAAAAACAGTACATACTCACGTTCTGATGTCTGTCACGTCCCCCGGCATCCACAGGGTTACATGCTGCTGCTCAGAACTTTCTGCACTGAATGTGTCAGCACCGGCAGTAAAGCAGAGCACAGCGGTGACGTCACCGCTGTGCTCTGCTTTATGGCCGGCGCTGACACAGTCAGTGCAGGCAGCTCTGAGCAGCAGCGCGTAACCCTGTGGACGCCGGGGGATGTGACAGACATCAGAATGTGAGTATGCACTGTTTTTTTTTTACTTTTACAATGGTAACCAGGGTAAATATCGGGTTATAAAGCGCGGCCCTGCGCTTAGTAACCCAATATTTACCCTGGTTACAAGTGAACACATCGCTGGATCGGCGTCACACACGCCGATCCAGCGATGGACAGCGGGTGATCAGCGACAAAATAAAGTTATGGACTTCTAGCTCTGACCAGCGATATCACAGCGGGATCCAGATCACTGCTGTATGTCAAACACAACGAGATCGCTATCCAGGACGCTGCAACGTCACGGATCATCGTCGTTCTCGCTGCAAAGTCGCTTAGTGTGAAGGTACCTTTAGTTTTTCCTGAGAGAGATTTCCAACAAATGTCTGAATAGCTGAAATCTCCCATGACCACTGTGTCATATTTTTGGAGAATTTGACCATTTGACGCATAAAGAGTTCATCCATATCTGCACCTTGCACAGGTGACCAGTTGTAAATGCCTACAATGGTGTCCTTTCTGTTGTTCTCTCCTTGTATTCTTATCCAAACAGTTTCCACAGAACTCCCAGTCTCTGAGGCTTCAATCTCTGTGCAGATATACGCTTTTCTAATATACAATGTGACACCTCCTCCTCGTTTATCAAGTCTGTTTCTTGCAAATAAGTTATGCTTCTAGCCTTGTATTCTAATTATGTGTATCGCCACACCAAGTTTCAGTGATTCCAATTACATCATATTTCTTTTCCTGCGTTAGTAGTTCCAATTCTCTTTTTTTGTTGCCCATGCTTTGTGCATTTGTATAGAATTTTAGTTTATGATTGGTT
This sequence comes from Ranitomeya variabilis, assembly GCF_051348905.1. Classification (NCBI taxonomy): domain Eukaryota; kingdom Metazoa; phylum Chordata; class Amphibia; order Anura; family Dendrobatidae; genus Ranitomeya; species Ranitomeya variabilis. The sequence continues at coordinate 295,850,500 of NC_135237.1, read as the reverse complement.
TCTCTTTCTCCAATATTTTTATTATTTAGATTTTGATGTCTTTGTTCTTCCTTTCCATTTCTAATAGCAGAGTTCTCAATATTATTTGTCAGTTGTATGGCTTTTTCTGGCCTTTTGCTTCCCTTCCCACATTGTTCTAGTTTAAAGCTCTCCTGCTGAGTGCAGCAAGGCAACTTCCAAATACATGTTTTCCAGTCTTCGTAAGGTGCATCCCATCTCTAGCAAGTAGTCCATCATATAGATAATTCGCTCCATGATCCAGAAATCCAAATCCTTGCTAAAGGCACCATCGACGTAGCCAGTTGTTCACCTGCAGAATCTTATTCCACCTCCACCATATCTTTGCTCTTGTTCTCTCTTGCAACATTCAAAAGTAAAGAATGTATGCAAAAAATATATACTATTATGTCTTGTGAGCACTGCTTCCAATCAGTAACAGCTAGTGTTGAGCATTCAAATACTGCAAATATCGGGTATCGACCGATATTCGCTGTATCGGAATTCTGATACCGAGTTCCGATATTTTTGCGATATCGGATATCGGAATGGGAAGTTCCCATAGTGCAATAATGCACTATAAAGGAGTGTTAGTGGTGCGTGGGGACTGCATGTCTCTGTGCGGGTGGGGTCTGTTTGGGACTGTTGGGGGGGTCTCTGTGGGCTGCCGTGGCTCTGTGCGGCATGTCAGGGCTCTGTGCAGGCTGCTGGGGCTCTGTGTGGTGTGCCGGGGCTCTGTGTGAGCTGCCGTGGCTCGGTGCAGCGTGCCGGGGCTCTGTGTGGGCTGCCGGGGCTCTGTGTGGGCTGCCAGGGCTCTGTGCGGCGTGCCGGGGCTCTGTGTGGCATGCCGGGGCCTCCTGCGCAATTTTCTGCACCAGAGGGGGAAAGCCGACGGCCGGGGCCAATATTTGTAGCCTTGGCTATGAATTTCAGCCCGCAGCTGTCTGCGTAGCCTTTACTGGCTATTAAAATAGGGGGGCCCCCCAAAAAAATGACATGGGGTCCCCCTATATTTTACAGCCAGAAAGGCTACACAGACAGCTGCGGGCTGATATTCATAGCCTAGAGAGGGGCCATGGATAGTGGCCCCCCCAGCTACAAATACCAGTCCGCAGCTGCCGCGGAAATGGCGCATCTGTAAGATGTGCCAATTCCGGCACTTAGCCCCTCTCTTTCCACTCCCGTGTAGCGGTGGGATATGGGGTAATAAGGGGTTAATGTCACGTTGCTACTGTAAGGTGACATTAAGCCAGGTTAATAATGGAGAGGCGTCAATAAGACGCCTATCCATTATTAAACCAATACTAGTAGAGGGTTAATAAAACACACACACATTAGGAAAAAAGTATTTTAATATTCTTAATTTCACCATACTTACCATACTTCAGTGCCTTCAAAAACGTAAAATAATAAACCGTATACTACCTGTCTGCCGTAGTCCAATTAATAACGAGTGTCCCACGATGATCTCCCCTATAGAACAGTGATATTGGGTGATGTCACTGCTCTATAGGACCCTCAGTGACACACTAACAGGAGACAATGGCTCCTGCAGTGCATCACTGAACTATAGTAACCTCTGAGTCTAACTTTATGTCAATTGCTGTGTGGGAAAATTTCTCACACAGCAATGGCATAAAGTGAGACTAGGGATTTTTTTTTACAGCGGCAGAGGAATACATTGCGGAAGGATACCTTCCTCCCGTCATTGTGTTCCTGAAGCCCCTAGAGAGTGGTTGCATCAGCTGATGCTGCCATTCTCCACGGGAGATCGTCGTGGGACACTAGTGGATTTCTGCGGACAGGGAGTATATTGGTTGTTTGTTATTTTAATCTTTTTTTACAGATGACACTGGCATCGGGTAACAAAGTGACAAGTAATGGTGAGTATGTAAGCAATGTTTAATGTACTGTATGTCTATATTAATGTATTGTATGTAAAGTATGAATGTATTGTATGCAGTATGTATGTAGTAGTATGTAGTGTTTATGTATGTAGTATGTATTTACAGCGGTTGGACAAAATAATGGAAACACCTGGAAACATCAACAAAAGTTAGTTTAATATGGTGTAGGTCCACCTTTTGCAGCGATTACAGCCTCAGTTCTCCAAGGTATGGATTCATACAAGGTGTGAATTGTTTCCAAAGGAATTTTAGCCCATTTTGCAGTTAAAACACCCACCAGTTCTTTGAGCGACGATGGCGGCGGAAATCGACGTCTAATTTGAATCTCTAAAATCGACCATAAATGCTCAATAGTGTTGAGGTCTGGGGATTGTGGGGGCCAGATGAGATGCTCAACTTCATTAGAATGTTCCTCGTGCCATGCTTTAACAATTCTAGCTGTATGAATTGGTGCATTATTATCCTGAAAGATGGCGTTCCCCTCCGGGAACAGTGCTTGAACCATTGGATGCACTTGGTCGCCCAAAATGCCTAAATAATCTTGGCTGTTAATTCTTCCATGAAGGGATATAATTGGTCCTGCGTATCTCCACGAAATAGCACCCCAGATCATCAAAGAACCTCCACCATGTTTTACAGTTGGGAGAAGGCAGTCTGGATGGAATGCTTCTTTCGGCTGTCTCCAAACGTACACTCAGCCGGAGGTCGGAAATAGGGTAAATGATGATTTGTCTGAGAATATCACATGTTTTCACTACTCGAGGGACCAATTCGGGAGGTTTCTACACCACTCTAAATGCTTGGAAACATTTGTCATTGAGAGCAGTGGTTTTCTAATTGCAGCTCTTCCGTGGAATCCAGATTTGTGCTGCTCCCGACAAACAGTTTTTGTGGAAACTGGGTACTGTAGGTGCTCATTGAGCTCAGCAGTGATTTTTGGAGCCGTGGTCTTGCGATCCTCTCTCACAATTTGATTTAGAGTGTGACTGTCTCCCTCAGCCAACTTTGACTTTCGGCCGGACCTGTGCTTTGCTGTGAACGTTTTTCCTTCTCTTTCAAATGCAGTCATTACTTTGGAGACAGTACCTCTTGACACGCCAAGCATTTGGGCACTTTCTGTTACACTAGCACCTGCCATACGAGCACCAACTATTTGGCCTCTTTGAAAATCCAAGAGGTCTGCCATTGGTATCAGGTTCTCATCAATGTTCTTACAATTATGCAAAACAAACAGTTAATTTATGCACACATATCACATAACACAAATAATCAACTACAAAACATTACCATATGTCACGGTTTGCATGTTTATTCCATGTTCGAAGATTATGATGCCAAAACGTTAGATGTTTCCATTATTTTGTCCAACCCCTGTATGTATGTAGTATGTATGTATGTATGTATGTAGTATGTATGTGGTATGTAGTATGTATGTAGTATGTAGCATGTATGTAGTATGTATGTAGCATGTATGTAGCATGTAGTATGTATGTAGCATGTATGTAGCATGTATGTATGTAGCATGTATGTAGCATGTATGTAGCATTTAGTATGTATGTAGCATGTATGTAGCATGTATGTATGTAGTATGTATGTAGTATATCTTTTTTTACATTTAACACATTAGCTGGATGATGGGACTACTACTGTCCCATCATTGGCTAATGTGTCAATCACTGTCACTGTAGCAGGCATCGTCCGATGGGACTTGCAGTCCCATCGGACAATGCCTGCACACATGCACAGAGCCCCAGCAGCCTGCACAGAGCCCCGGCACGCCGCACAGAGCCCCGCACAGAGCCCCGGCAGCCCACGCAGAGCACCGGCAGCCCACACAGAGCCCCGCACAGAGCCCCGACAGCCTGCACAGAGTGTTGTGAATTTGGATTCTGGGCTCCCCCGGTGGCCGCTTTTGGAATTGGACTTGTCATCCTCTTTCCTGTTTCACCTGGTTCCATCAGTAGTGGGTGTCGCTATTTAAGCTCATTTCTCTGGTGGTTTCTTGCCGGTCAACAATGTTATCTGATGCCTCTCAGTGCTTGTTCCTGCTTCTAGACAACTACTAGATAAGTTGGACTTTTGTCCATGTTTTGTTTTGCCTATTTGTTCCAGTTCACAGCTGAAGTTTTGTTACTGTGTCTGGAAAGCTCTCGTTGATCAGGGATTGCTACTCTGGCGTTATGAGTTAATGCCAGAGTTTAAGGTAATCTCTGGATGGTGTTTTGTTAGTGTTTTTCTGCTGACCATGAAAGTATACTATCTGTCTTCTGCTATCTAGTAAGCGGACCTCAAATTTGCTAAGACTATTTTCCTGCTGCGTTTGTTGTTTCATCTGAACTCACCGTCATTATATGTGGGGGGCTACTGTCTTCTTTGGAATATTTCTCTAGAGGTGAGCCAGGTCTTATATTTCCCTCTGCTAGCTATTTAGGTCTTAGGCCAGAGCTGGGCATCTAGCGATAAATAGGAAATGCTACCTGGCTATTTCTAGTTGCGCGGCAGGCTTAGTTCATGGTCAGTATAGTTCCATCTTCCGAGAGCTTGTCCCTCTATAGGCTTGCTATGATCTCTGCCTGCAGAGATCATGACAGTTTGACCGGCCAATAAAGTGTTAAAGACCCAGGTTGAGAAAGGAGAGTTATAAGAAGTCTGCTGGAATTTTTTTTTTTTTTTTTTTTTTCCTCCAGTCTGCCTTGCTGCAGTCTTTTTTCTCTCTCTCCTCCTAATCTCTGTATGCTCTGTGTGCACCTGACAATAATGGATCTCCAGAGTGTAACTGCGGGTTTGAATAATCTCATCACGAAAGTACAAAATTTACAAGATTTTGTGGTACATGCTCCGGTATCTGAGCCGAGAATTCCTTTGCCGGAGTTCTTCACAGGGAATAGAGCTAGCTTCCAGAACTTCCGAAATAATTGTAAGCTTTATTTGTCCCTGAAGTCTCTTTCAGCTGGAGACCCTGCTCAGCAGGTTAGGATTGTGATTTCCTTGCTCAGGGGTGACCCTCAAGATTGGGCCTTCTCATTGCCAGCAGGGGATCCTGCGTTACGCGATGTGGATGCGTTTTTTCTGGCCTTGGGCTTGCTTTATGAGGAACCTCATTTGGAACTTCAGGCAGAAAAAACTTTGATGGCACTATCTCAGGGGCAAGACGAAGCTGAAGTTTTCTGCCAAAAATTCCGTAAATGGTCTGTGCTTACTCAGTGGAATGAGTGCGCCTTGGCGGCAACTTTCAGAGAAGGTCTCTCTGATGCCGTTAAGGATGTTATGGTGGGGTTCCCTTTGCCTGCAGGTCTGAATGAGTCCATGACAATGGCTATTCAGATTGATAGGCGTCTGCGGGAGCGCAAACCGGTGCACCATCTGGCGGTGTCTATGGAAAAGACGCCAGAAAGTATGCAGTGTGATAGAATTCTGTCCAGGAGCGAGCGACAGAATTTTAGACGGAAGAATGGATTGTGTTTCTATTGTGGGGATTCTACTCATGTTATATCAGCATGCTCTAGGCGTACAAAGAAGCTTGATAAGTCTGTTTCCATTGGCACCATTCAGTCTAAGTTTATTTTGTCTGTAACCCTGATTTGCTCTTTGTCATCCATTGCCACGGACGCCTATGTTGACTCTGGCGCCGCTCTGAGTCTTATGGATTGGTCCTTTGCCAATCGTTGTGGTTTTGATTTAGAGCCTTTGGAGACTCTTATTCCTCTGAAGGGGATTGACTCCACCCCATTGGCTAATAATAAACCACAATACTGGACACAAGTAACCATGCGTATCAATCCGGATCACCAGGAGATTATTCGTTTCCTGGTGCTGTATAATTTACATGACGATTTGGTACTGGGATTGCCATGGTTGCAGTCTCACAACCCAGTCTTGGACTGGAGAGCAATGTCTGTGTTGAGCTGGGGATGTAAGGGTATTCATGGGGACGTACCTTTGGTTTCTATTTCGTCGTCCATTCCCTCTGAAGTCCCTGAGTTCCTCTCTGATTATCAAGACGTCTTTGACGAACCCAAGCTTGGGTCGTTACCTCCGCACCGTGAGTGCGATTGTGCCATAGATTTGATACCGGGTTGTAAATATCCAAAGGGTCGTTTGTTTAATTTGTCTGTGCCGGAACATGCTGCTATGCGGGAATATATAAAGGAGTCTTTGGAAAAGGGACATATTCGTCCATCTTCTTCTCCCTTGGGAGCTGGGTTTTTCTTTGTCTCAAAGAAAGACGGCTCTTTGAGACCATGTATTGATTATCGGCTTCTGAATAAGATCACTGTTAAGTATCAATACCCATTGCCATTGCTTACTGATTTGTTTGCTCGTATAGAGGGTGCTAAGTGGTTCTCTAAAATTGATCTTCGTGGGGCGTATAATTTGGTGCGGATCAGGCAGGGGGATGAGTGGAAGACCGCATTTAATACGCCCGAGGGCCACTTTGAGTATTTGGTCATGCCTTTTGGTCTTTCTAATGCCCCTTCAGTTTTCCAGTCTTTTATGCATGATATTTTCCGCGATTTTCTGGATAAATTTATGATAATATATCTGGATGATATTCTGATTTTTTCTGATGACTGGGACTCTCATGTCCAGCAGGTCAGGAGAGTTTTTCAGGTTCTGCGGTCTAATTCTTTATGTGTGAAGGGGTCTAAGTGCGTTTTTGGGGTCCAGAAAATTTCCTTTTTGGGGTATATTTTTTCTCCCTCTTCCATTGAGATGGATCCCGTCAAGGTGCAAGCTATTTGTGACTGGACTCAGCCCTCCTCTCTTAAGGGTCTTCAGAGATTTTTGGGCTTTGCCAACTTTTACCGCCGATTTATTGCTGGTTTTTCGGAGGTCGTTAAACCACTGACTGATTTGACCAGACAAGGCGCTGATGTTGCTAATTGGTCCCCTCATGCTGTAGAGGCCTTTCAGGAGCTTAAGCGCCGTTTTGCCTCTGCCCCTGTGTTGCGTCAGCCTGATGTGAATCTGCCTTTTCAGGTTGAGGTTGACGCTTCGGAGATCGGAGCTGGGGCAGTGTTGTCGCAGAAAGGTTCCGACTGCTCCGTCATTAGGCCTTGTGCCTTCTTTTCTCGCAAGTTTTCGCCCGCAGAGCGGAATTATGATGTTGGGAATCGGGAGCTTTTGGCCATGAAGTGGGCGTTTGAGGAGTGGCGCCATTGGCTCGAGGGGGCTAGGCATCAGGTGGTGGTATTGACTGACCACAAAAATTTGATTTATCTTGAGACTGCCAGACGCCTGAATCCTAGACAGGCGCGCTGGTCTTTATTTTTTTCTCGCTTTAATTTTGTGGTGTCATACCTACCGGGTTCTAAGAATGTTAAGGCAGATGCCCTTTCTAGGAGTTTTGACCCGGACTCTCCTGGTAATTCTGAACCCACAGGTATCCTTAGGGAGGGAGTAATTTTGTCGGCCGTTTCTCCTGATCTGCGGCGGTCCTTGCAAGAGTTTCAGGCGGATAGACCGGATCGTTGTCCGCCTGATAGACTGTTTGTTCCGGATGATTGGACCAGCAGAGTCATCTCTGAGGTACATTCTTCTGCATTGGCAGGTCATCCCGGAATTTTTGGTACCAGGGATTTGGTGGCAAGATCCTTCTGGTGGCCTTCCCTGTCACGAGATGTGCGAGTCTTTGTGCAGTCATGTGACGTTTGTGCTCGGGCCAAGTCTTGTAGTTCTCGGGCTAGCGGACTGCTGTTGCCCTTGCCTATTCCTAAGAGGCCTTGGACACACATCTCGATGGATTTTATTTCAGATCTGCCTGTTTCCCAGAAGATGTCTGTCATCTGGGTGGTCTGTGACCGTTTCTCTAAAATGGTCCATTTGGTTCCTCTGCCCAAGTTGCCTTCTTCTTCTGAGTTGGTTCCTCTGTTTTTTCAGAATGTTGTCCGATTGCACGGTATTCCTGAGAATATTGTTTCTGACAGAGGTACCCAATTTGTGTCTAGATTTTGGCGGGCATTCTGTGCTAGGATGGGCATAGATTTGTCTTTTTCATCTGCTTTTCACCCTCAGACTAATGGCCAGACCGAGCGGACTAATCAGACCCTTGAGACATATCTGAGGTGTTTTGTCTCTGCTGACCAGGATGATTGGGTTGCTTTTTTGCCATTGGCGGAGTTCGCCCTCAATAATCGGGCCAGTTCTTCCACCTTGGTGTCCCCGTTTTTCTGTAATTCGGGGTTTCACCCTCGATTTTCCTCCGGTCAGGTGGAATCCTCGGATTGTCCTGGAGTGGATGCAGTGGTGGAGAGATTGCATCACATCTGGGGGCAGGTTATGGACAATTTGAAGTTGTCCCAGGAGAAGACTCAGCGTTTTGCCAACCGTCGTCGTCGTGTTGGTTCTCGGCTTTGTGTTGGAGATTTAGTGTGGTTGTCTTCTCGTTTTGTCCCTATGAGGGTCTCTTCTCCTAAGTTTAAACCTCGGTTCATCGGCCCTTATAGAATATTGGAGATTCTTAATCCTGTTTCTTTCCGTTTGGACCTCCCTGCGTCCTTTTCCATTCATAACGTTTTTCATCGGTCGTTATTGCGCAGGTATGAGGTACCTGTTGTACCTTCAGTTGAGCCTCCTGCTCCGGTGTTGGTTGAGGGTGAGTTGGAGTACGTTGTGGAGAAAATTTTGGACTCTCGTGTTTCCAGACGGAAACTCCAGTATCTGGTCAACTGGAAGGGTTACGGCCAGGAGGATAATTCTTGGGTCAATGCATCTGATGTTCATGCTTCTGATCTTGTTCGTGCCTTCCATAGGGCTCATCCTGGTCGCCCTGGTGGATCTGGTGAGGGTTCGGTGCCCCCTCCTTGAGGGGGGGGTACTGTTGTGAATTTGGATTCTGGGCTCCCCCGGTGGCCGCTTTTGGAATTGGACTTGTCATCCTCTTTCCTGTTTCACCTGGTTCCATCAGTAGTGGGTGTCGCTATTTAAGCTCATTTCTCTGGTGGTTTCTTGCCGGTCAACAATGTTATCTGATGCCTCTCAGTGCTTGTTCCTGCTTCTAGACAACTACTAGATAAGTTGGACTTTTGTCCATGTTTTGTTTTGCCTATTTGTTCCAGTTCACAGCTGAAGTTTTGTTACTGTGTCTGGAAAGCTCTCGTTGATCAGGGATTGCTACTCTGGCGTTATGAGTTAATGCCAGAGTTTAAGGTAATCTCTGGATGGTGTTTTGTTAGTGTTTTTCTGCTGACCATGAAAGTATACTATCTGTCTTCTGCTATCTAGTAAGCGGACCTCAAATTTGCTAAGACTATTTTCCTGCTGCGTTTGTTGTTTCATCTGAACTCACCGTCATTATATGTGGGGGGCTACTGTCTTCTTTGGAATATTTCTCTAGAGGTGAGCCAGGTCTTATATTTCCCTCTGCTAGCTATTTAGGTCTTAGGCCAGAGCTGGGCATCTAGCGATAAATAGGAAATGCTACCTGGCTATTTCTAGTTGCGCGGCAGGCTTAGTTCATGGTCAGTATAGTTCCATCTTCTGAGAGCTTGTCCCTCTATAGGCTTGCTATGATCTCTGCCTGCAGAGATCATGACAACAGAGCCCCGGAAGCCCACACAGAGCCCTGGTACGCCACACAGAGCCCCGGCAGCCCACACAGAGCCCCGGAACACCGCACAGAGCCCCGGCAGCCCGCACAGAGCCCTGGCAGCCCGCATAGAGCCCCGCACAAAGCCCTGGCACGCTGCACAGAGCCCCGCGCAGAGCCCCGGAAGGCCGCACAGAGCCCCGGCAGGCAGCAAAGAGCCCCGGCACGCCGCACAGAGCCCCGGCAGCTCGCACAGAGCCCCGGCAGCTCGCACAGAGCCCCACACATAGCCCTGGCAGCCCGCACAGAGCCCCGGCATGCCACACAGAGCCTCGGCAGCTTGCACAGAGCCCCCGGCATGCCACACAGAGCTCCGGCACGCCGCACAGAGCCCCACACAGAGCCCCGGCAGCCTGCACAGAGCCCCAAGATGCCTGTACAGATCCCCGGCAGGGATGCACAGACCCGCCCGCACACACAGACACGCACAGTGTCTGCCCACGCACCACCCACGCACTGCCCACACTCTTCCCCCCTCCGGAACAGGATGTAGAAGCACAGAAAGGGCTTATTTAGATTCCGATATTTGTATCCCATTGACTTGCATTGGTATTGGGTATCGGTATCGGCGATATCCGATATTTTTTGGATATCGGCCGATCCAATCCAATGCCGATACTTCTGGATATCGGACGGTATCGCTCAACACTAGTAACAGCTCGAAGGCAGCAGAGCTCACACTTCCCCAAATGAAAGTTCAATATTTGTAGGTCATAATAACCAATAGAAAATCTAAGTGCTAAAGTGGATTGTCATGCTTGACTGCAGTGGACATAAAAAGTGGCATTTCAAGCTGAGAAAAAATTTGTTATATTAGTTGTGTGGAACCATTTAACCCCTTTACAACTACCGATATGCCTTTTAAAGCTTCCACTGCGGCTGGAGTTGAATGGGAGACCGCAGCAGAAGGGGATCGAGATTTACCCTGTGCAGCGGCGGGAACTCAACACCTAACATTACCCCCCCTCCTTGGGCCTCGCTACGCTCAAAGGCAACAATGAGCTGTGGAGCTCGAATGTGTTCAGCAGGCTCCCAGGACCTTTCCTCTGGACCAAAACCCTTCCAGTCCACCAAATAAAATTTTCTGCCACATACCACCTTGCACCCCAAGATAGCGCTCACCTCGTAATCGTTTGCAAAGACTCTGCAAACATCTCTCCGATGAGAGTCAATATCTGGAGAGTAGATGAGTATGTCATCCAGATAGACTATGACCGAAGAGGAGAGCATATCCCGGAAGATACAATTTACAAAGTCTTGGAAGATGACTGGGGCATTATAGAGGCCGAAGGGCATCACCAGATATTCATAGTGCCCATCCCTAGTGTTAAATGCCGACTTCCATTAGTCCCCCTCAAGGATGCAAATCAGGTTGCAAGCACCCCACAGATCTAATTTGGTGAATACCCTTGCTCCCCATAGCCTATCGAAGAGCTCAGAAATGAGGGGCAAAGGGAAATTATTCTTAACGGTAATGGTGTTAAGACCCCTGTAATCTATGCATGGACGTAAGTAGTATAGCAGAGGGTGGTCTCGTCAAACTCAATCTGACAGGTGGGCCTGCCCCTATCAGAGTGTATCAAAGTGTGTAACCCCTCCTCCCCTCCCTGTCAGTCAGCTGTCCCTCCGGTTGGCTGCCAGCTTTTGATATAGTTTGATATTGTTAATTTGATAATGTATTTTATCCTTGATAATGTATTTTATCCTGGTATATTATGTATGTCTCTATCAAAATGTTAAATGTCACTATCAAAATGCGACTACTTGGTCATTATATGTTGTATTAAGTTTACTCTTATTTGATAACCCGATGACAGGAAAATGAGCCTGTGTTTCTGCACTATTATTTAATACTGGTATTCTCATTTATATGTGTTTTATAACACACTGTGCCAGTTATATAATTATATCCTATTAGATGGGCCAGTTATAAAATTATATCCTAGGATTCTCATTTTTACATGTGGTTTATAACACCAGTCTCATTATATGGGCACATTATGTATGTGGCCATATTACAACACCCGCAAGTATGAAGCGCTGTGTTTTATATGTTTATAAATAAAGCAAAGACACGATATTGTAAAAATTTAAAAGATTTTATGGTTGTAAAATAAATACATCTCAAAGACATTTCAATACTATAAAAATTATTACAGAGTATAAAAGCAAAAACATTAAATAGTACAATGATCATACATCAACACACTTCTTACAAAATAAATAAATAGTATCACAAGTACAATGAACATACATCATTACACTTCTTGCAGAAATAAATAATATAGTGTAACAAGCCAAGTACAGCATTTATCCAGTACATTCTTTACATCGTGAGCCACATGGTTTGTAGCATCGGTAGAGACCTTTTTTTAGGCAGTAGAGTTCCGCGTGTGGTGCCTAATGACGGGGAATGTAAAGATTGAATTGTACGTGGCGTAGGGGTTAACTTCTGTGGCGTAGATACAGCGTGTGTTTCGCTGCTGGAAATTTTTAATTCATCTAAAAGCTTCCTAGTAGTGGGATTACCCACAACTGTAGACGGTATATTTAGCTCGGCCATAGCATGCATAAATGAATCCCAACCCGGAGGTAAATTTCGGCCAGTCAGAGCATGACTCTGCGTTGTACTACATACCAAATCCAGTAAGTTAGACCCTGGTATTACGGATCCTTTGAAAATAAATTCGGCTTTATTATTCCAGGCTGTAACATTTTTATTCTGCAGTAACCTGTTTAGTAAAAATTCAGCATTCTTTTTATATCTTTGGTTTATATGGCTGACAATTTCAGCGACCTCTTGATTTTTATCAGAGTCGGTATTTGACAATTGTTGCTGACCAGGATCAGGATTGCTAACGAGATTTAAACTGGTACTTCTTTTGAGCTGTGCCGCGTATGTACCAAATAGCGCTGTAGCACGGTGCTATACATTTTAATTTTCACATCATCGGGAATGTCATGACGTTGTAAAATGGCGCTAATTTCACCATCAAGGCGCCGAATAACACTGTCGCGTATGTTATCTGTAGTACTGGGCCTTAGTTTGTCTAGCTCCTGTTTGGGCACTACATTTTCTCTGTATGCTCCATTATCTTCCTGCGAGCAGGCTTATTATTATTGGAATTGCAAAAGCTAAAAGAGGGCTGATAAACCCACCGGCCTGCTTTAGTAGCTGCTTCTTTTTCTTTATGGGCTGAGATCTGTCGCTCAGGGTTCTTATAGCTTTACGCCACTTCTTTAATATATCTTTTTGACGCTCTTTCAGAGGAATCCTGCCTTTTAAGATGTTTAAAGCAATCTCGCCTATGGCTGTAATTAAATCATTGCTTGCATTGTGCAAAATAGACTTGACAGTGGGGGTTGCTTTCACCAGAGTTTTTAAGTGAGCCCAGTTACGCCGGAGTCTCTCAGACATCTTTACATCACAACGCACACAGCGTAGAATGTCTGATACCAGATAAAATTCACTTTTTAGAAGGTTTTTTCTTTTGAACATAAACAGCAGGCAACGCTGGTGGAAACAACCCATTCCTTAAGCGATGATCCTCAGGGGTATTAGCTCTCAAATCTACAAGCAAATACCCATAAGGCTCCCGCGTGGCATCCTCAAAAGCTTCTAGGAAAAAAAATGTTTTTCCAGGATACATCTGCCGAGCTAGAGTTAAAATTTGTAATTTATCTCGGGGGTTATTAAAAAGCACCATGTACTTTGTGTTTAAATTTATCATGCGGCTTTTCTTACCCTGACAAAATACGTTTTGTACCAGATAGAAAATGCTGAGATTTCTGTGGTGCACATACTTGGTAAAGGCTTTTTCTATCTCACAATTTTCACTAGCACCATGAGATCATCAACAATAGCCAAATTCACCTTCTCCGGAGGGAATAATTCATCATCTACGAATGTATTTGGCAGACCCTCCACAAATCTGGCGTTGGGAAAAGAGAGAGAGATTTCATCATATAGTTTTTGCCAACACGAATAAAACCAAACAATATTATCAGGTTTCTGAGAAAAATTAGTTTCAATATTATATAGCAGTTGTTTTACAAAATAGCTCTTTCCAGAATTAGATGGTCCTGCTAGAATGCATGAGAATGGGTGTTGCAGAAGCGTGTCCATCACAATACTCGACTAATACCCGAAAGGCAATGTGGTGAAATCATCTAATAGTTGCCGCTTTGTATAAACGCACTTTTGTGTTTTGCGTAATGGCCACGTCTCAATATCCCAGTACTTTTTATTTCTCACAATATACGGCTGTTGTACGACAATACGTTTCTGAGTTTCTGTGGCAGAATTGCGCTGGTAGTCCAGAACTAGATCTTTTAGACTGTTGAAATTAATAGATTGAGAGTTACCAACATTTAGTGTTATTCCCTTAACTTTTAAGACAGTTTTACCGGTGTTGAGTTTGTATCCGTAAGTTTTGGGGCCCGCGGATACAAATTCTGTGATGTATGTACCATCGGGTATTTCACTGGTCAGCTCCCCCAGGTAATCGCCTAAAGGCGGCTGCCACTCACAATCTCTCTGTACAAAAATAACTGAATCTGTGTCGTGATAAAGACACCTCTCCTGCAGCTGGTCCAGCAGCGAATAGAGCTCTAACCGAGCATACGCTGTTGTAAAACATGATATAAAAATGTTTGTGTTTTTGTTGAGTGTGTGGTGGCCTTTTGCATATTTCCAGTTAACGGTTGCAGTGTCATCATCAAGGAAATGTAACATCGAAATGTCATAGTAAGGCAGGAACAAATACTTAAAAAGCTCATCTGGATCCCTAATAATGCTGGTACATGATAGATTAGATCTCTAAGCAAACTTTCCCCATAAAGAATTTAAGAAAAGCTTGGAGATCTGTCTCTTAGCAGGATTGACAGCTATATTTTCAGGCCGTAATTGGACACCTTCTTTTTCAAGAAAAGAGTCAATGTACTGCCTTTTCTTGTCGTCATCAGTGCACCAGCTAGGATAACCAGAGGCTTCCTGCTTATCCCTAAGATGTAATTTAATGTAGGGAGCAAACAGATCATCACTGGTTTTAGGAAAATGCCATATTTCATAGATGTGCGCGATCCAATACCCTTTTTCTATTGCCATCTCGAGCTCTATAGTGCACCAGGTGCCTATCAGGGCACGTTATTCATCACTATGAGCACAAATATCTGCCTGGGAATTTACAGCGCATGTGTAGCAAAGGGGAAACATTAATTTTTTGTTGAGTTTTACTGGTAGAACTGGAAAAAATAAATCTCTCGGCGGGTAGACCTTGACTTTAGCAATGCCAAAGTATTCTTTAATGAATCGAAAATTGTCATAGATGATGTCTGGATGACCTACAGGGTATGTTTTAGTTTTGTTTACAAAGGGGTACAGACTGGTGAAATCGTAGTAATGTAAAGTCTCCCCTTCTTCCAGAAGTGGTAAAAACACCCCTGAAATTCAAAAGCTATGTGTTGGCCGCTAACATAGGCATAACCATCTAGAAAATATTTCCCGACTTGTTTTTCACCGCCTCTCAAAGCGTGCTGTATGTCGATGTTCTCGGAGTAGGCTACATACATGAGCCATTGTATAGCGGGTGTCGAGTAGCGCTTTTTTGCCTTGTGATAATTATCACCAGGTAAAATGGCGATTGTCTTTTTTGGAAGAAATTTAAACCTGTACATTGCCATACACACCGAGGCCAGGGTGATGAGCTGAAAAGGATCAACACATCTGCTCACTACAATCGTTTGCTTTTGACGTTTACAGTATTTTTTGACATTTTTCTGTGTCATCTGCATAATACGCTCTCTATAGATCTCGCAGGCGTGTCTCAAAATTTCAACATCCTGTTTGCAATAAGATTTTAGCTCAGCCTTGAAGTCAAAAGTTGTATTTACCTGTGTCTCATACCACTCCATGAACTCTACCCTCTCACCAGGTGACATGTACTCAACCCCATAATATTTTACATCAGGTATGGGGCCCTACATAGTTTTTGTTTTCTCTGGTATTTAAAAAGTGTGGAAAATGTCCTTTGCCGCCTGAAAAGCCCATGGCCTGTGGTAATTTACTGAGTTTCATGGGGATAAAATTTAGAGAGTCTATGAACCTTATAGACAAATCGGGTAGCGACACACACAAGAGGCGGACACCTTGGGTTATCAACTGTACCTGTAATTTTTCAGAAATCAGTTCCTTAACAATAAAGTATGAGTCGTATCTTCCACCATTGTGGGCAATAAATGTATGATCTGAAAATTTGCTGCTTGTAAAGAACTGTACAAAGTCATGTGTACAGGTATCACCCTCAAACTCCCAGGAGGGATGACCACACAGCATAGTAGCATAAATGTAATTCGGGATGTGCGTGCCTGTCTCCTGCATACATTCAAAATCATAAAAGATATAACAATCTGACTCATCCTGTGCTACATACTTCCGCATGTAACAAAGATGAGCATCAAATTTATTTATACGGCTGCGGCATACAGGACAGCGCAAACCAACACATTTATGCTCAGTTTCGCTATTTCTGAGAACAAAACGGTTGCATTTATCACAAAAATGTTTTAAGCCTGCAGAAGGCTAAGTCGCCTACAGCCAATTGTGTGTGATAATCTAAGCACTCGCTCGAGCGGCAATAAACTCTGCAAACAGGGCACCTGGGCTGTTGGGTGGAACTGCTTTCTACACAACCCTCTCTCTGACAGGCTTTACAAAAATACTGACAGGAATGGTTGCTCTTGTGGTGAAACACTGAATTGCAGAGATCACAAAAGTAATCAGCACCGATAAAACCCTTCATATTTTTGATACCGTAGTAGTGATTATCATGGAACAATATGAATACGGTTTTACCATTAGTTGTATTGCCGCTCTGAAAGTAGCGCCAATCACCCTGGCTATAGTACAGTACTTTAATGGTGACCCCCAAAAATTTTTCAAATGCCGGGATCGCGGTAAAACTCACTAACTGATCATCAGTGATGCCCAGTGCTGTGTGTATGTTTTTAGAGCGGCTCAGTAAAACAGCATCAGCGGCATCCGTGTCGTCCATCAGGGCGCACACACTAGCAGCCAAACACAGATTTGTCGTGTAATTGTTAAAATCATACAGCCATTGCCTCTTTTGTTTAAAGATCTGACTGCTCGCTATAGATTTCAAGCGCCTTTTTTGTTTTACACCACCGCGTCGGTTTTTAATGATGGTAACGACTAGCTTTAGCTAATTGGATGATATGCATTCAGCGTTACTTTGAAGTGTGCTGGCAATGGCATTTAAAAAAGATTCAGAATTAAAATCTTCCCTGGTTTGTTTTGTAGTGAAAATAGGATCTAAAGTATTGCTACCTTCAAACCTTAACTGTACAAAGTCGCCAGGTTCAATGTCCCTGATGATTCTATCCAGTAATGCCTGAATACCGTCATGAACAATATTCACGCCCTCTTCAAATGATCGTACATGCTCCAAATTTACAAATTTAAAATGATCTGTATGTATATGGCCGTTGAAATTGCGGAGGGCCCTTTGATGATGATGGATGCGCTGCAAAAATACTGCATGATCGGGGCTCCGCACATTACCATCAGCGACAGCGACAGCATCTGAGGCTTGTGAATTTTGTGTAGATGCAGGCGTGGCATCTGCAGTGTTATCTTGGCTATGTGAATGCTGTTCTGACTCTTGTGACGACAGCTGTGGAGTCTGTAGAGGTATTGCAGGACAGAGGCCACAACGACGCCTCCTAGCGCATAGCTAGCGTCTAGCACTGATCAACAATTTTAGAGTCCTCTTTATAACTCTAGCCCTGTTATGGCTGGGTAGTGTGGGTTTAGGCGGTTTATGCACCCTGTAGCCGACCATATTCAGTCATAATGGGGTAGCTGTAGCTGTTATCTCCCCATCCAGTTGCAGGTTCCGAAGTGCGTATAGTTCGACCTTATTAGCATTTGTTGGGGTTAGTGTTGATAATAATTTTTCAAAAGTACCACAAAAAAACATTATATTGGGGACCCAGAGTTTGTAGCGTAAGTAGCGGGTGAACTGTTCCTGTGGCTTTTTACACACCTTAACAACCGCTGGTAACGACCTCTTTACCCGTTTCTTAACATTAACAGAGTTAGATACACAGACACGAGATATGCCACCCAAATTAGAGGGTCCTGAGGGGCGGACATCAGAGGAATTAACAGCTACAGTTGGATACGCTGCTGGCGGTGGCATAGTGTGGGCCATACGTATAATGAGCGGTTCTGCGGCTGATTGCTTACCATCAGCGAGCTGATCAATCGCGCGATCAAGCTCTTCATGAGTCATCATGGCTGTGGCACTCACGGCGCTGGATGTGCTCGCTGGCTCTGTAATATGCTTTGTTTTTCACTTATGTTTTCGGGGTGCCTCTACCACTTCTGGGCATAGTCGCGGTTGGTCATTCACACGGCTGGTCGTTGGCTGGCCACCACTTGAATGGGGTATTTCACGCTGGTCCGCTGACACCGGGTTTCCTTCGCCCTGTGTTGTGAACTATACTTCTTGGCTCCCTCTTGTGGTCACTAGTGGTTGGCACTTGGATTGTCTTTCTCCAGGTTGGTACTCACCTGGTTCGTTAGGCCTGGGGTGTTGCTATTTAAACTTCCTGGATTCTCAGTCCAGTGCCTGGCATCGTTGTAATCAGTTCATTTCTGTTTGCTCCTGTCTTCAGGTCCTGGTTCCTTGCAAGATAAGCTAAGTCCTGCTTTCTTTTTTTTGTTTATTTACATTGTTCTTATTTTTGTCCAGCTTGTACAAAATGTGATTCCTGATTTTGCTGGAAGCTCTAGGGGGCTGATATTCTCCCCCCTCACCGTTAGTCGGTTCGGGGGTTCTTGGATATTCAGCGTGGATATTTTGTAGGGTTTTTTGCTGACCGTATAAGTCATCTTACTATCTTCTGCTATTAGTCAGTGGGCCTCTCTTTGCTAAAATCTAGTTCATTCTTACGTTTGTCTTTTCTTCTTACCTCACCAATATTATTTGTTGGGGGCTTGAACTATAACTTTGGGGTCTTTCTTCTTGAGGCAAGAGAGGTCTTATTTTCCCTGATAGGGTTAGTTAGTTCTCCGGCTGGCGCGAGACGTCTAGGATCAACGTAGGTACGTTCCCCGGCTACTGTTAGTTGGTTGTGCTAGGATCAGATATACGGTCAGCCTAGTTACCACTTCCCTATGAGCTGGTATTTATGTTTGCAGACTTTGCTGAAATCTCTGAGATCCTCTGCCATTGGGATCATAACAGTATGCCAGGCCAAGTGAATTGTTAATGCATTGCAGAAGCGGGATTAAAAGAAAAGAAGTTCTGAGTTTTTTGTTTTTTTTTCTTCCTTCCCCTTTTTCTCTGAGTGGCTTGAAGCTTTGCTGCAGACATGAATGTTCAGACCTTGATTACTAGTGTGGATCAGCTTGCTGCATGAGTGCAGGGCATTCAGGGTTTTGTTGTTAGCAGTCCTATGTCAGAGCCTAAGATACCTATTCCTGAGCTGTTCTCTGGAGATCGATTTAAATTCAGGAATTTTAGGAATAATTGTAAATTGTTTCTATCTTTGAAACCTCGTTCGTCTGGAGATTCAGCTCAGCAAGTTAAAATTGTTATCTCCTTCTTGCGTGGCGACCCTCAGGATTGGGCTTTCTCGTTGACGCCAGGAGATCCGGCATTAGCAAATATTGATGCGTTTTTTCTGGCGCTCGGATTGCTTTATGAGGAGCCTAATCTTGAAATTCAGGCAGAAAAAGCCTTACTGGCTATCTCTCAGGGCCAAGATGAAGCTGAAGTGTATTGCCAAAAATTTCGGAAATGGTCCGTGCTTACTCAGTGGAATGAGTGTGCTCTGGCCGCAAATTTCAGAAATGGCCTTTCTGAAGCTATTAAGTATGTGATGGTGGGTTTCTCCATTCCTACAAGTCTGAATGATTCTATGGCGCTGGCTATTCAGATTGATCGGCGTTTGCGGGAGCGCAAATCCGCTAATCCTCTGGCGGTGTTGTCTGAACAGACACCTGTCTCAATGCAATGTGATAGAATCCTGACTAGAACTGAACGACAAAATCATAGACGTCTGAATGGGCTGTGTTTTTACTGTGGTGGTTCTACACATGTTATATCAGCATGCTCTAAACGCCTAACTAAGGTTGTCAGTCCTGTCACCATTGGTAATTTGCAGCCTAAATTTATTTTGTCTGTGACCTTAATTTTCTCATTGTCTTCCTACCCTGTTATGGCGTTTGTGGATTCAGGTGCTGCCCTGAGTCTTATGGACTTGTCGTTTGCGAAGCGCTGTGGTTTTGTCCTGGAGCCTTTAAAAATTCCTGTTCCTCTTAGAGGAATTGATGCTACGCCACTGGCGAAAAATAAACCGCAGTATTGGACACAAGTGACCATGTGCATGACTCCTGAACATCGGGAGGTGATTCGTTTTCTTGTTCTGCATAAAATGAATGATTTGGTCATTTTAGGTCTGCCATGGTTACAGACCCATAATCCAGTTTTGGATTGGAAGGCTATGTCTGTGTCGAGTTGGGGTTGTCAGGGAATTCATTGCGATTCTCCGCCGGTGTCTATTGCTTCCTCTACTTCTTCAGAAGTTCCCGAGTATTTGTGTGACTATCAGGATGTATTCAGTGAGTCCAGGTCCAGTGCTCTTCCTCCTCATAGGGACTGTGACTGCGCTATAGATTTGATTCCTGGTAGTAAATTTCCTAAGGGATGATTATTTAATTTGTCTGTACCCGAGCATGCCGCAATGCGTTCTTATGTCAAGGAGTCTTTGGAGAAGGGGCATATTCGTCCATCCTCTTCTCCTCTTGGTGCGGGATTCTTTTTTGTGGCCAAGAAAGATGGGTCTTTGAGACCTTGTATAGACTATCGGCTTCTGAATAAAATCACTGTTAAATTTCAGTATCCTTTGCCACTATTGTCGGACTTGTTTGCTCGGATTAAGGGTGCCAAGTGGTTCACCAAGATAGATCTTCGTGGTGCGTACAACCTTGTGCGCATTAGGCAGGGAGATGAATGGAAAACTGCATTTAATACGCCCGAAGGTCATTTCGAGTACTTGGTGATGCCCTTTGGGCTCTCTAATGCTTCTTCAGTATTTCAGTCCTTTATGCATGATATCTTCCGGAAGTATCTAGATAAATTTATGATTGTTTATCTGGATGATATTCTAGTTTTTTCTGATGATTGGGATTCTCATGTAAAGCAGGTCAGGATGGTGTTTCAGGTTTTGCGTGATAATGCTTTGTTTGTGAAGGGCTCAAAGTGTCTCTTTGAAGTGCAGAAGGTTTCCTTTTTGGGGTTTATTTTCTACCCTTCTGCTGTGGAGATGGACCCAGTTAAGGTCCGAGCTATTCATGATTGGACTCAACCCACGTCTGTTAAGAGTCTTCAGAAGTTCTTGGGGTTTGCTAATTTCTACCGTCGTTTTATCGCTAATTTTTCTAGCGTTGTTAAACCTTTGACGGATATGACCAAGAAAGGTTCTGATGTGGCTAATTGGGCTCCTGCAGCCGTGGAGGCCTTCCAAGAGCTGAAGCGCCGGTTTACTTCGGCGCCTGTTTTGTGCCAGCCTGATGTCTCACTTCCCTTTCAGGTTGAAGTGGATGCTTCTGAGATCGGTGCTGGGGCTGTTTTGTCGCAGAGAGGCTCTGGTTGCTCTGTGATGAGGCCATGTGCTTTTTTCTCTAGGAAGTTTTCGCCTGCTGAGCGGAACTATGATGTTGGTAATCGGGAGTTGTTGGCCATGAAGTGGGCATTTGAGGAGTGGCGTCATTGGCTTGAGGGTGCTAAGCATCGTGTGGTGGTCTTGACTGATCACAAGAATCTGATGTATCTCGAGTCTGCTAAGCGCCTGAATCCTAGACAGGCTCGTTGGTCATTGTTTTTCTCTCGTTTTACCTTTGTGGTCTCGTACCTGCCTGGGTCGAAGAATGTGAAGGCTGATGCTCTTTCTAGGAGCTTTGTGCCTGACTCTCCTGGAGTCTCGGAGCCAGCTGGTATTCTTAAAGAGGGAGTAATCGTGTCGGCTATATCTCCTGATTTGCGACGTGTGTTGCAGAGATTTCAGGCTGGTAGACCTGACTCTTGTCCACCCGACAGACTGTTTGTTCCTGATAGATGGACCAGCATAGTTGTTTCCGAGGTTCATTCCTCGGTGTTGGCAGGGCATCCGGGGATTTTTGGTACCCGAGATTTGGTGGCCAGGTCCTTTTGGTGGCCTTCCTTGTCACGGGATGTGCGGTCATTTGTGCAGTCCTGTGGGACTTGTGCTCGGGCTAAGCCTTGTTGTTCTCGTGCTAGCGGGTTGCTTTTGCCCTTTCCCGTCCCGAAGAGGCCTTGGACACACATTTCCATGGATTTCATTTCTGATCTTCCGGTGTCTCAAGGTATGTCTGTCATCTGGGTGGTGTGTGATCGTTTTTCCAAGATGGTTCATTTGGTGCCCTTGCCTAAGTTGCCTTCCTCTTCCGATCTGGTTCCTTTGTTTTTTCAGAATGTGGTTCGTTTACACGGCATTCCTGAGAATATCGTGTCCGACAGAGGATCCCAGTTTGTGTCCAGATTCTGGCGATCTTTTTGTGCTAAAATGGGCATTGATTTGTCGTTTTCATCTGCCTTTCATCCTCAGACTAATGGCCAAACGGAGCGAACTAATCAGACACTGGAGGCTTATTTGAGATGTTTTGTTTCTGCGGACCAGGATGATTGGGTGACCTTCTTGCCGTTGGCTGAGTTTGCCCTTAATAATCGGGCTAGTTCCGCTACTTTGGTTTCGCCATTTTTCTGCAACTCTGGTTTTCATCCTCGTTTTTCCTCAGGTCATGTTGAGCCTTCTGACTGTCCTGGGGTGGATTCCGTGGTGGATAGGTTGCAGCGGATTTGGAATCATGTGGTGGACAACTTGAAGTTGTCACAGGAGAAGGCTCAGCGTTTTGCCAACCGCCGCCGCGGTGTGGGTCCCCGACTTCGTGTTGGGGAGTTGGTTTGGTTGTCTTCTCGGTATGTCCCTCTGAAGGTTTCCTCTCCTAAGTTTAAGCCTCGCTTTATTGGTCCTTATAAAATTTTGGAAGTTCTTAATCCAGTATCATTTCGTTTGGATCTTCCGGTGTCGTTTGCCATTCACAACGTGTTCCATAGGTCTTTGTTGCGGAGGTACGTTGTGCCTGTGGTTCCTGCTGTTGAGCCTCCTGCTCCGGTGTTGGTTGAGGGCGAGTTGGAGTACGTGGTGGAGAAGATCTTGGATTCTCGTCTCTCTAGACGGAGGCTTCAGTATCTGGTCAAATGGAAGGGCTGTGGTCAGGAGGATAATTCCTGGGTGGTCGCTTCTGATGTTCATGCGGCCGATTTGGTTCGTGCCTTCCACGCTGCTCATCCTGATCGCCCTGGTGGTCTTGGTGAGGGTTCGGTGACCCCTCCTTAAAGGGGGGGTACTGTTGTGAACTATACTTCTTGGCTCCCTCTTGTGGTCACTAGTGGTTGGCACTTGGATTGTCTTTCTCCAGGTTGGTACTCACCTGGTTCGTTAGGCCTGGGGTGTTGCTATTTAAACTTCCTGGATTCTCAGTCCAGTGCCTGGCATCGTTGTAATCAGTTCATTTCTGTTTGCTCCTGTCTTCAGGTCCTGGTTCCTTGCAAGATAAGCTAAGTCCTGCTTTCTTTTTTTTTGTTTATTTGCATTGTTCTTATTTTTGTCCAGCTTGTACAAAATGTGATTCCTGATTTCGCTGGAAGCTCTAGGGGGCTGATATTCTCCCCCCTCACCGTTAGTCGGTTCGGGGGTTCTTAGATATTCAGCGTGGATATTTTGTAGGGTTTTTTGCTGACCGTATAAGTCATCTTACTATCTTCTGCTATTAGTCAGTGGGCCTCTCTTTGCTAAAATCTAGTTCATTCTTACGTTTGTCTTTTCTTCTTACCTCACCATTATTATTTGTTGGGGGCTTGAACTATAACTTTGGGGTCTTTCTTCTTGAGGCAAGAGAGGTCTTATTTTCCCTGATAGGGTTAGTTAGTTCTCCGGCTGGCGCGAGACGTCTAGGATCAACGTAGGTACATTCCCCGGCTACTGTTAGTTGGTTGTGCTAGGATCAGATATACGGTCAGCCTAGTTACCACTTCCCTATGAGCTGGTATTTATGTTTGCAGACTTTGCTGAAATCTCTGAGATCCTCTGCCATTGGGATCATAACAGCCCTGCACCACACATATCGGTGATACCGGGGGTGTTCTAACAACTCCATTAGCCAACTGTATTGTCGTCCACACTGGTACTGCGCCATTCACAGAGAGTTGTAGTGGCTGTAGAGGTGCTGGTGGCGGTTTTCTCACGACTTTGCTTTTAGCTGCAGGAAAGATTATGCATGTGTCAGATATGTGCGAGACCGCCGCATGTCGCTGCGCTTAGCTACTGGGAAGATTATACATGTGTCAGATATGTGTAGGACCAGGATCTCAATGGCGATGCATGTGTATCATTGATTGTACAGAGCCTGTGCATGTATATCAAAATATTCACTTACGGGCTAGCGATATGGGGTGGATGATTGCCGTAGCGGCTTCTGGAGCTTCTGTGAGGTTCTCCATTAGCAGCGGTATTTTCTCTTTTGTGTATACAATTCTCCTAGGCTTCAGTTAACAAGCTATAAATAAAGATATAGGACTTAGTAGAGGCGCTTGGGGATTTTCTCAGAGCGGTTGTGCAAAAACACATTTTCAAACGATTGCTACCTTTTCCTTTCTTGCTCGCAAGCCCTCGCGATTTTTTAGGGGCTCTAGAAACAGGGCTGTTTCTCGGTGTGGGGGTCTGGTACAACAGGTCTTCAGCGGACATCTGATTGTGTTCCGAGGTAATTGGTTCTGGAATCAGGTCGATATCTGTAAAGAATTAATATATATTTACACGTCTAAATACTTAAAAGATATTCAGCTCGATATCTGTAAAGAATTAATATATATTTACACGTCTAAATACTTAAAAGATATTCAGCTCGATATCTGTAAAAAAATAATATATATTTACACATCTAAATATTTAAAAGATATATACACACACAACACACACAGACACACAACACAACTATGATGTATTGCGGCAAATCCCATACCGCTGCGTCAGCTTCATTAGTGTTAGTATACTCAGCTCCATGTGTATCACACTCCAGGGCAGGTACGCTTAAGGCGTTTAAAAAATTATCAGGGATGGACCTCATAAGTTAATCTTAAACAAGAAATAATAAAACAATATAAAAATAATATACAAAACAGCCCTTACTTAGAATGGCACACTATCAGTTGTATTTATATAAAGCTTGAAACATACCTAATAGCGAATCATCAACTAGGTCGGAAAAAGCCAAAAAATTTTGGGATTCCATCTAAAATAAATTATCTGTGTAAATTTTTTGTGCTATCTATATTAATTTTACACCACAGACAAACACATTTTATATCCTGTAACAAATAAATTTGCGCCTACTGCATAAATATGTTTATACTAAGCAAAACATAGGTAATACGGATAAGCCTATCTATATTAATTTTACACCATAAATACGGGTTATGCCGTAAAACTATATTATACAGCGCAAATAAATTTGCGCCTACTGCATAAATATGTTTATACTAAACAAAACATAGGTAATAATGAATAAGTTTTTTATATTAATTTTAAGCCATAAATACGAGTTATACACTTAAGTTATATTACACATCGCAACTAAATTAGCGCCTACTGCATAAATATGTTTATACTAAGCAAAACATAGGTAATACGGATAAGCCTTTCTATATTAATTTTACACCATAAATACGGGTTATGCCGTAAAACTATATTATACATCGCAACTAAATTAGCGCCTACTGCATAAATATGTTTATACTAAGCAAAACATAGGTAATACGGATAAGCCTTTCTATATTAATTTTACATCATAAATACGGGTTATGCCGTAAAACTATATTATACAGCGCAACTAAATTTGTACCTACTGTATAAATATGTCGATGTCATGCAAAACATATGTAATAAGTAAGTGGTGAATACGCTAGTTATGATGTATTAACAGCTATTAACTACTGTATTACACAAATTATGTCATAATAAATATACGGTTAAATTATTAAAACATATAATGCCGCTAACCATCAATATAATACTAACTTATTAAAACAAATAACAACTTTAAATATGGTCTTAGAGATGCATAGTTAAATATAATTAAAAATTTGTGAATAATAAGACAAAATAGAATAATGCGGCGCTCTGTATATACTTACATTTAGAATAGCTCAGAGATTAGCCTGGTCTGACTTTTGCTGGCTGTGTGCTGCACTACAGGGCTACAGACAGTTGAATTTATCCTGAGTGTCAGAAAACAAGCCAACTGTTAACACCCAGAAACACACCCAGTTACGCCCCGCCACACGCCTTCTGTTAACACCCAGAACACACCCATACAGACAATTATTGCTTGTATTAACTCAAGCATGATATAGTCGGATTAAAACCGGAAATTTTATACAGCTGAATTTCTGAAAGAAGCAGACGGTTGTTGATCATCGAGACACAATCATTTTATCCAATCATGACGTCTAAATCGTATGATGACATATTAGAAAAACAATATTTCACACCTAAAGCCCCTGGGTCATTCTGCGGAATTGACAAATTATTTATAGAGACAAGAGCCCGCGGAATAAAGAAATCTGACGTGACTGGCTGGTTGAATAAACAAGATACCTACACGCTACACAAACCTGCTAGAAAACGCTTTTTGACAAATAAAATTTACGTCTCGGACATTGATGCGCAGTGGCAAGCGGATCTCGTAAGTTTAATTGACTATTCAAGAGAAAATGATAATGTCAAATTCATCCTGACGGTGATTGATACTCTATCGAGATACGCATGGTGCGTGGCCTTATCAAACAAGACCGGTGAGAGTGTTGCCAGATCGTTCGAATTCAAAATGATAAGCGCATACCAAAGAAATTGCAGACGGATCGCGGCAAAGAATTTATAAATTCACAACTCAAGTAACTATGTAATATGCATAATATTCACCAGTTTTTTACCAACAATGATGTGAAGGCAGCTATGGTAGAGTGCTTTAATCGCACATTAAAAACCCGTATGTGGCGCTATCTTACGCAGCATAATACCTTTAGGTATATTGATATTTTACCGGATTTGGTGCATAGCTACAATCATACTTATCATTCTACCATACGCTGTAGTCCCGCTGCTGTGACAGAGAAAAACGCTCTGGAAATCTGGTGAAATATTTACAGTTCTACTATTACTAATAAGCCTATTAAACCATCTTTAAAGATTGGAGATCATGTCAGAATTTCCAGCTATAAAGGGATCTTCTGTAAGAGCTATATAAAATCGTACAGCGACGAGATTTTTTTAATTACTGCTGTCTCCAATAAATTTCATAAACCTCTTTGTAAAATTAGTGATTTAGCCGGTGACGCTGTAGAGGGGTCATTTTATAAGGAAGAGCTGCAAAAAATACCTATGGATGAGAATCGTGTCTACAGAGTAGAAAAGATTTTGAGAAAAAAACGTGTCAGGGGTGTGAGTCACTGCTTTGTCAAATGGCTGGGGTACCCCGAAAAATTCAATAGTTGGATCCCGGCTTCGGAGTTGACAGATATATAGCCATGGAAGCTGGTTCATTTTTCATCACATTACCCAGCAATTCCTCAATCAAAATCTACCCCGTAAACACCATATCGAGCTACAATACCAAGTTAGCGAGGGCCGTTCAACTTTCAGACGCTTATGAAGTGGCGTTAACGGAAATACAGTACCCCCATATGTGGAACACGTTTGAGGCTTTTGAAGGGAACTTCTACGCGGCTAAACACAACGATCCGTTAGAACATTTTCACATAAAATCAGGATTTTACTCGAACATTCATAAGCTGGTTGGCGCGGTCAATGCCCGAATAGAAGCGCTGAATTCATCCACACCTGCCTACAGAATACGGTATGATGAGCTACGCCGAGAGGTGATCCTGCCCGACCCAGCCCCTATACAGTTTGCTCTGGGTACTAAGCTAAAATTTATTTTCGGCCTACAGACCGTCGATGACTCCCCCGTTGCTTTAATGCCATGGAATCGCCGCTTTTACCCTGATTCAAAGGCTGGTTTTTATTCGCTTTTTGTATACACTGATATAATTCAACATCAGCTTGTAGGGGACAGTTACGTTCAACTGTTACGAACCGTAGAAGTTAGTGGCAATGATAATGATATTATCACAGTGCGCTACTCGCGTCCCGATTACATACCGCTGTGCAAACAATACTTTGACTCCATAAACATTACAGACATGTCGAACCAGGGTACGCCGGTTAAATTCAGATACGGAAAGTGTATAGTGCGATTAAATTTTAGACCGCGACAGTATTGACACGATAAAATGGTGTCTCAAAGGGTGTATGGAGATCCCGCTGTTTATGCCCGCTACTATACTGCCCAGTTGGGGCACGGGCTAGAGGGGTTCCGCGGGAGCGAGTACATGTATGGCTCTGGCCTGGCCGGAATATTTAAAGGCTTATTTCGCCGCGCTGTGCTGCTTTTCAAAAAAGGCCTAGAATTAGTAAAACTGCACGTTAAGACAGCAGTCCGGAACATCGCGACGGATGCCGTCACGACCGCCTCAATGGCCCTTATGAAACGGCTAAATACACAACCTCAGCAAGACAGATCTGGGATAATTTATGTCGCTAAAAAAGCACAAAAAAGAAAGAGGCGCCCGCCTTTACCGCCAATGCTCATTAATAAAACTACCACCAAGAGACGCCCCCATCATAAACGAGTAAGACGCTCTGTGGACGACATCTTCTAATCAGTTATCATGGCTCTCCTGCATGACGCTTCTGTAGAGTGTGCAAAATCTGAACTGGATATTTTTGACGTACCCCCGACACAAACAAGTATAGAAAAATCTCTATTTGTAGAAGTACAACCGGTTGCGGCTCTGTCAGACAGTGGACCGTTGGAATTTTTCATATCTGGGAGCGGCGATTATTATTATGATCTGAACAACACGCTGCTGTACATAAGCTGCCGCATCGTGAAGCAAGATAATACAGCTATCGCCGATGGTTCCCGTGTGGCTCTCACAAACTACCCTCTAGCCACCCTTTTTAACCAGGTCAATATTACTCTGGGAGATCGACTTATCTCACAATCGGACAATCTCTACAGCTATAGAGCGTACATAGAGACCCTTTTAAATTACAGCTCTCAGACGCTGTTATCACAATTTACAGCCAGTTTGTTCTATAAAGACACTGCGGGCCATCATAATGACCGGAGCATGGATGGCGCAAATGCAGGGTTTATCAAATGAGCCAATGCAACTTCTCGCTCAAAGCCCATCGACCTCTTGGGGCCCATTTTTGGGGATATATTTAATCAACCAAAGTTAATATTGAATGGACTTGACCTTAAGGTTAAGTTAACAAGAAATAAAGATGCTTTCTGCCTCATGTCCGCAGAAGCCGAGCCGCTGAAGGTGCAAATCTCGCAAGCAGCTCTCTATGTGAAAAGAGTGCAGGTATCTCCGGCTGTCCGAATCGGTCACAGCCAGGCCCTCCTATCCGCAACAGCCAAGTACGCTATTGACTGAACATGCATGAAAGTGTACAGCATCGCCGCGGGGACACAGATCATGAACCACGAGAACCTCTTCCTAGGCCAGATACCAAAAACTGTTATATTGGGGTTTGTAGATAATGAGGGGTTCAGCGGTTCTTATGTGAAAAACCTGTTGCACTTCCACCACTACCACGTCAACCACGCCGCTTTATATCTGGACGGCCAACAGATACCCGCGAGACCTTATAATCCTAATTTTAATGATGATTTAGCCATCAGAGAGTATATGGCGCTTGCCCATATATCTGGCAAGCAAAAGGCTGATTGTGCCATGGCGATAGATCGTGAAAAATTTATGGCTGGATTCACTCTATTTGCTTTTGATTTATCGCCTGATCAAGAGCCTGGAGGGCATTTCTCGCTCATTAAAACAGGTAACCTACGTGCTGAAGTCCGCTTTGCGCTAGCGACACCCCACACGATAAATATGATTGTTTTTGCAGTCAACCACACCATTCTGGAAATTAATAATAGGAGAGAGATCTTGTACGATTTTAATTAAGTAATGATGGACAGTCTGCAGCTTACAGCGGTATTGAGGGCCGATATTTATACAGAGCGCATATTCGCCGATGTGTTTCCGTGTGATTTGCTTCTGGAAGAAAGAGTGACTCGGAGACCCGCGGCCTATATCGTGAATACAGACCCGGCGAATCAAGCTGGACGCCACTGGGTATTAATCGTACTCTGCGATGATAAGACGGGCATATTTTTTGATAGTTATGGGTTTTGGGCGGACAATATTATCTTCCCACGTGAATTTGTGACATTTCTGAACAAGAATTGTGACTCGTATTGTTATCAGAACGCATAGCCGTGTATGCGGCCATTATTGCATATATGTATTGCACCATTTAGCGCGCGGGCTACCATTCAAGAAACTTTTACAGCGTTTCACTTCTGACTTGCAAAGAAATGATAAAATCGTATCAGAGTTTGTGTCATCAAAATTAGCAACTTTAAAGAACCGTTATAACACTCGTCATCTTTTTCATCAAAAATGTATGTGTCTTTGTGCACAGTTGTATTGAGATTTAGCTAACATTGCAGAAGCGTATCAGATTTTGTGTAATCAAAATTAGCAACTTTAAAGAACCATTATAACACTCGTCATCTTTTTCATCAAAAATGTATGTGTCTTTGTGCACAGCTGTATTGAGATTTAGCTAACATTGCAAAGTGTGACTGTGGTTAGCTGGCCGCACTTTGCATGGACATTATCTGTACAGGGTGCGGAGTCTCTGTGCTGAAAAATTATGCTGTTGCTGCTTCATTCTAAATGTGTAGTGGTCAGCTCCCTGAGCAGTACATCGCCCCTGCTGTATGTTATTGTATATCATGCTGTAATCCACATACAATGTATTGTGTCTGATACATACTTTAATAAAGTCTTTTAAAACTCATACAGTGACTGTCATTTTTCATAATATTGAGAATTATACTATCATGCAATGTTGAGAATTAGCTAACATTGCAAAGTGTGACTGTGGTTAGCTGGCCGCACTTTGCATGGACATTATCTGTACAGGGTGCGGCATCTCTGTGCTTGTGGTTATTTTATCTGTTAACCACCCCGAGCATCTAGCTGGATATCACACCTAACACAACCCCTGGACACGCTGAAAAATTATGCTGTCTCTGCTTCATTCTAAATGTGTAGTGGTCAGCTCCCTGAGCAGCACTTGCAAATAAGAGTAAACTTAATACAACATATAATGACCAAGTAGTCGCATTTTGATAGTGACATTTAACATTTTGATAGAGACATACATAATATACCAGGATAAAATACATTTTCAAGGATAAAATACATTATCAAATTAACAATATCAAACTATATCAAAAGCTGGCAGCCAGCCGGAGGGACAGCTGGCTGACAGGGAGGGGAGGAGGGGTTACACACTTTGATACACTCTGATAGGGGCAGGCCCACCTGTCAGATTGAGTTTGACGAGACCACCCTCTGCTACACTACTGACATAGGTCTCCGTTCTTCTGCACGAAAAAGAACCCCGCCCCTGCAGGTGACACTGACTTCCAATGAACCCTCTAGCCAAATTCTCCTGAATATATTGAGTCATAGCCTCTGTCTAAGGGAGAAAGAGAGGATAGACCTGACCCTGGGGAGGCTCTGCTCCAGGCATGAGATCAATAGGATAGTCATAGAGATGGTGAGGCGGAAGGGTCTCCGCAGCCTTCTTGGAGAACACTTCCGCATAGGACCAATAACACTTGGGGAGAGAAGTAAGATCTGTGGGTACCTCTGTAGTGGCAACCTTAATGCACTCCCTCATACATCTGCCCTTACAAGATTCACTCCAACCCAAAATTCTCCCTGAGGACCACTCTATATGAGGAGAGTGGAAACGTAACCAGGGTATCCCTAGTAGTATCTCATCTATTCCCTTGGGAATGACAAACAGGGAGATAACCTCCTGATGGGAAGGAGACATAGATAACATGAAAAGAATGGTCTGATGTGTAATTTGTGTGGGCAGTGTTGACCCATTTACCACTCGATCAGTCACTGGCCTGATGAGCATCACCAGGGGTATAGCATGGTGTTGGACGAAGGCAGAGGACTAAAAATTCCCCTCCACCCCAGAGTCCACACAAATCTCAACTGTAAAGGTACCTTCACACGAAGCGACGCTGCAGCGATAGCGACAATTATGCCGATCGCTGCAGCGTTGCTGTTTGGTCGCTGGAGAGCCGTCACACAGACCACTCTCCAGCGACCAACGATGCCGAGGTCCCCGGGTAACCAGGGTAAACATCGGGTTGCTAAGCGCAGGGCCGCGCTTAGTAACCCAATGTTTACCCTGGTTACCAGCGTAAAAGTAAAAATAACAAACAGTACATGCTCACCTGCGCGTCCCCCGGCGTCCGCTTCCTGTACTGTGTGAGCGCCGGCCCTAACAGCAGAGCGGTGACGTCACCGCTGTGCTTTTACTTTCACTTTAGGGCCGGCGCTCAGTCAGAGCAGGAAGCGGACAGCAGGGGACGCGCAGGTGAGTATGTACTGTTTGTTATTTTTACTTTTATGCTGGTAACCAGGGTAAACATCGGGTTACTAAGCGCGGCCCTGCGCTTAGTAACCCGATATTTACCCTGGTTACCAGCGTAAAACATCGCTGGTATCGTTGCTTTTGGTGTCAAACCTGACGATACACGCCGGTCTGATGACCAAATAAAGTTCTGAACTTTATTCAACGACCAGCGATATCACAGCAGGATCCAGATCGCTGCTGCGTGTTAAACACAACAATATCGCTATCCAGGACACTGCAACATCACGGATCGTTGTCGTTCTCGTTGTCAAGTCGTTTCGTGTGAAGGTACCTTCAGAGTGGAAGAGCCTAAAGTGATTGTCCTCTTAAATGACAGCTTGGAGGAAAATACTGCTGTGTCTAGTGAACCTCCTCCTATGGTTACTAGACGCGATCATTTCCCGACCTCTGAGGGCATTTATTGGCATAATGTCCCATCTGCTGGTAGTTATTACAGTCCACGGGTACTTGAGCAGCACGGGACTTAGGTCCCACTTGAGAAACCACCATGGCAACATGGGAGTCGGGCTCCTGAATAGGAGATTCCAGAGGACTGGCAAAGGTAGGAGCCAACCGGAACCTCTACCTACACTGGGTCCACTCCAACCTCCGCTCATTAAAATGGTGGTCGATGCGGGTAGATATAGCTATGAGGTCCTCCAGTGTGGCGGGAATCTCCCTGGTGGCCAAGGCGTCCTTTACATGGTCAGCCAGTCCCTTCCAGTACACTGGAAAAAGGACTTTATCTGGCCACTCCAGCTCTGATGCCAAAGTCCGGAAGTGGACGGCAAATTGGCTGACCAGGGACGAACCCTGTGTTAATGCCAGCAGTTGGAGCACAGTATCGTGGGTAACATGAGGTCCCAAAAAGACCTGTCTCAGAGAGTCCAGGAAGCGAGGAGCACTCTGTACCACACGATCATCATTCTCCCACAGCGGCGTTGCCCACTCCAACGCCTTGCCCAACAGAAGGGATAAGATAAATCCCACGTTAGCCCGTTCCGTAGGAAAACGTGCAGCCAGAAGCTCTAGATGTATGGTGCACTGGCTCATGAATACCCAACAGAGCTTACTGTCACCAGCAAACTTGTCTGTAAGTGGGAGATGGGATAAGGTCAGAGCAGGGGTGGCAGAGGAAAAACTGGCTGCAGCTACGCTAGCAGCCTGTACAGTGACTGCGGTGACATCCACAGCCGAGGTTGTGTGCTCAAGAGCCGCCAACCTACCCTCCAGCTGCTGGATGTACAACTGTAGATGCTGACCGTCCGCCATTTACTAGCCAGACCCTGGTGCTAGTATTATGTTAGGGTTGGCGGAATGCACCAAATAATTATAAGGATGGTATAAGGTTCGTTCACGTGCCCGGGGTCCACCGTGCAGAGATGACACCTGCTGCTTGGAATGCACCGAGTATATATGTGTGTTATAATAGGAGCATTTGCAACCCGGGGTCCACCGTGCAGGAGAGAACCTGCTGCTAGCAATTGGCGGCACTATATGGCAGTATAAGCGAACTCTGTTACTTCAGAGAATCGCTTACACAGGAAAACGCTGTGCCCTGTTAACCTCACAGAGGATCACAGCTACCTAACAGAACAGAAAGCAAACAGTGGTTATGCAGTCAGCATAGCAAACGAACAACTCCGAATTCTAGTGACTATACGCCAGCCCTGAATTCACACACACAAAACTCCTCACCGGAGGTTCCGGTATTCTAGGGGCTTATTGCAGCCAACCCTGACCACATGCTGACATGACCACAAAGTAGCAAGCTCATAATATAGGTTAATACTAGCGCATGGCCGTGCGGCCATGCAAACCTTTTATAGCTGCAGCAGACAAGAACTTTCCTAGTGGTCCAATGGGAGCTGCTACAAGACCTAGGCGTGTGACTCCCGACCTCCAGTGAGAGGTCCTCATTTGGGCATGCTCAGAAGGGAAAAAGCAGGACTTAGTCCCAGAGATGTCTGTTCCCGCAGACCAGTACTGGCTACAATGGCTGAGCCAGGAAGAGCAGCAGTAACCAAGCACAGAGTATCAGCCTGAGCCAGACGCTGGGACCGACGTCTCCACTGAGCAGACTCCACTGCAGCTGGAATTGAATGGGAGACCGCAGCAGAGGTGGTTTGAGATTTACCTTGTGCAGCGGCAGGAACTCGACACCTAACATTACCCCCCCTCCTTGGGCCTCGCTACGCTCAAAGGCAGCAATGAGCTGCGGAGCTCGAATGTGTTCAGCAGGCTCCCAGGACCTGTCCTCTGGACCATAACCCTTCCAGTCCACCAAATAAAATTTTTTGCCTCGTACCACCTTGCACCCTAAGATAGCGCTCACGTCGTAATCATCCGTAGATGAACCAGATGTCCCAGCAGATGACTCAGAAAACTGGGACATGTGTATGGGCTTTAAGAGGGACACATGAAAGGTGTCGGTGATACCTAGGCATGGAGAAAGAGCCAGATGGTAGACCACAGGGTTAACCTGTTCCAGGACCTTGGTGGAGAGCCACACTAAATCGCCAGGAGCAAAGGTCAGAGCGGGGCGCCGGTGTGCATCGGCGGAGAACCTCATTCTCTCCTTTGAAGCCTGGATGGCATCGTGAGTACGGTGCCAAATGTCCCGTGCCTCCACAACCCAGTCTGCCACTCTGGAGTCAGCGGAGGTAGTTCGATATTCCCCCTGTGCAGCGGCGGGAACTCAACATGAGTGGAGAAAAAGTTTTGGTACTATCATTCATATTCTCTGAAAAAAGGCCAAGAAAGCAAAAATTCTAAAGGGGTATGTAAACTTTTGAGCACAATTGTATATATATTACTAGCTATTGAACCCGTTCTATGCCCGGGTGGTGAGCATTTATATTGGTATATGGTCTCCATACTGGTATGTGTTGCTTCCATCCTGCGCCCTAATCTTGTCATGTGCTGCTACCATCTTGCACCCCCTTCCTGCCATGTGCAGCCCCCATCCTGTGCCCCCTTCCTGTCATGTGCAGCCCCCTTCCTGCGCTCTCATGTTATTTTGTGCGCCTCCATCTTGTCACGTGTGCCGATGGCATCCAGCACCCGGTTAGCATCCTCCAGCAACCGCTCGTAGGTGCCGAAGAAGTCGTAGGGCACGACGCAAGGCTGGCACAGCTGGTAGATGGGCATCCAGTGCTCGTTCTCCTCGTCCTTGTCCAGCAGGTGCCGCAGGAACTAGGAGAAGGTGACGTTGTCACCCTTGGATGCAGTGGTGTGCCGCTGCTTGCGGTACCGACGTACGATCTCCAGGCCGCACCGCTGTTGGTACTCTTTGATATCCCCAAATTTGCTCCTGTGGGCAGACAGCAGCTGCTCCAGGGGCTCCCGCACGAACAGGAGCTTGTAGGGCATGTACACACTTTGCGGATTTGCCTGTGGATTTTTCCGCACTGAAAATAGATAGATAGATATGGGATAGATAGAGCTATAGATAATATCTATCGATCTATGTATAGATCTATCTATCTATAGATTGATCTATCTATCTAGATCATTCCTTCTATCTATCTATCTATCTATCTCATTCCTTCTATCTCTCTATCTATCTATAGATATAGTTGGATAGATAGCTAGATAGATATGGGATAGATAGATAGATAGATAGATAGATAGATAGAAGGAATGAGATAGATCTATATAAAGATAGAGATAGACAGAAGGAATGAGATAGATAGATAGATAGATAGATAGATAGATAGATAGATAGAAGGAATGAGATAGATAGATAGATAGATAGATAGATAGAAGGAATGAGATAGATAGATCTATAGATACATAGATCTATCTATTAATATATCTCTCTATAGATATATATATGGATAGATGTAGATAGATATATGGATAGTTAGCTAGATATATGGATAGATATATCTATGTATCTGTAGATATATGTATCTATCTATAGATACATCTATCTACAGTACAGACCAAAAGTTTGGACACACCTTCTCATTTAAAGATTTTTCTGTATTTACATGACTATGAAAATTGTACATTCGCACTGAAGGCATCAAAACTATGAATTAACACATGTGGAATTATATACTTAACAAAAAAGTGTGAAACAACTGAAATTATGTCTTACATTCTAGGTTATTCAAAGTAGCCACCTTTTGCTTTGATGACTCCTTTGCACACTCTTGGCATTCTCTTGATGAGCTTCAAGAGGTAGTCACCAGGAATGGTCTTCCAACAATCTTGAAGGAGTTCCCAGAGATGCTTAGCACTTGTTGACTCTTTTGCCTTCACTCTGCAGTACAGCTCACCCCAAACCATCTTGATTGGATTCAGGTCCGGTGATTGTGGAGGCCAGGTCATCTGGCCTAGCACCCCATCACTCTCCATCTTGGTCAAATAGCCCTTACACAGCCTGGAGGTGTGTTTGGGGTCATTGTCTTGTTGAAAAATAAATGATGGTCCAACTAAACGCAAACCGGATGAAAAAGCATGCCGCTGCAAGATGCTGTGGTAGCCATGCTGGTTCAGTATGCCTTCAATTTTGAATAAATCCCCAACAGTGTCACCAGCAAAGCACCCCCACACCATCCCACCTCCTCCATGCTTCACGGTGGGAACCAGGCATGTAGAGTCCATCCGTTCACCTTTTCTGCATCACACAAAGACACGGTAGTTGGAACCAAAGATCTCAAATTTGGACTCATCAGACCAAAGCATAGATTTCCACTGGTCTAATGTCTGTTCCTTGTGTTCTTTAGCCCAAACAAGTCTCTTCTGTTTGTTGCCTGTCCTTAGCAGTGGTTTCCTAGCAACTATTTTACCATGAAGGCCTGCTGCACAAAGTCTCCTCTTAACAGTTGTTGTAGAGATGTGTCTGCTGCTAGAACTCTGTGTGGCATTGACCTGGTCTCTAATCTGAGCTACTGTTAACCTGCGAGTTCCGAGGCTGGTGACTCGGATAAACTTATCCTCAGAAGCAAAGGTAACTTCCTTTCCTGGGGCGATCCTCATATGAGCCGGTTTCTTTGTAGCGCTTGATGGTTTTTGCCACTGCACTTGGGGACACTTTCAAAGTTTTCCTAATTTTTCGGACTGACTGACCTTCATTGCGTAAAGTAATGATGGCCACTCGTTTTTCTTTACTTTGCTGCTTTTTTTCTTGCCATAATACAAATTCTAACAGTCTATTCAGTAGGACTATCAGCTGTGTATCCACCAGACTTCTGCACAACACAACCCCATTTATAAAGCAAGAAATCCCACTTATTAAACCTGACAGGGCACACCTGTGAAGTGAAAACCATTCCCGGTGACTACCTCTTGAAGCTCATTAAGAGAATGCCAAGAATGTGCAAAGCAGTCATCAAAGCAAAAGGTGGCTACTATGAAGAACCTAGAATATAAGACATAATTTCAGTTGTCTCACACTTTTTGTTAAGTATATAATTCCTCATGTGTTAATTCATAGTTTTGATGTCTTCAGTGTGAATGTACAATTTTCATAGTCTTGAAAATACAGAAAAATCTTTAAATGAGGTGTGTCCAAACTTTTGGTCTGTACTGTAGCTATAAATATATCTATAGATAGATATATCTACAGATAGATAGATATATCTATAGATAGTTAGATATTTTTATAGATAGATATATCTATAGATATATCCATAGATATATTATAGCAAGGCCGATGTTTATAAACAAACAATATGTTTAATTTTGAAAAAAAAAAGCTGGAAAAAAATGGCGTGGGCTCTCACTCAATTTTCTGCACCAGTGGAGGAAGGCCGGCGGCCGAGGGCCAATATTTGTAGCCTGGGAAGGGGGTAATACCAATGGCCCCTTCCCAGGCTATGAATATCAGCCCGCAGCTGTCTGCATAGCCTTTACCGGCCATTAAAATGGGGGACCCCCCAAAAAATGACGAGGAGTCCCCCTATGTTTTATAGCCAGAAAGGCTATGCAGACAGCTACGGGCTGACATTCATAGCCTAGGAAGGGGCCATGGATATTG
This sequence comes from Ranitomeya variabilis, assembly GCF_051348905.1. Taxonomy (NCBI): domain Eukaryota; kingdom Metazoa; phylum Chordata; class Amphibia; order Anura; family Dendrobatidae; genus Ranitomeya; species Ranitomeya variabilis. The sequence goes on along the minus strand of NC_135237.1, from coordinate 295,812,267 downwards.
CCCCCTGGCTACAAATACCAGCTCCCAACTGCCCCAGAAATGGTGCATCTGTAAAATGCACCAATTCTGGCACTTAGCCTCTCTCTTCCCACTGCCCTGTAGTGGTGGCATATGTGGTAATGTGTTAATGTCACCTTTATATTGTAAGGTGACATTAAGCCCGGTAAGTAATGGAGAGGCTTCAATAAGGTACCTATCCATTACTAATCCTATAGTAGTGAAAGAGTTAAAAAGACGCAGCCAGAAAAAAGAATTTTAATATTCTTAATTTCACCCTCGACACCCTCGATTGCCTGCAAAAATAAAAAATTATAAACCAACCGTATACTCCCTGGCAACGATCTCCCCTATAGAGCTGTCACATCAGGAGTTGGGACAGCTCTATTGACCTTCAGTGACACACTGACATGAGACAATTGCTCCTGCAGTGCATCACTGAAGAGGTTACCTTAGTTCATTGTCTCGCTTTATTGCAATGCTGCATGGGAATTTTCCCAGGCAGCTGTGCCGCAAGTGACAGTATGAACTGTACTGTACTCACAGCAGCGGAGGGACACAGTGCAGAAGGATACCTTCCATCATTGTATCCTAGAGCCCCTGGAGAGCTGTCACATCAGCTGATGTGACAGCTCTCCACGGGAGATCGTCTTGGGACAATCATATTAATTGGATTACAGTGGACACAGGAAGTATATTGTTGGTTTATTATGTTAGTTTTTTTCAGGTGAGCGAGGGCTTTGGGGATTAGGTGTAGATGGTGAGCATGAACTATATATTTACTGTGTGTGTTTTGGACTACTAGTGTCCCATCATTGGCTAATGTGTCAATCACTGTCACTGTAGCAGGCATAGCTGGATGGGACTTTTAGCCACATCAGACTATGCCTGCACACACACACACACAAACACACACACTGACAGAGCCTTGGCAGACCCATGGACAGCCTGCAGACCACAGGAGAACAACACAGACCCCCTGCTCAGCCCCGTAGACCCCCAGACAGCCCAGCAGACCCTCCGAAGACCCCAACAGCCCCACAGACCACTTGCACAGCCCCGGCAGACCCCCACAGACCCTCAGACAGCCCACAGACACCAAGACAGCCCGAAGACCCCCGCACACAGCCCCACTGACCCTGCACACAGCCCCTCCATCCCCCACTGACCTTGTACACAGCCCCGTTTACTCCGCACACAGCCTCGCAGACCTCCACACAGACACACAGACCCCACCTGCACACACAGACACACACAGTCTCTGCCCACACACTGCCCACACTCTTCCCTCCTCCCGGGCTGCACCATGCCACATCCTGCTGCCCGCACGCCTGCCGCAGCATCCGGTTCTGGATCTGCTGCTCTTCTGGCTCCCGGCTGTGTGTCCGCAACACAAAGTCCCAACGGGGAGGAGGGGTCTTCACCTCGGCCAGGATGCCATGCTCTATCATTAATAGCAGCCTACTGGAGACCACAATCACCTCAAACATCAGCATGGAGGGCCGCAGGATGCTCTGTCCGTGGACTGGGACACGGTGCCGGAGATTGCGGTATGCATTCAGTCCTTACACATACCGCCAGTTCTACCGTGATCTCATGGGCCACAATCCTCATCCCCGGATGCGTAACTCTGTGGGGTCCAGACTGTGCAGTTTATAAAGGCTTTGGACAGAGTGACGCTCCTAGCATTATATTATAGATGAATTCTCTAACTATTGCTTGGTTCTTTATAGCCGTTTGTTTGTCATTTCCTAAGTACGCAATTTATGAATATAATGTAATATTTTTAAGGATGTGTATTTATTTCATCAGCTGTATAAAACATTTTTTTCCACAACATCACTGTCATGTAGTAGTTCCTAGAATGTTACGTGGTTTGTACTATTTTATAGATTTAAGTATTTAACCAGTTTATTTTAAATGTCACTGCATCTGTCAGTAAGATATGCAAAAATGTACACTTCAAAGACTATCCAGCTGAGTGTATTAATATACCATTTATTTTTATAGCATTATTTTTTACATTGATATAAAAAGCCAAGTAGTCTCCCAGTTATTTTATGCAATCTCCAATTTTTGGACAACAGTACAAAAGCACAATCTATTAGAATGTAATGCCGTACAAAAAAACATTGCCTTAAAGGCAACCTGTCACCTTGAGTAACATGATTTACCTGCAGATAAAGGGATAGTCTGCAGGTACATAGCATATAAAACCAATTTACCGTATATACTCGAGTATAAGCCGAGATTTTCAGCCCAAATTTTTGGGCTGAAAGTGCCCCCTCGGCTTATACTCGAGTCACGGTCGGCGGTGGGGTCGGCGGGTGAGGGGGAGAGGGCGCTGATGCATACTCACCTAGTCCCGGCGCTCCTGTCGCTCCCCCTGCCCGTCCCACGGTCTCCGGGTGCAGCAGCCTCTTCCCCTGAGCGGTCACGTGGGACCGCTCATTAGAGAAATGAATAGGCTGCTCCACCTCCCATAGGGGCGGAGCCGCCTATTCATTTCTCTAATGAAGCGGTGCCGGTGACCGCTGATAGAGGAAGAGGCTGCGGCACCGAAGACCAGCTGTCCGGGGGAAGGAGCGGCACGCCGGGAGCAGGTAAGTATCGCATATTCACCTGTCCGCGTTCCACACGCCGGGCGCTGTCTCCATCTTCCCGGCGTCTCTCTCTCTCCTCACTGACTGTGCAGGTCAGAGGGCGCGATGACGCATATAGTATGCGCGCCGCCCTCTGCCTGATCAGTCAGTGCAGAGAGACGCCGGGAAGATGGCGCCGAGGAGCTGCAAGAGAGGTGAGTATGTGTTTTATTATTTTTATTGCAGCAGCAGCACAGCTATGGGGCAATAATGGACGGTGCAGAGCATTATATGGCAGAGCTATGGGGCAATGGTGCAGAGCACTGTATGGCACAGCTATGGGGCAACGGTGCAGAGCCCTATATGGCACAGCTATGGGGCAGTAATGGTGCAGAGCACTATATGGCACAGCTATGGGGCAGTAATGGTGCAGAGCACTATATGGCACAGCTATGGGGCAGTAATGGTGCAGAGCACTATATGGCACAGCTATGGGGCAATAATGGTGCAGAGCACTATATGGCACAGCTATGGGGCAATAATGGTGCAGAGAACTATATGACACAGCTATGGGGCAATAATGGTGCAGAGCACTATATGGCACAGCTATGGGGCAGTAATGGTGCAGAGCACTGTATGGCACAGCTATGGGGCAATAATAATGCAGAGCACTGTATGGCACAGCTATGGGGCAATAATGGTGCAGAGCACTATATGACACAGCTATGGGGCAATAATGGTGCAGAGCACTGTATGGCACAGCTATGGGGCAATAATGGTGCAGAGCACTATATGGCACAGTTATGGGGCAGTAATGGTGCAGAGCACTGTATGGCACAGCTATGGGGCAATAATGATGCAGAGCACTGTATGGCACAGCTATGGGGCAATAATGGTGCAGAGCACTGTATGGCACAGCTATGGGGCAATAATGGACGGTGCAGAGCACTATATGGCACAGCTATGGGGCAATAATGGTGCAGAGCACTATATGGCACAGCTATGGGGCAATAATGGTGCAGAGCACTGTATGGCACAGCTATGGGGCAATAATGGTGCAGAGCACTGTATGGCACAGCTATGGGGCAATAATGGTGCAGAGCACTGTATGGCACAGCTATGGGGCAGTAATGGTGCAGAGCACTGTATGGCACAGCTATGGGGCAATAATGATGCAGAGCACTGTATGGCACAGCTATGGGGCAATAATGGTGCAGAGCACTGTATGGCACAGCTATGGGGCAATAATGGACGGTGCAGAGCACTATATGGCACAGCTATGGGGCAATAATGAACGGTGCAGAGCACTATATGGCACAGCTATGGGGCAATAATGGTGCAGAGCACTATATGGCACAGCTATGGGGCCATAATGAACAGTATGGAGCATCTATTTTTATTTTTGAAATTCACCGGTAGCTGCTGCATTTTCCACCCTAGGCTTATACTCGAGTCAATAAGTTTTCCCAGTTTTTTGTGGCAAAATTAGGGGGGTCGGCTTATACTCGGGTCGGCTTATACTCGAGTATATACGGTAGTTGGCTTACTAAAAGAGCAGCTAAAGGGAAAAATTAACTTCAATTTTTTTCCATTGCCACTTGCTTCCAATTATAGGGACAAGGTGCTGTTACAAACACCATTCAGTATGGAGTGATCGCAGCTTCCCAGAACATGGATTTATCAGCTGTCTAGCTTCACCGACTGTGTGTGCAGCAACACATTTAGCACAAAAACCTGATTAAATAAATAGTCTTTTTTTTAATCATAGTTTCTCGTAAAGGGAAACTGTCACCCCATGAAATGTTATTTACCAGCAGTGATAGGGGCAATCTGCATTTAAACCAGGTGTACCAGGCTCACAGGAAAATTGGGCCAACAGGCAGAAAAGGAAATTTTATTCTCCCTTCAGCCACACACATATAGCTATTGGAGCAATCAGGGTTGCACACTGTCCAGAAATTCTAGGGCCATCCGTAAAAGTAGGACCTTTTTTGCCCTGTTTGTTAAAAGAATACAAGTCATCCATGACTTTTTTGGAGCTGAAGAAACTTACATAGAATATTTTGATTGTAATTATAATTTTTCATATATGAATCATGGGCTGAAGACATGTATCACTTATAATCACAAGGATTTACAATGGTATTCCCATGTTTCCTTAAAAAATATTGCATGTCTGTGATTTTTTAATAAGCTGTCCAGAAAAAAAAGCCAAGTTGGCAAACATGGGGTCAATAAAAGGAGCTGTTTTAGTCACCACTTACTACACTGTGATAATGACTGCAATCGCTCCATGGCACTTTGATGGACCGCTAGCTTCATACATATATTATTGCAATGGCTGATTAAAGAAAAAAGTACAAGGAGGGCCTGGATGCCTTTCTCGGAAAATGTAATATTACAGAGTATGGGTACTTGACACTGTTTTAGGATTTTGATTCAGAGAGCTAGTCTGATTGTCTTGTGTTAAGTCGGGAAGGAATTTTTCTCCTAATATGGGACAATTCGCATCTGCCTCATAGGGTTTTTGCCTTCCTATGGATCAACATGTTAGCTTTTAGGTTGAACATTATGGATTTGTGTCTTGTTTCGATCTTAACCCATTATCTACCAATGTCCTTTTTTGGGGACACCTAATCTTTAGCTTCTAGCAACTAAGATTTTATAATTTTTATAATTAGGTCCAATTTTTTGTGTTGTGTTTGTAAAATGAATGTTTTCAAAATAGGAAATCATGTCATTGTCATTTTTAATTGAATATTTTGATGCCTTTTTCTGAAAAATCCGTACTTGAAAAAATTTAGCAAATTATGTTTCTGATTCATTAGGACCCAAATCATTAAAAATCTGTCATTAAAAAAAAAAATGAAAATTGCTAATTTGGCAAGTAATGGGTTAAAACTATGAATTAGGATTTTTTCAGTATGGTTCTCTCGGCTATGACTAAGCTTCTGACATCAATGCATGCCTTGCCATCACAGCACGTCATGATATTATAACATGCCGTGCATTGCCTGAGACCTAGTAAGTATACTAGGCAAAGCATGTTGTAATGTCACAACGTGAGTTGAGATGGCATGGCTCACAGGGACATCAGTGACTTATTCTCAAACAGTGAAGCGGATCCATGAAGATCAGCACAACATAGGAAGGTGAAAAGAAGAGGCATGAAAGACGCTTGGCTCTGGGAGGGCAGTACAGGTTAGGCCTGATTTTTTAAAATCCTTTGCTAGAAAAATGATGACAATCCAGTCACTATAATTGCAAGTTGCGAATTGCAAAAAAATCCATATGGCAAAATGTACAAACCTCTATAATAAATTCCGAGTAGAATTCTAAACCACTCAAATAAATTTGCTCATCTCTACTTACAGATATAATTCCTATAGGATATCTGTCGAAGTAGTCATATTACCAGAACTATCAGCAGCATGAATAAGAGAATAGGCTTCTTTATTGAAAATATGTCTGTTTCATTCTGTAATGATGCTTGGTTTCATAGAAGAAAGTGTGGGACACAACAAGATTACTAGGATTTACAGATTCACCGTTAACCTTCTTGAACTCACTGAAATCAGCGCTGCATCGTGATACTTTTTCTTACTGTGCTCGCAGTGATCTCACTGAGGTCACCGCAGATTATTGGCCTGGCTCTGAATGGAGACTCAGTGACCTGCGGTAACTTTGATGAGGTCACCGCTTGTCACTGACACTGCGCTCAGAGCAGTTGATTCTTCAGTGGTTTTCAGCCAGGAAGGTCACCTCTTGGCACCGTCAAAGTTGAAAGCATGCATTATGGCATGGGACAGAACATTGTACAAGTGAGGAATATGTTTTTTTTTCATTTTTTAATTTTTACAGAAGATTATGGCTTCAATGGAATGGGCGTTATGTGAGAAAAACTGTGTTTGTTATTTTTAAATAGAAAAAGGAACATGATGTTTTTTAATTCAAATAAATGACTTTACACTGGCTTTGTGTTTATTTACAATATAACTCTATGATTAACAACTTAATGACTGCCAATACGTCTTTTTACTGACCTGAGATATAAGAGAATAGCATCCCAATACAGGTAACAAATCCATCAGCTATGAACTGTACACTATAGCTGTCAAGTTGCTTCATTAGCCACGCTCAAGGTTGGCACCATCCATATCTGTTTAACCCCTTAGATGCTACTGTCAATAGTGACTTTATCATATCAATGGTTTACAGAGTTCCTCTTTATCTCCATCGGCATCATGACATCATGATTATGTGGCCCTCATGTTTGCCATGGCAATTCATGGCCAAATAGCAGCCTTAGAGTCTCCCGGCTACAGTAGCCTGTTCAGATGTTATCGGCATTTAGGTTGTAAACATACAATTTTTCATTCCTGTCATGTCACTTTGCATTAATTCCTGAAATGCACCTGAAGGGTAAATAAACTACCTGACAGCGGTTTTCAATATGTCTGGGGTGCTGTTTTAAAAATCTTGTCATTTTTGGGGGGTTTCCTGTTATGACCCCAATGGTGAGGGTCTCAGAGGTACGTGGAAGTCTGCAGAATACAAAAATCCAGCTCATAGGGCAGTGGTAACTGGGTTGACCATATATCTACTCCTAACGCCAACACTAGAAGTAGCCGGGGATCATTCCTACGTTGATTCTAGATGACACGCTCCAGCCGGAGAATCTAGCTACCCCTAGTAGAGGAAAACAAAAGACCTTTCTTGCCTCCAGAGAAGGGGACCCCAAAGCTGGATAGAAGCCCCCCACAAATAATAACGGTGAGGTAAGAGGAAATGACAAACACAGAAATGAACCAGGTTTAGCACAGAGAGGCCCGCTTACTGATAGCAGAATAAAGAAAGGTAACTTATATGGTCAACAAAAACCCTATCAAAATCCACACTGGAAATTCAAGAACCCCCGAACCGTCTAACGGTCCGGGGGGAGAACACCAGCCCCCTAGAGCTTCCAGCAAAGGTCAGGATATAGATTTGGAACAAGCTGGACAAAAATACAAAACCAAAACAAATAGCAAAAAGCAAAAGGCAGACTTAGCTGATATAACTGGAACCAGGATCAGTAGACAAGAGCACAGCAGACTAGCTCTGATAACTACGTTGCCAGGCATTGAACTGAAGGTCTAAGGAGCTTATATAGCAACACCCCTAACTAACGACCCAGGTGCGGATAAAAGGAATGACAGAAAAACCAGAGTCAAAAAACTAGTAACCACTAGAGGGAGCAAAAAGCAAATTCACAACAGTACCCCCCCCCTTAGTGAGGGGTCACCGAACCCTCACCACGACCACCAGGGCGATCAGGATGAGCGGCATGAAAGGCACGAACTAAATCGGCCGCATGAACATCAGAGGCGACCACCCAGGAATTATCCTCCTGACCATAGCCCTTCCACTTGACCAGGTACTGAAGCCTCCGCCTGGAGAGGCGAGAATCCAAGATCTTCTCCACCACGTACTCCAACTCGCCCTCAACCAACACCGGAGCAGGAGGCTCAGCAGAAGGAACTACAGGCACAATGTACCGCCGCAACAAGGACCTATGAAATACATTGTGAGTAGCAAACGACACAGGAAGATCCAGACGAAAAGATACAGGATTAAGGATTTCCAATATCTTGTAAGGCCCAATAAAACGAGGTTTAAATTTGGGAGAGGAGACCTTCATAGGAACAAAGTGGGAAGAAAGCCATACCAAATCCCCAACGCGTAGTCGGGGACCCACACCGCGGCGGCGGTTGGCAAAGCGCTGAGCCCTCTCCTGTGACAACTTCAAGTTGTCCACCAAATGATTCCAGATCCGCTGCAACCTATCTACCACAGAATCCACCCCAGGACAGTCAGAAGGCTCCACATGACCCGAAGAAAAGCGAGGATGGAAACCAGAGTTGCAGAAAAAAGGCGAAACCAAGGTGGCGGAACTAGCCCGATTATTAAGGGCAAACTCAGCCAACGGCAAGAATGTCACCCAATCGTCCTGATCAGCAGAGACAAAACACCTCAAATAAGCCTCCAAAGTCTGATTGGTTCGCTCCGTCTGTCCATTAGTCTGAGGATGGAAAGCAGACGAAAACGACAAATCAATGCCCATCCTACTACAAAAGGATCGCCAGAACCTAGAAACGAACTGGGATCCTCTGTCTGACACAATATTCTCAGGGATGCCGTGCAAACGAACTACGTTCTGGAAAAACACAGGAACCAGATCGGAAGAGGAAGGCAGCTTAGGCAAAGGAACCAAATGGACCATCTTGGAGAAGCGATCACATATCACCCAGATAACGGACATGCCCTGAGATAGCGGAAGATCAGAAATGAAATCCATGGAGATATGTGTCCAAGGTCTCTTCGGGACAGGCAAGGGCAAGAGCAAACCGCTGGCACGAGAACAGCAAGGCTTAGCTCGAGCACAAGTCCCACAGGACTGCACAAATGACCGCACATCCCTTGACAAGGAAGGCCACCAAAAGGACCTGGCCACCAGATCTCTGGTGCCAAAAATTCCCGGGTGACCTGCCAACACCGAGGAATGAACCTCGGAAATGACTCTGCTGGTCCATTTATCCGGGACAAACAGTCTGTCAGGTGGACAAGACTCAGGCCTATCAGCCTGAAATCTCTGCAACACACGTCGCAGATCCGGAGAAATAGCTGACAAGATAACTCCATCTTTAAGAATACCAACAGGATCAGCGACTCCAGGAGCATCAGGCACAAAGCTCCTAGAAAGAGCATCGGCCTTCACATTCTTTGAACCTGGTAAATACGAGACAACAAAATCAAAGCGGGAGAAAAACAATGACCAGCGGGCCTGTCTCGGATTAAGGCGTTTAGCAGACTCGAGATACATCAGATTTTTGTGATCAGTCAAGACCACCACACGATGCTTAGCACCCTTGAGCCAATGACGCCACTCCTCAAATGCCCATTTCATGGCCAACAACTCCCGATTGCCCACATCATAATTTCGCTCGGCAGGCGAAAACTTCCTGGAGAAAAAGGCACAAGGTTTCATAACAGAGCAACCAGGGCCTCTCTGCGACAAAACGGCCCCTGCTCCAATCTCTGAAGCATCCACCTCAACCTGAAAGGGAAGTGAGACATCGGGCTGGCACAAAACAGGCGCCGAAGTAAACCGGCGCTTCAACTCCTGGAAAGCCTCCACGGCAGCAGGAGCCCAGTTAGCTACATCGGAGCCCTTCTTGGTCATATCCGTCAACGGTTTCACAATGCTAGAAAAATTAGCGATAAAACGACGGTAGAAGTTAGCGAAACCCAAGAACTTCTGAAGACTCTTAACCGACGAGGGCTGAGTCCAATCAAGAATAGCTCGGACCTTGACTGGGTCCATCTCCACAGCAGAAGGGGAAAAAATGAACCCCAAAAAGGGAACCTTCTGTACACCAAAGAGACACTTTGAGCCCTTGACAAACAAAGAATTTTCACGCAAAATTTTAAAGACCAACCTGACCTGCTCCACATGCGAATCCCAATCATCAGAAAAAACCAAAATATCATCCAGATAAACAATCAAAAATTTATCCAGATACTTCCGGAAAATGTCATGCATAAAGGACTGAAAAACTGAAGGCGCATTGGAGAGCCCAAAAGGCATCACCAAGTACTCAAAATGACCTTCGGGCGTATTGAATGCGGTTTTCCATTCATCACCTTGCTTAATGCGCACAAGGTTGTACGCACCACGAAGGTCTATCTTGGTGAACCACTTGGCACCTTTAATCCGGGCAAACAAGTCAGACAACAGCGGTAAAGGATACTGAAATTTGACAGTGATCTTATTTAAAAGCCGATAATCAATACAAGGTCTCAAAGATCCGTCCTTTTTTGCCACAAAAAAGAATCCCGCACCAAGGGGGGAAGAAGACGGACGAATATGTCCTTTCTCCAGAGACTCCTTGATATATGAACGCATAGCGGTATGTTCAGGTACCGACAGATTAAACAGTCTTCCCTTAGAAAACTTACTGCCTGGGATCAAATCTATAGCACAGTCACAGTCCCTATGAGGAGGCAGTGCACTGGACTCAGACTCACTGAAGACATCCTGATAATCAGACAAATACTCCGGAACTTCCGAAGGCGTAGAAGAAGCAATAGACACAGGCAGGGAATCCCCATGAATACCACGACAGCCCCAACTTGAGACTGACATAGCCTTCCAGTCCAGGACTGGATTATGGGTCTGTAACCATGGCAGCCCTAAAACAACCAAATCATGCATTTTATGTAAAACCAGGAAACGTATCACCTCGCGGTGTTCAGGAGTCATGCACATGATAACCTGTGTCCAATACTGCGGTTTATTTGCTGCCAATGGCGTAGCATCAATACCCCTAAGAGGAATAGGATTTTCTAATGGTTCAAGAGTAAAACCACAGTGCTTAGCAAATGACAGATCCATAAGACTCAGGGCAGCACCTGAATCTACAAACGCCATGACAGGATAAGACGACAGTGAGCAAATCAAAGTTACAGACAGAATAAATTTAGGTTGCAAATTACCAACGGTGACAGGACTAACAACCTTAGCTATACGTTTAGAGCATGCTGAGATAACATGTGTAGAATCACCACAGTAGTAGCACAAGCCATTCCGGCATCTATGAATTTTCCGCTCATTTCTAGTCAGGATTCTATCACATTGCATTAAATCAGGTGTCTGTTCAGACAACACCATGAGGGAATTTGCGGTTTTTCTATCACATTGCACCGAATTAGGTGTCTGTTCAGACAACACCATGAGGGAATTTGCGGTTTTGCGCTCCCGCAACCGCCGGTCAATTTGAATAGCCAGTGCCATAGTATCATTGAGACCTGTGGGAATGGGAAAACCCACCATAACATTCTTAATGGCTTCAGATAGGCCATTTCTAAAATTAGCGGCCAGTGCACACTCGTTCCAATGTGTCAGCACGGACCATTTCCGAAATTTTTGGCAATACACTTCAGCCTCGTCCTGCCCCTGAGACATAGCCAGCAAGGCCTTTTCTGCCTGAATCTCAAGATTGGGTTCCTCATAAAGTAAACCGAGCGCCAGAAAAAACGCATCAATATCAGCCAATGCCGGATCTCCTGGCGCCAGCGAAAAAGCCCAATCCTGAGGGTCGCCCCGTAAGAACGAAATAACTATTTTTACTTGCTGAGCAGAGTCTCCAGATGAACAGGGTCTCAGGGACAAAAACAATTTACAATTATTCACAAAATTCCTAAACTTAAACCTGTCTCCGGAAAACAGTTCAGGAATCGGTATTTTAGGTTCTGACCTAGGATTTCTGATAACATAGTCTTGTATGCCCTGCACACGAGTAGCCAGCTGGTCCACACTTGTAATCAAGGTCTGGACATTCATGTCTGCAGCAAGCATAGCCACTCTGAGGTAAAGGGGAAGAAGAAAGAAAAAAAAAAAAAACTCAGAATCTTCTTTCTTATAATCCCTCTTCTGCAACGCATTAAACATTTAATACTGGCCTGGCAAACTGTTATGACCCCAATGGCGAGGGTCTCAGAGGTACGTGGAAGTCTGCAGAATACAAAAATCCAGCTCATAGGGCAGTGGTAACTGGGTTGACCATATATCTACTCCTAACGCCAACACTAGAAGTAGCCGGGGATCATTCCTACGTTGATTCTAGATGACACGCTCCAGCCGGAGAATCTAGCTACCCCTAGTAGAGGAAAACAAAAGACCTTTCTTGCCTCCAGAGAAGGGGACCCCAAAGCTGGATAGAAGCCCCCCACAAATAATAACGGTGAGGTAAGAGGAAATGACAAACACAGAAATGAACCAGGTTTAGCACAGAGAGGCCCGCTTACTGATAGCAGAATAAAGAAAGGTAACTTATATGGTCAACAAAAACCCTATCAAAATCCACACTGGAAATTCAAGAACCCCCGAACCGTCTAACGGTCCGGGGGGAGAACACCAGCCCCCTAGAGCTTCCAGCAAAGGTCAGGATATAGATTTGGAACAAGCTGGACAAAAATACAAAACCAAAACAAATAGCAAAAAGCAAAAGGCAGACTTAGCTGATATAACTGGAACCAGGATCAGTAGACAAGAGCACAGCAGACTAGCTCTGATAACTACGTTGCCAGGCATTGAACTGAAGGTCTAGGGAGCTTATATAGCAACACCCCTAACTAACGACCCAGGTGCGGATAAAAGGAATGACAGAAAAACCAGAGTCAAAAAACTAGTAACCACTAGAGGGAGCAAAAAGCAAATTCACAACAGTTTCCACTATATAGGACCCCCAAAGTCACTTCAAACCTAGATAGATCCCTAAAAAAATAATTTTGTAAATTTCCTTGAAAAAATGAAAAATTGCTGGTACATTTTAAAACCTACTAAAATGCTAACAAAATAAAATATAATTTTACAAATGGTGCTGATGTAAAGCAGCCATGAGAGAAATGTGATTTATTAAGTTTTTTCAATGGTATGACTATCTGGATTAAAGGGTTAATCATTCAAAGTTTGAAAATTGCTAATTTTTAAAATTTTTGTCAAATTTCTGATATTTTTTTTAATAAACACAATATATTTCAACCTAAATTTTCCATTATCATAAATGATAATGTGCCATGAAAATACAATCTCAAAATCACTGGGATCTGCTGAAGTGTTAAAGAGTTATTACCACATAAAGCAACACTGGTGAGATTTCAAAAATTTGGCCCAATCACTAGGAAGCTAATATTGGATAGGCGTAATTTAGATGCCTTTCCTTTACTAAGCTGTGGGCTTGTTGTCACCTGACAATTAGTGTTGAGCGATACTGTCCGATACTTGAAAGTATCGGTATCGGAAAGTATCGGCCGATACCGGCAAAGTATCGGATCTAATCCGATACCGATACCCGATACCAATACAAGTCAATGGGACTCATGTATCGGACGGTATTCCTGATGGTTCCCAGGGTCTGAAGGAGAGGAAACTCTCCTTCAGGCCCTGGGAACCATATTAATGTGTAAAATAAAGAATTAAAATAAAAAATATTGCTATACTCACCTCTCCGACGCAGCCTGCACCTTACCGAGGGAACAGGCAGCGTTGTTTGCTTAAAATTCGCGCTTTAACTTCTTAAAATGCGCGCGTGTCCAGCCTCCCGTGACGTCACGGCTTGTGATTGGTCGCGTCGCCCATGTGACCGCGACGCAACCAATCACAACGCCGGAACGTAATTTTAAAATCCTGAAGGACCTGAAATTACGTCACGGCTTGCTGTGATTGGTTGCGTCCCGGCCACATGGGCGGCGCGCGACCAATCACAAGCCGGGACTTCGCGTAAGGAAGGTAAAGCGCGAATTTTAAGCAAACAACGCTGCCGGTTCCCTCGGTAAGGTGCAGGCTGCGTCGGAGAGGTGAGTATAGCAATATTTTTTATTTTAATTCTTTATTTTACACATTAATGTTGTTTCGATACCGATACCCGATACCACAAAAGTATCGGATCTCGGTATCGGAATTCCGATACAGCAAATATCGGCCGATACCCGATACTTGCGGTATCGGAATGCTCAACACTACTGACAATACAAAGGTGACATCAACCCAAAAAATATTAACCCCACTTGCCAATGCCAGAGGGCATGTTGGAAGAGCCACCAGAATTGACACATCTAATAAGCTGCTATTTTTAGGCTGAGGGGTCAATATTCATGGCCCCTTACCACCCTGAAAATACCAGCCTTCAACTGTCAGATTTAGCTTGGCTTGTTGACTAAAATGGAGGGACCCAACACTGTTTTTTTTAATTATTTATTTAAAGAATTTTTAAAGAAGGCGTGGGGGACACCTCTGTTCTTGATAACCAGCCTTGCTAATGCTGTGAGTTGCAGCCTGCAGCTGTCAGTTTTGCCTGGCTGGTTATCAAGAATACAGGGAATGCTCATAATTTTTATTTTTTTTATTGCACAGGTGCCAACTGATGAATAGTCCTATCAGCTGATGCCTGCTCTCACTGTTGATAGCGGCAGCAGGTGTACACTGATAGGAGTAGTAGTCCCATCAGCTGACACGTATGACTGAAGGTAAACTCTTTATCTCCAGTCACAGTTGCGGGCTCAAACTGGTATCATGCTGTGTGGTGGCAATAATCTTTCTGCCGATCAGAGTCGTCGGTGTTCGGGGTGTCAAACTCGAACAGTAACTTTCTAGTAAAGTCCATGTTCAGGGTCCATGCCTGAACAGTAGGTGTTCTGTACGGACCTCAAACTTTACTGTTCGGGTTTTCCCATCTATATATATCAGTCCAAGGGGCAGTTTTCTGACAAGTTCTTTATGCATTTCCATAAAACTGACAAGTCTCTACCTATTTGTGTGGACAGGGTGAGACCTGTTAAAGGGGTTTTCAATCCAAATCGATAAGTCTGCTGTCACTCTAGTCACTCTATGTGACTGCAAACTTATGAATCCCTCTGCACACGCACTGTGCACTGTGGGTATTCACCAGTTTCTGAGCTGGGACCGGAGGGTATTTATGAGTCAAACATCGTTCAGACCAGAGCCCATCCAGTGGGTGCAGCCTTGCTTCTTACACTTGTACGTAGCGAGGCCACACCCTTTAGTTGGCCATGCCCACTGGATGACCGGGTTACCAGTCACAGCGCAACCCCTCTCAATGCAAGTGTATGGAGTGAGGCGGCGCCCACTGGACGGGTTCTGGCTGGGAATACATACAGTGCATATATTCCATCCAAACCCAGCTCTGAAACCATATTCACCCAGTTCCCTGGCCTCATCCTCTGTGTTAAATTATCTTTAAAGTCAAACTTACATATTTGCAATAAATGAGCCTGTCTCCTTTTAATATTGCCTGTGGTTTGTGCTTCACAAATAATTTGAAAGGTTTCTTCAAATTTATATATTAAACTATTTCTGTAAGGAGCAATAAATTAAAATATTTGAAATAGTAGGATTATTAATTTCAATATGAATCAAGCATTGCTGCCAAATATTTTTTCACTTTTCTAACATTGTGCATTAATGTATATAAATGTAAGTGTGGATCTACAAATATGTAGAAATGAAAAATGAAAGCAGAATTGTTGTGAATTAGAATTTTTGGCTCCCTCTTGTGGTTACTAGTGATATGACTCTGGGATTGTCTTTCCTCAGTTTGGCACCCACCTGGGTCGTTAGCCCAGGGGTGTTGCTATATAAACTTCCTGGATCCTTAGTCCAGTGCCTGGCATCGTTGTAATCAGATCCTTTCTGTTTGCTCCTGTCTGATGGTCCTGGTTCGTGCATAATTAAGCTAAGTCCTGCTTCTTTGTTTTTTGGTTATTTGCTTTACTCTTATTTTTGGTCCAGCTTGTACTATGTGATTCCTGACTTTGCTGGAAGCTTTAGGGGGCTGGTGTTCTCCCCCCGGGCCGTTAGACGGTTCGGGGGTTCTTGAATATCCAGCGTGGATATTTTGATAGGGTTTTTGCTGACCATATAAGTCATCTTACTATATTCTGCTATTAGCTAGTGGGCCTCTCTTTGCTAAATACCTAGCTCATTCTTACGTTTGTCTTTTCCTCTTACCTCACCGTTATTATTTGTTGGGGGCTTGTATCCAACTTTTGGGGTCTTTTCTCTGGAGGCAAGAAAGGTCTTTCTTTTCCCTTCTAGGGTTAGTTAGTTCTCCGGCTGGCGCGAGACGTCTAGAACCAACGTAGGCACGTTCCCCGGCTGCTGCTATTTGTGGTGCTAGGATTAGATATATGGTCAGCTCAGTTACCACTGCCCTATGAGCTGTTTTTTTGTGTTTGCAGACTTAGTAATTATTTCTGAGACCCTCTGCCATTGGGGTCATAACAGTATGCCAGGCCAACATTGAATGGTTAATGCATTGCAGAAGTGGGATATTAAGAAAGGAAATTCTGAGTTTTTTTTTTTTCCTCTCTTCCTCCCCTTTACCTCTGAGTGGCTTGTGCTTGCTGCAGACATGAATGTCCAGACCTTGATTACAAGTGTAGACCAGCTTGCTGCTCGTGTGCAGGGCATACAAGATTTTGTTACCAGTAGTCCAATGTCTGAACCTAAAATACCTATTCCTGAACTGTTTTCTGGAGACCGATTTAAGTTTAGGAATTTCAGGAATAATTCTAAATTGTTTCTATCTCTGAGACCCCGTTCATCTGGAGATTCAGCTCAGCAAGTTAAAATTGTTATCTCTTTTTTACGGGGCGACCCTCAGGATTGGGCTTTCTCGCTAGCGCCAGGAGATCCGGCATTGGCAAATACTGATGCGTTTTTTCTGGCGCTCGGATTGCTTTACGAGGAACCCAATCTTGAAGTTCAGGCAGAAAAAGCCTTGCTGGCTATTTCTCAGGGCCAGGATGAAGCTGAAGTGTATTGCCAAAAATTTCGGAAATGGTCCGTGCTTACTCAGTGGAATGAGTGTGCTCTGGCCGCAAATTTCAGAAATGGCCTTTCTGAAGCCATTAAGAATGTGATGGTGGGTTTCCCCATTTCTACAAGTCTGAATGATTCCATGGCGCTGGCTATTCAAATTGACCGGCGTTTGCGGGAGCGCAAAACCGCTAATCCTCTGGTGGTGTTGTCTGAACAAACACCTGATTTAATGCAATGTGATAGAATTCAGACTAGAAATGAGCGGAAAAATCATAGACGTCAGAATGGGTTGTGTTTTTACTGTGGTGATTCTACACATGTTATCTCAGCATGCTCTAAACGCCTAACAAGGGTTGTTAGTCCTGTCGCCATTGGTAATTTGCAACCTAAATTTATTTTGTCTGTGACTTTAATTTGCTCATTGTCTTCTTACCCTGTTATGGCGTTTGTGGATTCAGGTGCTGCCCTGAGTCTTATGGATCTGTCATTTGCCAAGCGCTGTGGTTTTGATCTTGAACCGTTGGTAAATCCTATTCCTCTTAGAGGTATTGATGCTACGCCATTGGCGGAAAATAAACTGCAGTTTTGGACGCAGGTAACCATGTGCATGACTCCTGAACATCGGGAGGTGATTCGTTTTCTTGTTCTGCATAAAATGCATGATTTGGTCGTTTTGGGTCTGCCATGGTTACAGACCCACAATCCAGTCTTGGATTGGAAGGCAATGTCTGTGTCAAGTTGGGGCTGTCAGGGAATTCATGCTGATTCCCCGCCGGTGTCTATTGCTTCCTCTACTCCTTCGGAAGTTCCTGAGTATTTGTCTGATTATCAGGATGTATTCAGCGAGTCCAGGTCCAGTGCTCTGCCTCCTCATAGGGACTGTGACTGCGCCATAGATTTGATTCCAGGTAGTAAATTTCCTAAGGGAAGACTATTTAATCTGTCTGTACCTGAGCATGCCGCAATGCGTTCGTATATCAAGGAGTCTCTGGAGAAGGGGCATATCCGTCCATCCTCTTCCCCTCTTGGTGCGGGATTCTTTTTTGTGGCCAAGAAGGACGGATCTTTGAGACCTTGTATTGACTATCGGCTTCTGAATAAAATCACTGTTAAATTTCAGTATCCTTTGCCTCTGTTGTCGGACTTGTTTGGCCGGATTAAAGGTGCCAAGTGGTTCACAAAGATAGATCTTCGTGGTGCGTACAACCTTGTGCGCATTAAGCAAGGAGATGAATGGAAGACAGCATTTAATACGCCCGAAGGTCATTTTGAGTACTTGGTGATGCCTTTTGGGCTCTCTAATGCTCCCTCAGTGTTTCAGTCCTTTATGCATGATATTTTCCGGAAGTATCTGGATAAATTTATGATTGTTTATCTGGATGATATTCTGGTTTTCTCTGAAGATTGGGACTCACATGTGGAGCAGGTCAGGATGGTGTTTCAGGTTTTGCGTGAGAATGCTATGTTTGTTAAGGGCTCAAAGTGTCTCTTTGGAGTACAGAAGGTTCCCTTTTTGGGGTTTATTTTCTCCCCTTCTGCTGTGGAGATGGACCCAGTCAAGGTCCGAGCTATTCATGATTGGACTCAACCCACGTCTGTTAAGAGTCTTCAGAAGTTCTTGGGTTTTGCTAACTTCTACTGTCGTTTTATCGCTAATTTTTCTAGCATTGTTAAACCTTTGACGGATATGACCAAGAAAGGTTCTGATGTTGCTAACTGGGCTCCTGCAGCCGTGGAGGCGTTCCAAGAGTTGAAGCGCCGGTTTACTTCGGCGCCTGTTTTGTGCCAGCCTGATGTCTCACTTCCCTTTCAGGTCGAAGTGGATGCTTCTGAGATTGGGGCAGGGGCCGTTTTGTCGCAGAGAGGCCCTGGTTGCTCGGTAATGAGACCATGTGCTTTCTTCTCTAGGAAGTTTTCGCCTGCTGAGCGGAATTATGATGTTGGCAATCGGGAGTTGCTGGCCATGAAGTGGGCATTTGAGGAGTGGCGTCATTGGCTCGAGGGTGCTAAGCATCGTGTGGTGGTCTTGACTGATCACAAAAATCTGATGTATCTCGAGTCTGCTAAATGCCTGAATCCTAGACAGGCCCGCTGGTCATTGTTTTTCTCCCGTTTTGACTTTGTGGTCTCGTATTTACCAGGTTCAAAGAATGTGAAGGCTGATGCTCTTTCAAGGAGCTTTGTGCCTGACTCTCCTGGAGTCGCAGAACCAGTTGGTATTCTTCAAGAGGGAGTTATCTTGTCTGCCATTTCTCCTGATTTGCGACGTGTGTTGCAGAGATTTCAGGCTGGTAGACCTGACTCTTGTCCACCTGACAGACTGTTTGTTCCTGATAAGTGGACCAGCAGAGTCATTTCCGAGGTTCATTCCTCGGTGTTGGCAGGGCATTCGGGAATTTTTGGCACCAGAGATCTGGTGGCTAGGTCTTTTTGGTGGCCTTCCTTGTCACGGGATGTGCGGTCATTTGTGCTGTCCTGTGGGACTTGTGCTCGAGCTAAGCCTTGCTGTTCTCGTGCCAGCGGGTTGCTCTTGCCCTTGCCTGTCCCGAAGAGGCCTTGGACTCACATTTCCATGGATTTCATTTCAGATCTCCCGGTGTCTCAGGGCATGTCTGTCATCTGGGTGGTATGTGATCGCTTTTCTAAAATGGTCCATTTGGTGCCTTTGCCTAAGCTGCCTTCCTCTTCCGATCTGGTTCCTGTGTTCTTTCAGAATGTGGTTCGTTTACACGGCATTCCTGAGAATATTGTGTCTGACAGAGGATCCCAGTTTGTTTCCAGGTTCTGGCGATCCTTTTGTGCTAGGATGGGCATTGATTTGTCGTTTTCGTCTGCCTTTCATCCTCAGACTAATGGACAAACGGAGCGAACTAATCAGACTCTGGAGGCTTATTTGAGGTGTTTTGTTTCGGCAGATCAGGATGATTGGGTGACCTTCTTGCCATTGGCTGAGTTTGCCCTTAATAATCGGGCTAGTTCCGCTACTTTGGTTTCGCCATTTTTCTGCAACTCTGGTTTCCATCCTCGTTTTTCCTCGGGACATGTGGAGCCTTCTGACTATCCTGGGGTAGATTCTGTGGTGGATAGGTTGCAGCAGATCTGGAATCATGTGGTGGACAACTTAAAGTTGTCACAGGAGAAGGCTCAGCGTTTTGCCAACCGCCGCCGTGGTGTGGGTCCCCGACTTCGTGTTGGGGATTTGGTATGGCTGTCTTCTCGATTTGTTCCTATGAAGGTCTCCTCTCCTAAATTTAAGCCTCGCTTCATCGGTCCTTACAAGATATTGGAAATCCTTAATCCTGTGTCCTTTCGCTTGGATCTTCCGGTGTCGTTTGCCATTCACAACGTGTTCCATAGGTCTTTGTTGCGGCGGTACGTTGTACCTGTGGTTCCTTCTGTTGAGCCTCCTGCTCCGGTGTTGGTTGAGGGCGAGTTGGAGTATGTGGTGGAGAAGATCTTGGATTCTCGTCTCTCCAGACGGAGGCTTCAGTATCTGGTCAAGTGGAAGGGCTATGGTCAGGAGGATAATTCCTGGGTGGTTGCTTCTGATGTGCATGCGGCCGATTTAGTTCGTGCCTTTCACGCTGCTCATCCTGATCGCCCTGGTGGTCTTGGTGAGGGTTCGGTGACCCCTCCTTAAGGGGGGGTGTCATGATCTCTGCAGGCAGAGATCATAGCAAGCCTATAGAGGGACAAGCTCTCGGAAGATGGAACTATACTGACCATGAACTAAGCCTGCCGCGCAACTAGAAATAGCCAGGTAGCATTTCCTATTTATCGCTAGATGCCCAGCTCTGGCCTAAGACCTAAATAGCTAGCAGAGGGAAATATAAGACCTGGCTCACCTCTAGAGAAATATTCCAAAGAAGACAGTAGCCCCCCACATATAATGACGGTGAGTTCAGATGAAACAACAAACGCAGCAGGAAAATAGTCTTAGCAAATTTGAGGTCCGCTTACTAGATAGCAGAAGACAGATAGTATACTTTCATGGTCAGCAGAAAAACACTAACAAAACACCATCCAGAGATTACCTTAAACTCTGGCATTAACTCATAACGCCAGAGTAGCAATCCCTGATCAACGAGAGCTTTCCAGACACAGTAACAAAACTTCAGCTGTGAACTGGAACAAATAGGCAAAACAAAACATGGACAAAAGTCCAACTTATCTAGTAGTTGTCTAGAAGCAGGAACAAGCACTGAGAGGCATCAGATAACATTGTTGACCGGCAAGAAACCACCAGAGAAATGAGCTTAAATAGCGACACCCACTACTGATGGAACCAGGTGAAACAGGAAAGAGGATGACAAGTCCAATTCCACAAGCGGCCACCGGGGGAGCCCAGAATCCAAATTCACAACAGTACCCCCCCCCTCAAGGAGGGGGCACCGAACCCTCACCAGATCCACCAGGGCGACCAGGATGAGCCCTATGGAAGGCACGAACAAGATCAGAAGCATGAACATCAGATGCATTGACCCAAGAATTATCCTCCTGGCCGTAACCCTTCCAGTTGACCAGATACTGGAGTTTCCGTCTGGAAACACGAGAGTCCAAAATTTTCTCCACAACGTACTCCAACTCACCCTCAACCAACACCGGAGCAGGAGGCTCAACTGAAGGTACAACAGGTACCTCATACCTGCGCAATAACGACCGATGAAAAACGTTATGAATGGAAAAGGACGCAGGGAGGTCCAAACGGAAAGAAACAGGATTAAGAATCTCCAATATTCTATAAGGGCCGATGAACCGAGGTTTAAACTTAGGAGAAGAGACCCTCATAGGGACAAAACGAGAAGACAACCACACTAAATCTCCAACACAAAGCCGAGAACCAACACGACGATGACGGTTGGCAAAACGCTGAGTCTTCTCCTGGGACAACTTCAAATTGTCCATAACCTGCCCCCAGATGTGATGCAATCTCTCCACCACCGCATCCACTCCAGGACAATCCGAAGATTCCACCTGACCGGAGGAAAATCGAGGGTGAAACCCCGAATTACAGAAAAACGGGGACACCAAGGTGGAAGAACTGGCCCGATTATTGAGGGCGAACTCTGCCAATGGCAAAAAAGCAACCCAATCATCCTGGTCAGCAGAGACAAAACACCTCAGATATGTCTCAAGGGTCTGATTAGTCCGCTCGGTCAGGCCATTAGTCTGAGGGTGAAAAGCAGATGAAAAAGACAAATCTATGCCCATCCTAGCACAGAATGCCCGCCAAAATCTAGACACAAACTGGGTACCTCTGTCAGAAACAATATTCTCAGGAATACCGTGCAATCGGACAACATTCTGAAAAAACAGAGGAACCAACTCAGAAGAAGAAGGCAACTTGGGCAGAGGAACCAAATGGACCATTTTAGAGAAACGGTCACAGACCACCCAGATGACAGACATCTTCTGGGAAACAGGCAGATCTGAAATGAAATCCATCGAGATGTGTGTCCAAGGCCTCTTAGGAATAGGCAAGGGCAACAGCAGTCCGCTAGCCCGAGAACTACAAGACTTGGCCCGAGCACAAACGTCACATGACTGCACAAAGACTCGCACATCTCGTGACAGGGAAGGCCACCAGAAGGATCTTGCCACCAAATCCCTGGTACCAAAAATTCCGGGATGACCTGCCAATGCAGAAGAATGTACCTCAGAGATGACTCTGCTGGTCCAATCATCCGGAACAAACAGTCTATCAGGCGGACAACGATCCGGTCTATCCGCCTGAAACTCTTGCAAGGACCGCCGCAGATCAGGAGAAACGGCCGACAAAATTACTCCCTCCCTAAGGATACCTGTGGGTTCAGAATTACCAGGAGAGTCCGGGTCAAAACTCCTAGAAAGGGCATCTGCCTTAACATTCTTAGAACCCGGTAGGTATGACACCACAAAATTAAAGCGAGAAAAAAATAAAGACCAGCGCGCCTGTCTAGGATTCAGGCGTCTGGCAGTCTCAAGATAAATCAAATTTTTGTGGTCAGTCAATACCACCACCTGATGCCTAGCCCCCTCGAGCCAATGGCGCCACTCCTCAAACGCCCACTTCATGGCCAAAAGCTCCCGATTCCCAACATCATAATTCCGCTCTGCGGGCGAAAATTTGCGAGAAAAGAAGGCACAAGGCCTAATGACGGAGCAGTCGGAACCTTTCTGCGACAACACTGCCCCAGCTCCGATCTCCGAAGCGTCAACCTCAACCTGAAAAGGCAGATTCACATCAGGCTGACGCAACACAGGGGCAGAGGCAAAACGGCGCTTAAGCTCCTGAAAGGCCTCTACAGCATGAGGGGACCAATTAGCAACATCAGCGCCTTGTCTGGTCAAATCAGTCAGTGGTTTAACGACATCCGAAAAACCAGCAATAAATCGGCGGTAAAAGTTGGCAAAGCCCAAAAATCTCTGAAGACCCTTAAGAGAGGAGGGCTGAGTCCAGTCACAAATAGCTTGCACCTTGACGGGATCCATCTCAATGGAAGAGGGAGAAAAAATATACCCCAAAAAGGAAATTTTCTGGACCCCAAAAACGCACTTAGACCCCTTCACACATAAAGAATTAGACCGCAGAACCTGAAAAACTCTCCTGACCTGCTGGACATGAGAGTCCCAGTCATCAGAAAAAATCAGAATATCATCCAGATATATTATCATAAATTTATCCAGAAAATCGCGGAAAATATCATGCATAAAAGACTGGAAAACTGAAGGGGCATTAGAAAGACCAAAAGGCATGACCAAATACTCAAAGTGGCCCTCGGGCGTATTAAATGCGGTCTTCCACTCATCCCCCTGCCTGATCCGCACCAAATTATACGCCCCACGAAGATCAATTTTAGAGAACCACTTAGCACCCTCTATACGAGCAAACAAATCAGTAAGCAATGGCAATGGGTATTGATACTTAACAGTGATCTTATTCAGAAGCCGATAATCAATACATGGTCTCAAAGAGCCGTCTTTTTTTGAGACAAAGAAAAACCCAGCTCCCAAGGGAGAAGAAGATGGACGAATATGTCCCTTTTCCAAAGACTCCTTTATATATTCCCGCATAGCAGCATGTTCCGGCACAGACAAATTAAACAAACGACCCTTTGGATATTTACAACCCGGTATCAAATCTATGGCACAATCGCACTCACGGTGCGGAGGTAACGACCCAAGCTTGGGTTCGTCAAAGACGTCTTGATAATCAGAGAGGAACTCAGGGACTTCAGAGGGAATGGACGACGAAATAGAAACCAAAGGTACGTCCCCATGAATACCCTTACATCCCCAGCTCAACACAGACATTGCTCTCCAGTCCAAGACTGGGTTGTGAGACTGCAACCATGGCAATCCCAGTACCAAATCGTCATGTAAATTATACAGCACCAGGAAACGAATAATCTCCTGGTGATCCGGATTGATACGCATGGTTACTTGTGTCCAGTATTGTGGTTTATTATTAGCCAATGGGGTGGAGTCAATCCCCTTCAGAGGAATAAGAGTCTCCAAAGGCTCTAAATCAAAACCACAACGATTGGCAAAGGACCAATCCATAAGACTCAGAGCGGCGCCAGAGTCAACATAGGCGTCCGTGGCAATGGATGACAAAGAACAAATCAGGGTTACAGACAAAATAAACTTAGACTGAATGGTGCCAATGGAAACAGACTTATCAAGCTTCTTTGTACGCCTAGAGCATGCTGATATAACATGAGTAGAATCCCCACAATAGAAACACAATCCATTCTTCCGTCTAAAATTCTGTCGCTCGCTCCTGGACAGAATTCTATCACACTGCATACTTTCTGGCGTCTTTTCCATAGACACCGCCAGATGGTGCACCGGTTTGCGCTCCCGCAGACGCCTATCAATCTGAATAGCCATTGTCATGGACTCATTCAGACCTGCAGGCAAAGGGAACCCCACCATAATGTCCTTAACGGCATCAGAGAGACCTTCTCTGAAAGTTGCCGCCAAGGCGCACTCATTCCACTGAGTAAGCACAGACCATTTACGGAATTTTTGGCAGAAAACTTCAGCTTCGTCTTGCCCCTGAGATAGTGCCATCAAAGTTTTTTCTGCCTGAAGTTCCAAATGAGGTTCCTCATAAAGCAAGCCCAAGGCCAGAAAAAACGCATCCACATCGCGTAACGCAGGATCCCCTGCTGGCAATGAGAAGGCCCAATCTTGAGGGTCACCCCTGAGCAAGGAAATCACAATCCTAACCTGCTGAGCAGGGTCTCCAGCTGAACGAGACTTCAGGGACAAATAAAGCTTACAATTATTTCGGAAATTCTGAAAGCTAGCTCTATTCCCTGTGAAGAACTCCGGCAAAGGAATTCTCGGCTCAGATACCGGAGCATGTACCACAAAATCTTGTAAATTTTGTACTTTCGTGATGAGATTATTCAAACCCGCAGTTACACTCTGGAGATCCATTATTGTCAGGTGCACACAGAGCATACAGAGATTAGGAGGAGAGAGAGAAAAAAGACTGCAGCAAGGCAGACTGGAGGAAAAAAAAAAAAAAAAAAAAAATTCCAGCAGACTTCTTATAACTCTCCTTTCTCAACCTGGGTCTTTAACACTTTATGGCCGGTCAAACTGTCATGATCTCTGCAGGCAGAGATCATAGCAAGCCTATAGAGGGACAAGCTCTCGGAAGATGGAACTATACTGACCATGAACTAAGCCTGCCGCGCAACTAGAAATAGCCAGGTAGCATTTCCTATTTATCGCTAGATGCCCAGCTCTGGCCTAAGACCTAAATAGCTAGCAGAGGGAAATATAAGACCTGGCTCACCTCTAGAGAAATATTCCAAAGAAGACAGTAGCCCCCCACATATAATGACGGTGAGTTCAGATGAAACAACAAACGCAGCAGGAAAATAGTCTTAGCAAATTTGAGGTCCGCTTACTAGATAGCAGAAGACAGATAGTATACTTTCATGGTCAGCAGAAAAACACTAACAAAACACCATCCAGAGATTACCTTAAACTCTGGCATTAACTCATAACGCCAGAGTAGCAATCCCTGATCAACGAGAGCTTTCCAGACACAGTAACAAAACTTCAGCTGTGAACTGGAACAAATAGGCAAAACAAAACATGGACAAAAGTCCAACTTATCTAGTAGTTGTCTAGAAGCAGGAACAAGCACTGAGAGGCATCAGATAACATTGTTGACCGGCAAGAAACCACCAGAGAAATGAGCTTAAATAGCGACACCCACTACTGATGGAACCAGGTGAAACAGGAAAGAGGATGACAAGTCCAATTCCACAAGCGGCCACCGGGGGAGCCCAGAATCCAAATTCACAACAGGGGGGGTACTGTTGTGAATTAGACTTTTTGGCTCCCTCTTATGGTTACTAGTGATATGACTCTGGGATTGTCTTTCCTCAGTTTGGCACCCACCTGGGTCGTTAGCCCAGGGGTGTTGCTATATAAACTTCCTGGATCCTTAGTCCAGTGCCTGGCATCGTTGTAATCAGATCCTTTCTGTTTGCTCCTGTCTGATGGTCCTGGTTCGTGCATAATTAAGCTAAGTCCTTCTTTGTTTTTTGGTTATTTGCTTTGCTCTTATTTTTGGTCCAGCTTGTACTATGTGATTCCTGACTTTGCTGGAAGCTCTAGGGGGCTGGTGTTCTCCCCCCGGGCCGTTAGATGGTTTGAGGGTTCTTGAATATCCAGCGTGGATATTTTGATAGGGTTTTTGCTGACCATATAAGTCATCTTACTATATTCTGCTATTAGCTAGTGGGCCTCTCTTTGCTAAATACCTAGCTCATTCTTACGTTTGTCTTTTCCTCTTACCTCACCGTTATTATTTGTTGGGGGCTTGTATCCAACTTTTGGGGTCTTTTCTCTGGAGGCAAGAAAGGTCTTTCTTTTCCCTTCTTGGGTTAGTTAGTTCTCCGGCTGGCGCGAGACGTCTAGAACCAACGTAGGCACGTTCCCCGGCTGCTGCTATTTGTGGTGCTAGGATTAGATATATGGTCAGCTCAGTGACCACTGCCCTATGAGCTGGTTTTTTGTGTTTGCAGACTTAGTAATTATTTCTGAGACCCTCTGCCATTGGGGTCATAACACAGAATATGTTGAGAATTTGTCAGTTTAATACAATATTCATACATTACATGTAAGAGAATGAACATGATCCATCTGGCAGTGTCTGGCAACTATCTGGCAATGTCTATTCCAGTTTTTACATAAATTTTTTTCAGGTTCTTTTTATGTCTTTTGACAAAAATAGAATGGCAAACTATATTATGTACTTTGTATCATATTCTATAATTTAAGTAAAACATTCATCAACAGGTTTAAATATATACAGTGCATTGAAATGTATTCATAATCTATGAACTTTTTCACATTTTTTATGTTACACCCACAAACGTAAATGTATTTTATTGGATTTGATGTGATATATCAGCACAAAGTATCAAGGGTTTGTAAAGTGCAAAGGAAATCTTTTTAATGGATCAATAAACGTCTTTTTTACTTAAAAAATTGGGAGATTGAGTGCTGGACAAGATTACTGTTTTTCACGTGTTCCATTGTCCTTCCAACTGGTATTCAGTGTCCATGCACATCTTGAGAGCTCAAAGCTTTTTTCATCATGTAAGCTGAAGAGTTTCTTTTTTGTGAAAACAATTGTAATTACTTTATACATATTAATCTGAAAAATGTGATGTGCATTTGTATTCAGTTCCCCTGAATCAAAACTTTGTAGGGCCCCCTTTAGCTGCAATTACTGCTGCAAGTTTTTTGGGGGTATGTCTCTACCAGCTTTGCACATCTAGAAGCTGACATATTTGCTCATTATTCTTTGAAGATATAGGATGTAATGTGAATGTCTTTTAGTTGTCATTAGTCAGGACTCTCACAACCTACAGTAGGTTATGATGTGATTGTGGTTCCAAAAAACATTTTACTTTGTCACATCACTCCAGAGCATACAGTTCTTGTAGTCCCCATATTTTTCAGTATTGGCCCTGGCAAATTATACATGGACTTTTTTGTACATGGTCTTTAGGAGAGGCTTCCTTTGTGGACAACATCCATGCATGACGTTCCTCTGCAGAATTTGTTGCATTGTGCTATGGGAAACACTCACCGCAGTTTGGCTTTCTACTTCTTCAGTTAATGGCAGTCAACTTGCATGTCTGTTCTCTTTAACCCTTTTCATCAGAACATGTTCCTCTTTAAGCATTAACTTCCATGGTTGGCCTGGATGTATCTAAAAGATGGTGGCAGTTCCATATTTGTAAACTTTTTGTATCAATTTTTCTACAATAATCTAACTGATTTGTAATGCTTTGCTTACCATCTTGTTGCCTTCACTTTTGTTTTCTTTCTCAGGTCTTGTGGCATTTCTCTTCCATGTGGTACCATTACTGACAGTATGAAATGGGAAGGGGTTTTCTTTGTCATCCAAAATCCTTGTATAGTTAATTCTCTGCTGGACACCTGTTAAATAAATTAGACTTAACTGTGGTAGACTTCTTGTTAATTAGACTTTTGTAGTCTAAACTGTAGCCTTGCTTTTAAGACTTTTATTGGTATTTACTAATTTTTGCAAGATGATCTTGAATAAATTATTAGGAAAATTTTAAACCCATGGCCACATTTGCAAGGAGTATTTTGCAGTTTGGGATCCCACAGGAAATGTTGATTCTAAGAGGAATCTAAAGGTTTTCTGATAAATCTGCTGATGGTGTAATCATTTATGCCGTGCACTGTATAAATACACTGCATATTTATAGTATAGTAAATGTATATATAATATGTTATATGCACATTACTGATTTATATTATAAACAAAAATGAGAAGAACAAACAGCCTTTCGGAAAAGTATAATAAATTAATTACTCATTACACTTGAAACCGATATTCAAATATCTGGCATTCAAAATATTAACTAGGTATCATGTTTAAGGGAAAACATTATACATAAAGGAACCTAATAGAACCTTTTTGAAATTTATAAATTGTGTTTCATTAATTATGAGTAGTCTCAGTGCTTCATTAAATATGTAAAATATAGACTAATAGAAGTAAATTGTGTTGCCAGAAGTAGACATTAACTAATGAGAGACTTAGCAATTATGCAATATATATGTTTGCATAGACATTATTTATCAAATGGAACTTCAGACAGTTAAATCACAGAGTAATGTAATTACAGGAATAACTAGGAAAAGTATTATCTATAATATAAAATAAGCATTAACTTTTCCCATTCTAGATATTACATAAACCTTGTATATGACAATCTTCTTGTATGTTGAAACACTTTCATGCTGTCTTGATGTAACCGTCTTCTTTAATTTGCTAATTAGCCAAAAGACAACATAAATGTTAACTTAAAATAAAAGTGTATTTACCAATTAAGAATATAAATCTTTTAACTATGTGCAATATAACTGTTGCAAATTCAGTACTTGGGAAATCTCAGTTAACATACAGTATAAGGTTAAATTGTGATGACTTTTACAAGAAAACTACAGCTCATTTTCAGCAAATATACAGTAGAGTCTTTTAAAAAGAATTTATTTTCTAATTATTAATTCTAAGAGAGCTGCCAACATGCAAGTCATTAAATTAATCTGGATAATTACACCTTTTTTTAGGTCCTTTAATTAATAACTTTGTGTAGGACCTGATGTGAAGATGAAGACTTGATTACATGTTTAGTGATGTTACGCAGGTACTGGAGTAATTCCAGTCATTTGTCAGCAGGTTTTTCTATTTATTCTGAGAGCAGCCGAGTCACTGATTTCAGCAATGTGTCATTTATTAGGCTGTGTATTGTTGTTTCATTACAATGAGTATTTTATCAACAAGAGATTATCACTGCTAGACAAGTATCCGCATACTAAGTGGGCTAACCATAAGTCATAAGCACTGATTAGCAGCCATCTGAGCTCTGATGTCACATTGTCCTCCTTGAGGAAGGATAGCCGAAAAGTATATCGGGTGTATAAAGCAGATGGGTAGATGTCTGGTACATATCAACTTATTCTCAATATGGTCTAAGCTATTATACAGTGGGGGAAAATTTATTTAATCAGCCACCAATTATGCAAGTTCTCCCACTTAAAAAGATGAGAGAGGTCTGTAATTGACATCATAGGTAGGCCACAACTATGAGAGTCCAAATGAGAAAACAAATCCAGAAAATCACCTTATCTGATTTGGCAAGATTTATTTTGCAAATTATGTAGGAAAATAAGTATTTGGTCACCTAATAACATGCAAAATGTCAGGCTCTCACGGATCTGTAACTTCTTCTGTCCTCCACTCATTACCTGTAGTAATGGCACCTGTTTGAACTTGTATAAAAGACACCTGTCCACAGCCTCAAACAGTCACACTCCAAACTCCACTATGGTAAAGACCAAAGGGCTGTTGAAGGACACCAGAAACAAAATTGTAGCCCTGCACCAGGCTGGAAAAACTGAATCTGCAATAGGCAAGCAGCTTGGTGTGATGAAATTAACTGTGGGAGCTATAATAAGATAATTGAAAACATACAAGACCACTAATAATCTCCCTCAATCTGGGACTCCATGCAAGATCTCACCCTGTGGGGTCAAAATGATCCCAAGAACAGTGAGCAAAATCCCAGAACCACAAGGGGGACCTATTTTATGGATTGCATAGAGCTGGGTCCACCATAACAAATGCTACCATCAGTAACACACTACACTGCCAGAGACTCAGATCCTGCAGATCCGGGCATGTCTGAAGTTTGCTAGATTGCATTTTGATTATTCAGAAGAGTATTGGGACAATGTCATATTGTCTGATGAAACCAAAGAAGAACTGTTTGGTAGAAACAAAACCCATCATGTTTTGAGGAGACAGATTGCTGAGTTGCATCCAAAGAACACCACACTTACTGTGAAACATGGGGGTGGCAACATAATGCTTTGGGGCTGTTTCTCTGCAAAGCTGCAAAGGGACCGGTACAACTGATCCATGTACATGAAAGAATGAATGGGGCCATGTATCGTGAGATTTTAAGTGCAAACCTCCTTCCATCAGCAAGGGCTTGAAGATGAAACGTGGATGGGTCTTTCATCATGATAATGATCCCAAGCACACCGCCAGGGTAACAAAGGAGTGGCTTTGTAAGAAGCATATGAAGATCCTGGAGTGGCTTAGCCAGTCTCCAGATCTCAACCCCATAGAAAACCTTTGGAGGGAGGTGAAAGTCCGTATTGCCCAGCGACAGGCCCAAAACATCTCTTCTCTAGAGAAGATCTGCATGGAGGAATGGGCCAACATACCACCAACAGTGTGTGTCAACCTTGTGAAGACTTACAGAAAACGTTTGACCTCTGTCACTGCCAACAAAGAATATATAACAAAATATTGAGATGAACTTTTGTTAATTACCAAACACTTATTTTCCACCATAATTTGCAAAATAAATCTTGCCCAATCAGACAAGGTGATTTTCTGGATTTGTTTTCTCATTTTGACTCTCATATCTACTCGTAATCTGACTATGACATTGTATGATCAGCTGCATTATGTATTCTGGATTGATGCATCATGACTTAATGATGGCTAATTACTTTTTATCTATAAAACCTTCAATTACAACTAAGTTTTTTTTCAATACAATCTGTATATGTGTGCATGTACTGTAGTGTGAGTGTATAGTTATACTCACCTGCTGCTTCTCTCTCTGGATTCAGCACCGATCTTCTCTACTATTGAGTGACATTATTGTAATTGGAACTAGCCGACTCATTCAACACTCGTGAGCCAGAAGTTGCTGTTACAGTGAAAGCCTATTGCACCTCGTCCTTATGTTTCAAAGTTTTACACTGTAAAAGTCACTTTCGGATCACACAGAGCACATTGAGACCCAGCCAGTCTGCAGAGCGGTTATGTCACTGAGCAGCAGAGAAGAAAAGCGCTGGACAGTGGTGAACACAGCTGTAAATGAGTAAATTATTTTACTCACACTACATTACATGCCTACATACACATATATTGAATTAAAAATGTAGTGGCATTGCTTTTTTAAAGGGATTGTTATATTTTTAAATATTTAGATTTATATCACTTAATTCAGTCATTCTGTCCAGAAAAAGGAAATTCTACAGGATGCCAGTTTAAGGAACCACGACCCTGGTGGAAAGAATACAAATCTTCTCAGTTAGCCATCACTGAACCCATGGATATGTTTGAGGAAGGCAGGATTTGGACCCAGCAGGCCTGTGAACCCCATGGATAGGTCTGGGGAAGTCAGGATTGATAACACCATTTACTTGGCTCCATGGAGACATTCAGAGAAGCCAGGTTGCGACCCTCTGGTCACCTGGTAATGTACCTCAATGGACTGTCAGCTTCTTAAAAGGAACCTGTCAGCAGAATTGTGCACGGTAACCTACAGACACTGTCAGGTCGGCGCCGTTATACTGATTAAAATGATACCTGGTTGATGTAATCCGTTTTGTGGTTGTTGCTTAATCTTTATTTTCAGTTTTGATTTAAAGAGATTCTCAGGTTTTGGGGCGGCCTGAAGGGGTCTTTATGTGGTGCTCTGATTAGATATTAAAAATGCAGACTGCTAACAGGTCACTGATCCCTCAGTGACCTCTCCCTATTTTTCATAAGGAATATATGTACATACTGCAAAAAAAAAACTTATGCAGGCAGATGCCAGTCGTGGCTGTGCTGCAGCATAATTGCATGTTTAATGTGTAGTTAATAAATGTCCTTGAGGTTTTCCTGTGGAGTATTAAAAAAAATCAATCTTAAAATGGCACCTGCCATGCCAGCTCAGTAGTAGCTATCTGTGTATATAGAGGTGATCCGATAGCTGCTATTGAGCATGCACCTACCGGCATCACCATCTTGCTAGAGAACAAAAAAAATGCCCTCCTCCAAGATGGCTTTGCGAGCACCTGCACAGAAGCAGCTATCGGATCACCTTTATATACACCAACTAGCTGTTTCCAGCCAGCTAACACTCGCATGCTCATTGCTATCTAATTAACGCTGCTAGTGATTAAACTAAAGTAAATAATGACAACATCCAATAGCACTTACGCAGGTGGTAAATAAACTTAAAATGAAGTTAATAACAATAATAATTAAAAATCTGAATAATACTAATACATTTTATTCACAGTGTAATATCAAAAGCAAACTGGATTTGTGTGGTAATGTGTGGGGACAGAGCCTCGTGTGGTAATGTGGGGGGACGGAGCCTCGTGTGGTAATGTGGGGGGACGGAGCCTCATGTGGTAATGTGTGGGGATGGAGCCTCGTGTGGTAATGTTGGGGGGCGGGATTATGTGTGGTAATGTGGTGGGGGGTGGGATTATGTGTGGTGATGTGGTGGGGGGTGGGATTATGTGTGGTAATGTGGTGGGGGCGGGATTATGTGTGGTAATGTGGTGGGGGGCGGAATTATGTGTGGTAATGTGGTGGGGGCGGGATTATGTGTGATAATGTGGTGGGGGGGCGGAATTACGTGTGGTAATGTGGTGGGGGGCAGGATTATGTGTGGTAATGTGGTGGGGGCAGGATTATGTGTGGTAATGTGGTGGAGTGGGATTATTTGTGGTAATGTGGTGGTGGCGGGATTATGTGTGGTAATGTGGTGGAGGAGGGATTATGTGTGGTAATGTGGTGGGGGGCGGGATTATGTGTGGTAATGTGGTGGGGGGCGGGATTATGTGTGGTAATGTGGTGGGGGGCGGGATTATGTGTGGTAATGTGAGGGGGTGGGATTATGTGTGGTAATGTGGTGGGGGTGGGATTATGTGTGGTAATGTGGTGGGGGGCGGGATTATATGTGGTAATGTGGTGGGGGGGCGGGATTATGTGTGGTAATGTGGTAGGGGGTGGAAATATGTGTGGTAATGTGGTGGGGGGTGGGAATATGTGTGGTAATGTGGTGGTGGGCGTGATTATGTGTGGTAATGTGGTGAGGGGGTGGGATTCTGTGTGGTAATGTGGTGGGGGCAGGATTATGTGTGGTAATGTGGTGGGTGGGCGGGATTATGTGTGGTAATGTGGTGGGGGGTGGGATTATGTGTGGTAATGTGGTGGGGGGTGGGATTGTGTGAGGTAATGTGGTGGGGGGGCGGGATTATGTGTGGTAATGTGGTGTGGGGTGGGATTATGTGTGGTAATGTGGTGGGGGGATTATGTGTGGTAATATGGTTGGGGGCGGGATTATGTGTGGTAATGTGGTGGGGGGCGTGATTGTGTGTGGTAATGTGGTGGGGGGGCGGGATTATGTGTGGTAATGTGATGGGATGTGGGATTATGTGTGGTAATGTGGTGGGGAGGCAGGATTATGTGTGGTAATTTGGTGGGGGGAAGGATTATGTGTTGTAATGTGGTGGGGGGCAGGATTGTGTGTGATAATGTGATGGGGTGGGATTGTGTGGTAATGTTGTGGGAGGGCGGGATTGTGTGTGGTAATGTGGTGGGGGGCCGGATTGTGTGTGGTAATGTGGTGGGGGGCGGGATTGTGTGTGGTAATGTGGTGGGGGCGGGATTGTGTGTTGTAATGTGGTGGGGGTGGGATTGTGTGTGGTAATGTGGTTGGGGGCGGGATTGTGTGTGGTAATGTGGTGGGAGGGCGGGATTGTGTGTGGTAATGTGGTGGGGGCAGGATTATGTGTGGTAATGTGGTGGAGTGGGATTATTTGTGGTAATGTGGTGGGGGTGGGATTATGTGTGGTAATGTGGTGGAGGCGGGATTATGTGTGGTAATGTGGTGGGGGCGGGATTATGTGTGGTAATGTGGTGGGGGCGGGATTATGTGTGGTAATGTGGTGGGGGCGGGATTATGTGTGGTAATATGAGGGGGTGGGATTATGTGTGGTAATGTGGTGGGGGCGGGATTATGTGTGGTAATGTGGTGGGGGGCGGGATTATGTGTGGTAATGTGGTGGGGGGTGGGATTATGTGTGGTAATGTGGTAGGGGGTGGGAATATGTGTGGTAATGTGGTGGGGGGGTGGGAATATGTGTGGTAATGTGGTGGGGGGCGTGATTATGTGTGGTAATGTGGTGAGGGGGTGGGATTATGTGTGGTAATGTGGTGGGGGCAGGATTATGTGTGGTAATGTGGTGGGTGGGCGGGATTATGTGTGGTAATGTGGTGGGGGGTGGGATTATGTGTGGTAATGTGGTGGGGGGTGGGATTGTGTGAGGTAATGTGGTGGGGGGGCGGGATTATGTGTGGTAATGTGGTGTGGGGTGGGATTATGTGTGGTAATGTGGTGGGGGGATTATGTGTGGTAATATGGTTGGGGGCAGGATTATGTGTGGTAATGTGGTTGGGGGCGTGATTGTGTGTGGTAATGTGGTGGGGGGGCGGGATTATGTGTGGTAATGTGATGGGATGTGGGATTATGTGTGGTAATGTGGTGGGGGGGCAGGATTATGTGTGGTTATTGGGTGGGGGGAAGGATTATGTGTTGTAATGTGGTGGGGGGCAGGATTGTGTGTGATAATGTGATGGGGTGGGATTGTGTGGTAATGTTGTGGGAGGGCGGGATTGTGTGTGGTAATGTGGTGGGGGGGCGGGATTGTGTGTGGTAATGTGATGGGGGGCGGGATTGTGTGTGGTAATGTGGTGGGGGCGGGATTGTGTGTTGTAATGTGGTGGGGGCGGGATTGTGTGTGGTAATGTGGTTGGGGGCGGGATTGTGTGTGGTAATGTGGTGGGAGGGCGGGATTGTGTGGTAATGTGGTTGAGGAGCGGGATTGTGTGCGGTAATGTGGTTGGGGGTGGGATTGTGTGTGGTAATGTGGTAGGGGAGGGATTGTGTGTGGTAATGTGGGGGGGCGGGATTGTGTGTGGTAATGTGGTGGGGGGCGGGATTGTGTGTGGTAATGTGGTGGGGGCGGGATTGTGTGTGGTAATGGGGTGGGGGGCGGGATAATGTGTGGTGATGGGTGGGGGGCGGAGCTACTGTGCAGCGAGTAATCACAATGCCTCTTATATATATATAGATAGCTTCTACTGAGCAGGCATGGGCGGCACCATCTTGGATGAGGATTTTTTTTTTCTTCTCTAGCGAGATGGCGCCATCGGCACATGTGCAATACTAGCTATTAGATCACATCTATATACACTGATAGCTGCTACTGCACAGGCACGGAGAGCGCCATTTTAAAATAAATGTTATTTTTTAAACTCCACATGAAAACAAAAAGGACAATGATTAATGCAAACTAGGGGGGAGGTCAATGAGGGATCAGTGACCTGTTAGCAGGCTGCCTACCTAAGAAGAGCATCACATGAAGCCCCACTACAGGCCCGCCCCAAAGCACGAGAATCTCATTAACTCAAAACAGAAAATAAAGATTAAACAACAACCACAAGACAGATTTCACCTACCAAGGTATCATTTTAATCAGTATAATGGTGCCAACCAGACACTTTCTGTAGGTTACTGTGCACAATCCTTCTGATAGGTTGCCTTTAAAGGGAAGATGCCATAAAAAAAAAAAATTTCCAGCGATTGAAATAAGTGTAAAGAATTAATGTTTAAATTTCCTTAAAAAATATTATCATTTGTTTATAATTTAGTAAAATATGAAAAATAATTTTAAAAGGTTTGGCATTTCCACTTTTAAACACTAGGGGGAGCAGCTAATGAAATTTGACAAAAACCTAGTGTACAACTAGCTCACATTGCTGCACTGCAGTAATTATGGGCGGAGTCTGCTGATGTTTGTGATGTCACTCCTCTCCTCCCCTTCTGGGTGTTTGCTAAGGGATAAGAGAGGATGATATTCAGGAACCCAGTGAGCAGCCATTTTATTGGCAACTGCAGAGTTATACTGACAAGTAGACAGTCACCGAGGATGGCAGGCAGCAAGGATTCTGGGAGATATGTGGTGGAAGGAGCAGGGTGACAGCAGCACAGAGTATTTCAGGAGAGCAGTGCGCTGGTGTATGGAAGCACCATGTTCAGTGTGCGGAGCAGCCAAGAATTTACATAGAGCGCTGTCTTTTATACACATGGATGGACCATCTGCTTGTCTGCTCCACAGAAATCCAGGAAACATTTCTGCAGATTGATGGCCTGTTCTCATTCAGACTTTGCATGCCTCCTGTCTTCTCCATCCTGTCCTGGCGATGTGTGAAAGTGAGGCGACGGGCGAAGTACGGGGTGATGCTGGGAAGGAAATGTAGCCATATAGTAATGATAAAAATGAGACCCCTCTCTTCAGCTGCCTCACCAGCCCTGACTGCACCTAACTGGAGGTCACGCTGCCCCCTCTATTACCCCAGACCCGTGTGCAGCTGCTCAACCAGAACAACCCTAGAATGGGTCCACTTTATGAAGATAATACTGCCATAGTGTTCTCACATAATACTGCCATATATGTCAAACATAATACTGTCCTATAGTTCTCAAATAATACCATCATATAGATTGCAAACAACGACGCCATAGTGTTCTCACATAATACCGACATATGGATCTCACATAATACCACCATATAGATCACTCATAATACTGCCATATAGAGCACACATAATACTGTCCTATAGTTCTCACATAATACCATCATATAGATCACAAATAACGATGCCATAGTGTTCTCACATAAAACCAATATATAGATCTCACATAATACCGCCATATAGAGCACACATAATACTGCCATATAGAGCACACATAATACTGCCATATAGAGCACATATAATACCGCCATATAGATCACACATAATACCACCATATAGATCTCACATAATACCGCCAGTGTTCTCACATAATACCGCCATATAGATAACACATACTGCCATACAGAGCACACATAATACCGCCAAACAGAGCACACATAATACCGCCATATAGAGCACACATAATACCGCCATATACTTCACACATAATACCGCCATATAGATCTCACGTAATACCACCAGTGTTCTCACATAATACCGCCATATAGATCACACATAATACCGCCATATACTTCTCACATAACGACGCCATATAGATCTCACATAATACCGCCATATAGATCACACATAACGGGGGAGAGGAGTGCATAGGAGAGGATTAGATACACTGCTCAGCAGTCAGTATCACACAGGACAGTATTAGATGCACAGCTCAGTCAGTATCATACAGGATAGGATTGGATACATGGCTCAGCCGTCAGTATCACAAAGGATAGCATTAGATACACAGCTCAGCAGTCAATATCACACAGGGGAGGATTAGATACACATCTCAGCACAGTATCACACAGGATAGGATTAGATACATGGCTCAGCACACAGTATCCCACAGGAGAGGATTAGATACACATCTCAGCACAGTATCACACAGGGTAGGATTAGATACATGGCTCAGCAGACAGCATCACACAGGAGAGGATTAGATACACGTCTCAGCACAGTATCACACAGGATAGGATTAGATACATGGCTCAGCAGACAGTATCACACAGGATAGGATTAGATGCAGGGCTCAGCAGACTGTATCACACAGGAGAAGAGTAGATACACAGCTCAGCAAAGTATCACACAGGAGAGGATTAGATACACAGCTCAGCAAAGTATCACACAGGAGAGGATTAGATACACAGCTCAGTTAGTATCACACAGGATAGGATTAGATACACAGTCAGCACAGTAACACACATGGGAGGAGATAACTGCTCAGAGAGCACCACAAAGGATAGGATTAGATTCCCTCTCCCCCTCCCCACTGATACTTACTTCATGGCTGCCTGCTGAGTCCTTTCTCCCTCCTGTCCTTGGTCTCCTCCTCCTCCTCCTATAACTGCAGGGCTCCTGTGATTATCCTGGGAAGCTGGAGCTCACAGATGCACTGTGAGCTCCAGGAAGATGGCGCTGATCTCCTGCCTCTGCTGTGGTGTGGACGGCTCAGGGGGAGTGGCCAGATCACAGCAGGGAGCAGCTTATAATGCTAGGTATGGGGTCAGGCGCCGACTGCAGATCTCTATGCCCAGGGCTGCCGTATTTGCAGAGTGTAAGTGTCGTGCAGCTACACTTACACTCCCGCAAAGCAAAATGGTGGCGCCCAGTGGCTGAAAAAAAAATTAATAATAAAAAAAGTTAAAGTAAAAAAATGTAAATTTGTATTAAAAATAATTGTTTATATAAACAATCATTTTTAATGCAAAAAAATAAAATGCGGCACCTTTCCTTTAAGCTTGTAATATTCTGCCCATGATAAAAGGAGAGGGGGTATTCAATGGGATGAGCCCTGGTCCACACTGTCTCGGGCCAGCAGACGAGAGCACCTACTGACCCCCCCCCCATATTTCCACACATATTTATTATAAAAACTTGCCATCATGATTATGAAACTGATAACATACCAGTTTACCAGAGATAATATACATGCAAACACATGTAGTAGATACAAAATGTCACCAATCGTTATAAAACAGTTCATTTATTAAGTTAAATAGTACATACAAATACACCAACGTACATATTACAATGAATACCCAAATACAGGAAGTACACAAGGAAAAAACTAGTGGTAAACCAGGGAAACAGCGGGAGATATAGTATAATCCCTCATGGTAACAGCATGACTCCAATCACACTGCGCATAATTCTAAGACACAGCCTATCAGTAAGTCTATCACACAGTTGCATAGTAATATGAACCTCTGGTCCAGAACTGCAGTTATTCAATCAGCATGCTTACCCATGAATTGGGGTTACTCCCACGACTTCCCAAACGCCCCTGACGTGCGTTTCACGGTTTTTCCATTGAATATCAGCTTACCAGAGATGTATACATTTGCATAATTTCTTAGTTTCCCTGAAGCTATAACTTTAATCAAGGATGGCAAATTGGCTTCACATTGCTTCTAAGTTATTAACCTTCTACTTCACTGAAGTTCTATTTCATCTATTCCCAAAATTTGAAAACTCACTGACAAAGGGATTACTCTTTATTACGCAATCCTAATTATTAAACAATATAGAGAGAGTGTACTACCTATTCACACCCTGATGGTTAGTCGGAGAGTGACTAAAAAACAAACATACCCTACTTTTTTACATATAGGGTGAGGCGCAACAAGCATCATCACTAAAGATGTCCAATGTCTCTACACATTTTGTCATCCATACCACAAACAACTCATTAGGAAACTGAATACTTGTTTGCTTGAACAAGACTCAATATTAAACCCCCCCAAAACACACACTGATGTACTTTCTAAATCAGTTAGAAAATTGACCAAACAGCCACTAAACTCACATTTATTTATAAGGAGCTATCAGACTTATATCCTGCTACTCTATAGGTCAATCAGTTACATAAAGTGTGCAAAAGGGAATTTTACATATTATGCACCTAGTGGATCATAACCAATGCCCACAACTGCACTTATTTAACATTTTAGTGACTATCAATTATGGTGAGGTCGATTTGTCATAAGATCAATCGACTCTCCTATAGCCCACTAGGAAACCCTCACCAAACACTACTCACAGTGTTCTTTCAACATGAGAAAATCTGGGTCACTTTACTACACAGGCCTCATAAAGCTATGATTGCACATATCCCAACCCAACAGTTAATATTGCACATATTCCCAGGCACAAGGCTTCAGAGCCATTTATTAGTAGATTCCTACACAGTAAGTATGTTAGATGAATAGGAGAACGTCACACTCCAATACACTAATGTAAAAGACCCAATACTACACATAGAGTCTGACAAATAAATAGGAGAATGTCACACTCCAGTAGTATGCTAGTGATATAGACCCACAACACTTTTAGGTCTTGTTAGCCTCTTTTGTTAGATGTATACTCCAGCCTCTATTTATCTCGCTATAATTACTGACATCTACAAATTAACTGTTCGGGGCATCACACATGTTCATGAACAAGATGCTACACGTGCATCATCTCTGTATGCTGTATAGTCAATGGCCCTGGCACCTTGCTGGGAATTAGAAAATGTAGCCTCTCCCCTTCAGACCCAGATACGAACACGATAGGCTCCACCTGGACCATTCGCATCACAGAGTCGGGTCCACAAGTCTGTGACGTAATAGAGAATTTTGCCACAGCAGCTAACGATAACATTCCTCTCATAGTAGGTGTGCCCTCTGCAGTCTCTAAACAGCACCTAGCAGAAGGGCACTACAGCATCTATGTATAACTACAAGGCAAATTTAAAATATCCATTGCTGAAAAACTATCAAGCATCTAAATAACAATTGAAATAGAACAGTACACAAATATATTTATTGTGAATGATGGCCAACAACAGCATTGTCCATCACTCAAAACCGTCATCGGCAGCATAAATCACAGAACAAAGCGTCAGTGTGCCAACCGCTATCAAATATAAACTTAACTCAAATTGAGAGACTAAGACACTGTAAGTCGTGAACCTTCCAAAATCTGCTATATAATTGTCTAAGGGTCACTTCCGTCTGTCTGTCATTGGTCGCGGCCTCTGTCTGTCATGGAAATCCAAGTTGCTGATTGGTCATGGCAAAACAGCCATGACCAATCAGCGACGGGCACAGTCCGGCGCCCGCTCCATTCTCCCCTTCAGTCAGAGCTCACACAGGGTTAATGGTAGTGGTAACAGACCGCGTTATGCCATGGGTAACGCACTCCGTTACCGCTGCTATTAACCCTGTGTGTCCTCAATGTTTTGCTATTGATGCTGCCTATGCAGCATCAATAGTAAAAAAATGTAATGGTAATAATAATAAAAAAACAAAAAACATGCTATTCTCACCCTCCGTAGTCCGCCGAGCCACACGCGGCTGCCGCCATCTTCCGTTCCCAGAGATGCATTGCAAAATTATCCAGAAGACTTAGCGGTCTCGCGAGACCGCTAAGTCTTCTGGGTAATTTCGCAATGCATCCTGGGAACGGAAGATGGCGGCAGCCGCGTGCTGCTCGGCGGAGCCTCGGTGGATCCCGGTGGGTGAGTATATCACTATTTTTTATTTTAATTATTTTTTTTAACAGGGATATAATGCCCACACTGCTAAATACTGCATGGGCTGTGTAATATACTGTGGGGGCTGTGCTATATACTAAGTGGCCAGTGTTATATACTGCGAGGGCTGTGTGATATACTGCGGGGGCTGTGTTATATACTACATGGGCTGTGCTATATACTACATGGGTAGTGTAATATACTGCGGGGGCTGTGCTATATGCTACATGGGCAGTGTTATATACTGCTTGGGCTGTGCTATATACTACGTGCCCTGTGTTATATACTGCGGGAGCTGAGTGATATACTGCGGGGGCTGTGCTATATACTACATGGGCAGTGTGATATACTGTGGGGGCTGTGCTATATACTATATGGGCAGTGTTATATACTGTGTGGGCTGTGCTATATACTATGTGCCCTGTGTTATATACTGCTTGGCTGTGTTATATACTGCATGGCTGCTATATACTGCGTGGGCTGTGTTATATAGTATGTGGGCTGTGTTATATATTGCGTGGCCTGTATTAACGCATCGGGTATTCTAGAATATGTATGTATGTGTATAACAGCCACATAGTATATAGCACAGGCCACGTACTATTTGTCTGCTATATACTACATGCATCCTATGTACTACGTGGCCAGTGCTATATACTATGTGGCTGCTATATACATACATACATACATATTCTAGAATACCCGATGCGTTACAATCGTGCCACCATCTAGTATCAGTATAACCAACAATGTGCTCAGGTGCATCTTCAACAATACCAACTACAACCAAAGAATTCATTGACACAGACACAATTATATGTATTAAATATATAAATGACTTTATTATTCATGCAATATTTATAAAAGGAATGAAATATATAAATACATATACATGTTAAATGATATATATGATGATAGATAGACTATGTGAGAACTAGAGATCCCATGGCAAATAATTAAACA
This sequence comes from Ranitomeya variabilis, assembly GCF_051348905.1. Taxonomy (NCBI): domain Eukaryota; kingdom Metazoa; phylum Chordata; class Amphibia; order Anura; family Dendrobatidae; genus Ranitomeya; species Ranitomeya variabilis. Next base: position 295,769,392 of record NC_135237.1, on the reverse strand, counting down.
TAATATATAGAGTGAGATATAGCATCTTTAGAAAAACGCAATTACAAAAAATATATAGATGAATATTATGAATATTTTATTGCCTCCTCATTAGATTAATAATGTGCAATGAAAAAACCAATGCAAAATGTGTGATGGGTTGAGGACATTTTTTCCATGAATTGAATTCAGCTGCATTAAGATACATTTTTCACATATGTTGTTACTCATTCAACTGTTTTAATTCTATATTTTGAGTTGTTAAAACTACTTTCTGTGCGACATATCATCCTAGCTTAACATACTATGTGGTAGAGATTTAAAAAGTGCATTTAAGTGGAATTGGATTCTACTCAAATCTACCAAAAATTGAGCATTTTTTTTAGAGTACTGGGATTTGTAAATTTGTTTTGTGCTAATAAACAATTTTTTCCTAATCTGTAGACGATTGTTAAAAGTTTTTAAAAAACTATTAGCCACCTCAATTCTCCTGTCTTTCTCCTCTGCATTCTGCTTGCTGTCAGGTCCTCAGCATTCCTCTTCTTTCCCTCTTCGCAAGCCGCATCTCCCAGCATTTTCACTTTAGGCCTAGACTTCTAGCCTTGACCAGGCCTATAATGTAGCTATATTACATAGTAATTAACCCCTTAGTGACAGAGCCAATTTGATACTTAATGACCAAGCCAATTTTTACCGTTCTGACCACTGTCGCTTTATGAAGTTCTAGATCTGGAACGCTTCAACACATCCCACTGATTCTAAGACTGCTTTATTAACATATTGTGCTTCATGTTAGTGATAAAATGTCTTCAGTATAACTTGCGCTTATTTATGAAAAAAAATGAAAGTTTGGCAAAAATTTTGAAAATTTTGCAATTTTCAAAACTTTATCTTTTGTACCCTTAAATCAGAGAGTGGTGTCACACAAAATAGTTAATAAATAAGGCTACGTTCACATTTGCTGTCAGCGCCGCAGCGTCGGGCGCCGCAGCGTCGCCGCATGCGTCATGCGCCCCTATATTTAACATGGGGGCGTATGGACATGCGTCGCACTTGCGTTTTGCACCGCATGCGTCACTGCGGCGCCCGCGTCCGGGCGCAGAGGACGCAGCAAATTGCATTTTTGCTGCGTCCAAAATCAATGAAAAAAAGGACGCATGTGGCGCAAAACGCAGCGTTGTGCATGCGTTTTGCTGCGTTTTTGTTTGCGTTGTGCGTTGCGGCGCCGACGCTGCGGCGCACAACGCAAATGTGAACGTAGCCTAACATTTCTCCTATGTCAACTTTACATTAGCACAATTTTGAAAAAATATATATTTTTTTAGGACGTTATAACGGTTAAAAGTTGACCAGCGATTTCTCATTTTTCGAACAAAATTTGCAAAACCATTTTTTTAGGGACCAAACATTTTGGTTTTGGGGGGTCAATATAACAGAAAATATCCCAAAATGACAACATTTTAAAAACTACACCCCTCAAGGTGCGCAAACCCAGATTCAAGAAGTTTATTTACCCTTCAAGTGCTTCATGAGAACTAAAACAATGTGGAAGAAAATATTATTTTTATTTTCATAAGGGTTTCAGGAGAAAATTGACCACAAAATGTATTGTGCAATTTCTCCTGAGTACGCTGATACCCCGTATGTGGGGGTAAGCCACTGCTTGGGCGGATGGCAGGGCTCAGAAGGGAGGGAGCACCTTTGGACCATTTGTACTCAAAATTGGCTGAAATTAATGGTGGGTGCCATGTCACATTTGGAGACCCCCTGATGTACTTAAACAGTTAAAACCACCCAATTCTATCTCCAACACTAACCCCAACACACCCCCATCCCTAATCCCAACCCTAACCACAACTTTAACCCCAACACACACTTAACCCTAATCTTAACCCTGACCATAACCCTAGCCCCAACCCTAACCCTAACATGCCCCTAACTCTAATCTCAACACTAACCATAATCCTAACCATAACCACAACCATAACCGTAGCCACAACTCAAACCGCAATTCTAACCATAACCCTAGCCCCGACTCTAGCCCCAACTCTAACTCTTACCCTAACCCCAGCCAACCCTAACCTTAGCCCAACCCTAACCCTAGCCCAACCCTAACCATGGCCTCAACCATAGCCCTAACCCTAACACAACCCAAACCCTAGCCCCCAACACTAATGCTAACCCCAACCCTAACCCTTGCCCAACCCTAACCCTAGCTCTAGCACCAACCCCTACCCTAGCCCAACCCTAACCCTTGCCCAACTGTAACCCTAGCCCAACCCTAGCCCTAGCTCAATCCCCAACCCTAATCCTGGATTTTCCCTATCCCTAGCCCAACCTTAACCCTAATGTAAAAATAGAAGTTAATACTTTTTTTAAATTTTATAATTTTTGCCTAACTAAGAGGGTGATAAAGGGGGGGTTGATTTACTCCTTTTTAATCACTATGATAGAGCCTATCACAGTAATCAAAATGAACCAATGGAAAACATTTCCTGTTGTCGCCAGGTGCCAGCTGGCACATCTCAGCAGGCGCGCTGTGCATGTGCTCGCCATTTGCTTCCCGGAAGAAGATGCAGTGGCTGGGGACAGGACCAGAGGAAGGTGGGAGGGTCTAGGGATACCGGATGTACCTGGTGGGCTTGTGGAACCCCTTTTCTCTCTCTTCTGATGTGAAAGATCACATCAGAGGAGAGAGAAATTAAATGGGAAATCAGACTTCATTATATTTTTGCTGTTGCCATTATTCCGTGAATAACAGTGATCGCAACACTGAGGTCGGTAAAAACTGACCTGAATCTTGTTCCCTGGAAGCCGAGACCCCAGAGAATTTCTGACACTGGGGGGCACTATACATTTATTTCTCAGCTTTGTTAAAAAGCTGTGCTGAGGAATAAGTACCCTTAACTGCTGCCATTAAAAGATGTATCAGTGGTCGTTAAGGAGTTAAGTGAGCATAGATATCGAACACAATCATTGCTTTGCAGATAATCATGTATGGAACATGTTATTAACTTTATAAGTGAGGTAAAATCTATTGTATAAAAAATCTAGGGTATATTAAATACTACTAGAAAATAATGTCCTAGTTCAAAATCCTAATTTTGTATAATTGTATTGGGACTTAAATATGATTAAGCACCTGTCTTTGAAGCTCCGCATTGAGCTAGTACAAGTGTTATATAAGCCCTTATATGACTTTCTTTTAGTCACTTTTCTTTTCCTGCCTAAGGATTCACCAATTATCCACTTAGACTGCAAAAAGAAGAAAGCAAAAAATCTCAGCATATTATTTATTGAACACAATTATTAACAGTCAGAAACTGCCAAATAAATGAGAATAATAATAATAATAATAATAGTATTTTTTGCTTACATAGCGCCAACATATTCTGTAGCACTTTACCATTATGTAGGGATATGTACAGACAATAGAAACAATACACTGTAACACATTTCAACAGTTACAGGAGGAGTAAGGACCCTGCTCGCAAGCTTACAATCTATAAGGGAATGGGGGACACAATAGGTCAAATGTCTGTGTTATGTACGGTCCAACCATCATTACAATAAATAAGGGTTTTCTTGTAAAGTTGCATGATCCGATCATCAGCCAGGATATGTCTGAGTGCAGTTACCATGTGCTATTGGGTGTATGGAGGATGTTGAGACATGAATAGACAGGAGTCTATTATGACTAACATTTAGGAGGGAAGAGGGGTGAGTTAGATTAGCGAATTGAAGTGATAGGCTTGTATTTACAGGTGTGTTTTTAAAGCATGCTTAAATATTTGGGGGCTCGATATTAGTCAGGTAATTCGGGCTAGTGCATTCCAGAACACATGCGCAGCACGAGAGAAGTCTTGGAGACGGAGGTGCAAGGTTCAGATTATGGAATATGGTAGTATTAGATTAGTTGCAGAACAAAGGGCACAGAAAGCGGGATAGACAGAAATGAGGGATGAGATATAGGGTGGTGAAGAACTGTAGAGAGCTTTGTGGGTGAGAGAGAGTAGTTTGTATTGTTATCTGTAGTGAATGGGTAACCAGTGCAATTACTGTCACAGGGGATAGGCATCCGTGAAGCTGCCTGATAGAAATATGACCTTGGCTGCTGCACTCAGCATGAATTGAAGAAGAAAGAGTTTGAATATAGGGAGACCAATCAGAAGAGAGTTGCAGTAGTCCAGATGAGAGTGAATAAGAGTAACAGTAAGCATTTTTGCAGTTTCAAAGGTGAGAACAGGTCGGATTCTGGAGTTGTTTTTAAAGTGCAGATGGCATGAGCAAGTAAGTGATAGGATATGGGCAATAAAGGAAAGCTTGCTGCTTGGGAGTTATGGTTGCACCACCCAAGGAAATTGAAAAGTAGGGTATAGGTAGGTTACGAGAGGGAGGAAGCACAAGGAGATGTTTTGGATAGATTCAGTTTCAGGACATGAATTTAGAAAAAGAAGACAGATAATTCCTGGTATTTTGTATTAAATTTGGGGTGATATTAAGTGAAGAGGTGTATAGTTGGTTGTCATCAGAATATAGATGATGTTGGAAACCAAATTTGCTGATGGTTTGTCTAATAGAGGCATTATACACTCACTGGCCACTTTATTAGGTACACCTGTCCAACTTCTTGTTAACACTTAATTTCTAATCAGCCAATCACATGGCGGCAACTCAGTGCATTTAGGCATGTAGACATGGTCAAGACAATCTCCTGCAGTTCAAACCGAGCATCAGTATGGGGAAGAAAGGTGATTTGAGTGCCTTTGAACGTGGCATGGTTGTTGGTGCCAGAAGGGCTGGTCTGAGTATTTCAGAAACTGCTGATCTACTGGGATTTTCACGCACAACCATCTCTAGGGTTTACAGAGAATGGTCCGAAAAAGAAAAAAAATCCAGTGAGCGGCAGTTCTGTGGGCGGAAATGCCTTGTTGATGCCAGAGGTCAGAGGAGAATGGGCAGACTGGTTCGAGCTGATAGAAAGGCAACAGTGACTCAAATCGCCACCCGTTACAACCAAGGTAGGCCTAAGAGCATCTCTGAATGCACAGTGCGTCGAACTTTGAGGCAGATGGGCTACAGCAGCAGAAGACCACACCAGGTACCACTCCTTTCAGCTAAGAACAGGAAACTGAGGCTACAATTTGTACAAGCTCATCGAAATTGGACAGTAGAAGATTGGAAAAACGTTGCTTGGTCTGATGAGTCTCGATTTCTGCTGCGACATTCGGATGGTAGGGTCAGAATTTGGCGTAAACAACATGAAAGCATGGATCCATCCTGCCTTGTATGGAGCATCTTTGGGATGTGCAGCCGACAAATCTGCGGCAACTGTGTGATGCCATCATGTCAATATGGACCAAAATCTCTGAGGAATGCTTCCAGCACCTTGTTGAATCTATGCCACGAAGAATTGAGGCAGTTCTGAAGGCAAAAGGGGGTCCAACCCGTTACTAGCATGGTGTACCTAATGAAGTGGCCGGTGAGTGTATAAGGAGGAGGATGCCTAGGACTGAGCCTTGAGGGACTACAAAAGTACGGGGAAGATTAGAGCTTTGAAGGAGAACTGGCAAAGGAAACTATGAAGGATCACTCAAAGACATTGGAGAACCACGAGAGAACAGTATCCTTGAGGCCGATAGAGTGAAGCATAGTGCGGCGTTGTTGATAAACAGTGTCACATGCAGCACAGAGATCCAGGAGAAACAGCAGGGAGTAGTGACCACTGGATTTTCCTGATAGTAGTTCATTAGAGACTTTAGTAAGGGCAGTTTAAGTAGAGTGTGAGGAATGGAAACCAGATTGTAAAGGGTCGAGAGCAGAGTTATTTGAGAGACAGCGGATGAGACGACAATCGACCAAGCATTCCAGCAGTTTAGAGATGAAAAGAATATTGCAGACTGGTCTGTAGTTTTGGATTTTTAAGTAAAGGGGTTATGATGGCATATTTGAATGAAGAGGGAAAGATTCCTGAACAAAGAGAGAGGTTAAATATTTCATTTGAGTGTGTAATGACAGCTAGGGAGAGGGACTGAAAGAGATGAGCCAGAATAGGGTCACTGTTGCAGCTTTTAGGGTGAGAAGAGGCAAGGAGTCTGTTCATCACTTTTCTGTGACAGCTTCAAAGATGGAAAGTGTAGTTGAGATGAGGGAGAGAAAGGGGATCCAGGCTTGGAGGGGATTGTCCAAAAAATGTTTTCACAGGTATGATAGATTTTTTGCAGGAAATAAGTGGTCAGATTGCCAGCGTTTAGGTCTGTACTTTAGGGCTCAGGAGGCAGTGGAAGATTTTAAAGAGGTGTTTTGGATTGTTGGCTAGAGATGGGATGAGGGTGCTAAAGTATAATTGTTAAGCCAGATGGAGGGCAGAGTTGAAAGTTTTGAGCATGAACTTATAATGGATGAAGTCTTCTGCTGAAAGTGATTTTCCCCATAGATGCTCATAACACATTAAGCAGCACTGGTTTGTTCTGCATGTAGCAGATGCTGTTTCATCCAGGGCACTCTGAAATGGATTGTTAAATTGTGAAAATACTGAGTCTGGACAGTAGAGGGATTAGATGGGAGCTAATTATATCTGTAGATTGTTCATAAGCTTCTCGATATTGATGGCACATAGATTTCTGCTTGTGTGGTAAACGGGATGCCTTGGATGTTAAGGTGGTTCTTGACAGGGAAGGATAGAAGGTTGTGGTCAGAGAGTGGAAGAGGGTAGTTAGCAAATTCATGCAACGAGAAGGTCGAGAGAAGACCAGGTGCAGAACATTCCCGTATTCATGTGTAGGAGAGTTAGTAAACCGTGAAAAGCCAAAGGAGGAAGTTAGAGAAAGTAGTTGAGAGGCAGATGGGGACAGCAGCTCATAAATGGGGATGTTATAATCTCCCATGATGAGAGTGGTAATATTACAGGATAGGAAGTGTGGACGCCAAGTGAAAAAAATATCCAGAAATTGAAGGGAGGAGCCTGGAGGGTAATAAACAACCGCTACCAGCAGATATAAGGCTTTGAAAAGTCTAACAGTGTGGACATTGAAGGAAGGAAACATAAGTTAGGAAAATGGAGGGAGGACCTGGAAAGCTCATTGTGATGAAAGGAGCAGACCAACACCTCCACCTTGTCTGCTCCCAAGTCCAGGGGAAAATGAAAAATGTAGTCCACCATACGAGAGAGCAGCCGCGGCATTGTTGTCCGACTGCTGATTCCAAGTTTCAGTGAGAGCCAGAAGATTAAGTAAATTTGAAAGTAAGAAATCTTGGATGTAGAGGAGTTTATTCAATGCTCACCATGTAAACAAGTATCTACATGACTAATTATATGCTAAATAGTTGCAAGTTAAATTTATGCATGAAATAGCCAAGATGATTGTCTATAAAATGATGGTAGTCTCACATTTGAAGCAGTAGTGGATGGTGAGATATTGATCCCGAAAGTCAAAAGTTCAAAACATTGTTACCCTTTTGCTCTTCCCATATTTCTATCAACATAAAAAGACAAGGTACTTAATCTGCGTTTATTGATCAAACAGCCTAAAAGCCAACCAACCATTTCAAAGTGTAACTTTTAAAATGGAATGTCCCTAATCACTATATGTCATACTTATTCATGTGCCAAACCAGTCCCCATCAGGCTAAATAGTGTATTTGTACACTTGCGCGTTACTTTAATACTTAATAGGTGCGGCCTTTTTTTTTCATTTTTGTAGTACATATCTGGAAGTGTAGCCAACTACAGGGCTCAGCACTTTAATCCCCCTGTCCTTCCCAAACATGTTTTAACTGTCAGGTATGTCTGGTTTCCTTTTCTCCATTCAGATGAAGCGTAGTTTGGCCGTGGAAAGGTATGACTTATAGCGGTTAGTGACCTTGACGTGGTTGCATGGCTTTTGTGTTCTTTGATCAAAAAATGCAAAGTGTCTTACGTTTTCAACAGTTATAGCAATATTCAAGTTCATATGCTTATTTGTTGCAAAGTGCTAACTCATCGTGTACATATATGTTTGTATATTGGCCACAAAATATGTATGTTCATCTGTGCATTAATTTAATACTAAAGGTGTGTTGAGAAGTTAGTGCATTTATTAGGCCGGGATCACACATACACGAGATACGGCCGAGTCACGCAGGTGAAAACCCAGCTCTGGCGCCGGCACTCCGGAGTGGAGCGTGCAGCCGCACAGCAATACATGGAGCTGCACGCTCTGCTCCAGAGTGCCGGCACCAGAGCTGGGTTTTCACCTGCGAGACTCAGCCGTGTATCGCGTATGTGTGATCCCGGCCTTAGTCTCAGTGTGTTGATGCATCATGGATGTATACATTTGTATATTGGCCACAAAGTGTATTTGTGCTCCTGTGCACTAATTTAATATAGTATTTAATACAATAAGGTGTGTGGGCCCTATTTTTTTCTTTTTGAAGAGCTTACCACATAGTTTAGAACATAAGTACAGCAAAAGAACTGAACTTACCGCATAGATACTGGAATAATGCAAAGCTTACTACACAGATAATGAAACAGAACAGAGCTTACTAAATAGATTCAAGAACAGCCTTGGGGAATTCCATTTTTTTCTTAAAGGAAAAAACCCTATGACTGTATTTTCAAAATTAGTATGCACTGCAATGCCACAGTATTTAGGTACATAGTGAAATAGATGATTTCTTAGAAGCCCCAACCTCAGTCTGGGCTTCATGGATGGACCAACATGGCACCATTCAGGGCCTGCCATTGCAACCCATCAGCAACTAGGGAGCCTGTCATGGGTGTGGGCAGGTGAAGATTTATGAGCGCATGCATCAGCCATTGTGCTATTTAAATGTCATTGTCAGTGATTGACAATGGAATTTAGATACGGAGGCATTGCTGGCCACTTTAGGACTCTCCAGCACTTTTTTACATCCCTTTCTGGGTGCTTTTTGAAGTATGTTTAGGTCATTGTACTGCTGGAAGATCCAAGACCTAGGACACAAACCCAGCTTTCTGACACTGGGCACTAAATTGCGACTCAAAATCCGATGCACACGGTCAATGCACCAAGTGCTAGAGGTAGCAAAACAACCCCAAAACTTCTTTGAACCTCCACCATATTTGACTGTAAGTTCGGTGTTCTTTTCTTTATAGCCTCATTACGTTTTTGGCAAACAGTAGAATGACATGCTTTACCAAAAGGTTGTATCTTGGTCTCATCTGTCCACAAGATGCTTTCCCAGAAGGATTTAGGCTTACTCGTGCACATTTTGGCAAACTGCAGTCTAGCTTTTTTATGTCTACGTCAGCAATGGGTTCCTCCTGAGTCTCCTGCTATGACTTTAAAATGAAATTAAATGCTGATGGATAGTTCACACTGACACTGATTCACAATGAGCCTACAGGACAGCTTGAATTTATTTGAGACTTGATTGGGGTTGCTTATTTACAAGCAGAAATATGATGCTTTGCAACCTTTCATCAATTTTTTCTGCCATCCATATCCTGGGAGGTTAGCTACAGTGCCATGGGTTGTAAAGTTCTTGATTATGTTGTCCACTATGGACAAAGGACAATCAAGATGTATGGAGATTGACTTTTAACTTTGAGATTAGTAATATTTTCCTCCAATTTTGAATCTGAAGAACTGGGAGAGTTATCTTCTCCTCTTTCTGTTTTCTATGCTTAGTGTGGCACACACAGACACACAATGCAAAGATTGAGTCAACTTCTCCCCTTTTAATTTGGTTTCAGGTGCTATTTTCACACTGCCCACACCTTTTACTTGCCATAGACGAGTTTGAACAATCATCACATGCATTAAACAAAGTTATTTACCAACAATTTTGGAATGGTACCAACAATTTTGTTTCACTCATTATTGGGGTTTTGTGTGAAATTATTCCAAATTTACCTGTCTTTCTGTTTTTTTGTGCTGTTCCAATACACACAAAGGAAATAAACGTGTATAATAAAACATGTGTAATTGCATTCAGTTTCCGGGAGAAATACTTTTTTGGAACAATTTCAAGGGTGCTTACACTTTTGGCCATGACTAGAAAAATGGAAAGAGCAAGAAAAAAGCGATGAGTAAGATAAATTATGCAATACTGTACTGTTCCCATGGTGTCTCTGGGCTAAATATTATAAGGAATTATACTGTATATATTTTTGCTACCATGGTTTGTCCAATACTGTCAACTCTTATGGGTAATTGGTCTGGTCTTTTAATACTTTGTGGCTTTATACCAGTTTGACTCCATATATGACAAGACCTCCCACATGCATCTGCATCCTTGGCTCCTTTGATGCAGTTATGCACTTTTCTCCCCATACTTGTTTTTTATGTAAAAATTAAATAAATTATTTTCAATTTTATTTTATATTGGACCTGTTTAATTGCTTTTTTCTTATTCTTTCCTTGTTTATTGTGTTTCGATTGGTCCTGTACCTGTCCTGTACCATAATGATTGGTTTGTACACATGTATACTTTACTTTTCTAACCATAGTGCCTTATGCTTTGCTGAGCATCATTCTTATGACTGGAAATATATAAAGCTGCTCTCTGAAACCCTGTAATAAGTAAACATTGAATATATGAAATTGGAAATGCTTTACTGCTGTGGAAATCATGTTAAATAATGAAGGCACTTAGGGCACAAATGGGCCAATTCATGTGAGACAAATAACCAGCGTCAAAGTGTACTTCTTTGTTGGAACCCTAAACCTAACATGGGGACTCTCTGAGACAGAAAAAACCTTCAATTATCTGGGCAGGTAGGATGAAGCTCCATTTAAAAACTCCTTAGGCTGATGGGAGGAGTGCTCAGTCAGAAGACATGTGCTACAAATATTAAAAAAAAATCAGCAACCCTTCCAAACAGAGAAATACAAGTGAGAACAGATGCAATCTAATAAAGCAACTCTAAATACAATGGCTTTCAAAAGTATTTACACCCTTGACATTTTTGTATTTTGCTACCTCACAATTTGGAATTGTATTGTTTTTTGAGGGTTTGCATCAGTTCATGCAAATAACATGCCTGTGAACATTTGGTTTTCCTTTTATTGTAAAGTGTGCATAACTATTCACCCCCATAATGTCTGTATTTTTTGAGTTTCCTTTTGCAGCAATAACAGTTGCAAACCAGTAATTATAATTCTTTAAGAGTTTTCCACATCTTGCCACTGGGATTTTTGCCTGTTTCTCAAGGCAAAACTGCTTAAGCTCCATCAAGTTAGATGGTTTCATCTGGTGATCAGCAATATTCAAGTATAACAACAGACTCTCAACTGGATTAAGGTCTGGGCTTTCACTAGGCCACTCCAAAACATTAATAATAATAATATTCCCCAGTAAACCCCTAGAGTGTTCTTTTAACAGTATGCTTTAAGTCATATTCTTGTTGGAAGGTTAACATCTGTCCCAGTCTCACATGACTGACAGACTGAAACAGGTTTTGCAGAAGAATATCCCTGCATTATGCACTATCCATCTTCACCTCGACTAGGACCATTTTCCCTTTCACTGCTGCTGAAAAACTTCCCTTCCCACAGCATGATGCTGTATGGATGGTGTTCTTGGGGTGATAAGCTGTGTTGGCTTGGCAGCAGACATAATGTTTACCTCAGTAACCAAAAAGTTAAATTTTGTTCTCATCTTACCACAAAACCTTTCTCCACACATTTGGGGTGTCTCCCACGTCTTTTGGCAAACTCAAAACGAGCCTTACAATTTTTTTGTGTAAATAAAGGCTATTTCTGCCCACTCTTCCATAAAGGCCACCTCTATAGATTGTACGTCTTATTGTAGTCATATGGAAAGATAATCCAGTCTCTGCTTGTAAACTCTTCAGCTCCTTCAGAGTTACCTTTGGTCTCAATACTGCCTCACTGATTTAATGCCCTAGTTGACCTGGCTGAGAGTTTTAAGAGTGGCCTTCTCTTGACAGGTTTGTTGTGGTACCATGCTCTTTCCATTTGATGATAATGAAATTGATAGGGCTCCAGGGGTTCACCAGAGATTGGGATATTTTTATAACCTGTCCCTGACTTGTACTTCTCAACAACTTTGCCCTTGACTTATTTGGTGGCCTCCTTGGTTTTCATGGTGTTGTTTGGCTACTGGTGCATCTTTCTTAATGGTGATGGAGACTCTGTGGCCTTTTGGAAAAATTGTATAGAAGCTAACAGACCATTTGACACTTATATTGCACACACGTGGACTTCCTTACACTAATTATGTGACTTATGTAGGTAATTAATTTCACCAGAAATTTTTAGGGGCTCCCTTGAAAAATGGGTGAATACAATTAAACATGCCAATTTTTAGTTATTTAATCCCATAAATTTAAATTATAAATATATTTTTCTAACTTTACTCCACTAACTTAGACTATAAAGTGCTGATGCATCACACACAAATCAGATTACAAAAAGTTTTAAACACTGGTTGTAATGTAACAAAATAGGTAAAAAAAAAGGTGAATGCAAATACATAATATAAAATTACAGAGTGTCGTTTAAATTGGCTAGTTATATAGAGTGGCTCTCTTTGCTTGCACCTGTTCAAACTTGTCTTTTTCTGTTTGGATGTGCTGTTCAGTTAATTGATATTTGTAATACACCACTTTTTTGGAATAAATTACGCCAGAAATGTACTCCAGCCCCTGACTTAAGTAAAATTTCTGGTAGAAGCATATGCCTGTTGAAAGATGTGCCTAATTCATTGGCTAGCATATGCCTCCAAATGAATTAGCCGCATCTTAAGCCAGCTGTTGCTTCATTAACACTGGCATGCAAAATTCCTTCTACAAATGGGTTCTGTGTTGTTTCTAAATCAATGTAGCCTATCAGAGTATAAAGTAATTAATTGTAATGAGTTACCTGTCACTATTGCATGGTGCCTAGTTAGGCCAAAATTAACCTGTTGCCTTGTTTTTATTCACTAGAAGAAATGGCCTACAGACTCTGAGTCACATACATTGAAGATTTAGTGCTGGGAAACAACATTGAATGAAGGGTAATGTAACTATATATTTATTTTTTTATGATTATTCCTTTTTTACTCAGGCTATTTTCAATCCAACACCGATAAAAAAATGTCTAAAATTCTATACAAATTTGCCACTTTATTATTACATCTTTTGATAACATTTTTTTTAAATATTATTATTGTTATTTTAAAACATCATTCATTCCAGGGTGCTGTACATGTAAAGTGGGCTTATATAAATACAAAATGCAAGCATGTAGAATACACAACCAACAGTATCAGGCAGAGGGAGTGGACCCTGCTATCACAGGCCTACAACCTGCAAAATATTAGGGAAATAAATAATGAGTTAATACTTAGGAGTAACTTGAGTGGAAATGAGGAGACAGTGAAGTTATTGTGGCATATATATTTCCTGAAAAGATGAATTTTCAGGTTGCATCTGAAGAATTCAATTGAAGTAGGGAGTTTAAAGGGAACCTGTCATCATGCTTTCCCAATATAAACGAAGGTCACCTCCTTTAATGCCTCTTTTACAGCAGTCAAGCAACCTGTATATGAGTCCCTAAAACCATTTGCATATTCTAAATCATACCATTTGTAATCTCCCTACATGACGCCTCATCTATTTCCACAATTGTCCTCCTCCTGCCCCGCTCCATGTGGATGATGTTTCCTACATCATTCAAACAGCACCCCTAATCTTGTTCCTGTGCAGTTGTACTTTGGCTTGTCCTTTTGAGGGCTGAAGAAAATACTGTTATGTGCATGCATTGTGCTTTACTGGTCATTGGGGCTTTTTGAGCTCTCCAGCGTATACTGATTACAGAACTTTGCTCAACCCACACCAGGTCAGAGTGAAGTATGCCTTAGTAGGAGTGAGATTTGGGCTGTTCTGTGGATGATATAGGAAGTATCATTCACATGAACCAAGGAAGGAGGACAGTGAATGAGGGGATAGAGGAGGTGCCCAAGCAAGTCCTGAGGCACCCATCAAACCAAACCAATGCATGTATGGAGCATTATAAAAGGTACTTGTTCAGAAAATCTGGTGTTTGGTTCTCATTAAGGGTATGGGAGATGCTGGCTAGAATTGTAGAAGAAAATTGGTTTCGGCTCCCGAGTAGATAATAACGCTTGTTACAAAAAACGCCTGATAGCGTTAAAATCAGGTCACTTTCCTCTTTCTTCCATTATGTGCATTTAGTATTTTTAAAATGTTCTAAATAAAGCATCCAGTTTTAATATAAACTTAGGACCTGGAACCAATTTTCTTCTTTATTTCGTGTTAACTCACATCTGGCATGATGTGATGCCTTGCCGACTGGACACTTTTGCGGCATTGGTAAGTTGGCTCTTTCTATTTTTTATTTACATTATGGGAGATAATGTTGGGTGAGATATTGAGATATTAGTTCAGAGGTGTGTGGGAAAGACAGATTATTGACAGCCTTTATTGTCATAGTTAGTAATTTAACTCATTCCTGACATATGATATACAGGTACATCATGTTGTTAATGCGGGATAGTAGCTTGTGCCATCACAATTACCACCAGATGACATATCAAACAGCTTAGTTCTTCCTGTAACAGCAAGGGTCAGTTCCAGCACTGCCTCTGGCTATAGTCAGCTATACTTTTGAGCACATCTAAAAGGATGGACATCTCTGGAACAAACAGAAACCCTGAAGTAACTTCTAAGCATTGAGTACTGCATAACTGTAAACGGAGCCTAAAATAATAAAAAAAAGTCATTTGCCCCAAAGTGATACCAATAAACAATTAAACTCATCACACAAAAATAAAGCCCTTATACAGGTCTGTCACACGTCAACAAAAATGTAGGGGATTTTAAAGTCTCTGAAAAAGTAACACAACCAAAAAAAGGCAATTCAGCAAAATCTGTGCTCCCAAATCCAAATACTCCCGTCACTTCTGAGGCCTAAAGTGTATCTAAACAGAAGGTAGTGTCCACATTCATGGCATTATTGGAGCAGCTAGAGCCCACTTAAACATTTTCAGAGTACTTGACTCCATAAGCAAAAGCTGGGCACTATGTATGGGCACTAAGCTGGAATATTTTCAGTTTTTACTCTGCAACATTAACTACATGCTTATTTCTGGTAACCAATTTTGAAGTTAAAATAGTCAAAGCATCCCAAGGTAAATACATAGAGAGGTGTAATGTCCAAAATGGTGTAACTTCTGGAGGTTTTTTTGCTGTTCTTGCACTTAGGGATTATGCAAATGTAGTCCTCTATCTATTCCAGGAAAATCTTCAAGGAAATGTCAAAATGTACTTGTTCTCTTCTGAGCTTTGCCATGTGCCCAAACAGTAGTTTATACCACACATGGGGTATTGCTGCATTCAGGAGAAATTATTTAACAGATGTTGGCATCCATGTTCTCCTTTTAACCATTTTGAAAATGAAAACACTGAGGCTAAAACAACATGTTAGTGAAAAACATGTTTTTTGTTTTTTTTTACAGCATGATGGTATATAATTCTATGAAACACATGTGTATCAGCTTTCTTAGATAAATTCATAAAGGGGCTTACATTGTAAAATGTGATCATTTAGAGGGAATATTCTGCTGTAATGTGCTATTATTTTAAACTCTGTTGTGTCATAACATCTACAAACCATCTCAGCAAAATATGCACTTTAAAATGAGGATGAGCCTTCACTTCCCTACTGTGTACCCAAACAATATCAGACCACATATGGTATACTGTCACCCTTATAAAAAAAAATTGAGTTACCGAATGGGCAGTTATATTTCTTTTGTTATCCCTTGCACAAATGAAGATATTGGGGTAAAGCAACATTTTACTGTAAAAAAAAAATAATTCTTCATTTTCACAGCCGAACGCTATACAATTTTGTGAAGTATTTGTGAATTTAAAATGCTCACTATTATTCAAGAATAATTATTTGAGGGGTATAGAAACCATAATAGAATCTGTCTTTTTGATACCTCAGGGGCTCTACAAATGGGATATTATATCACCAATTTATTCCTCTCAAAATTGCTCTAAAAAAACAAGTAGTGCTTCTTCTTTCTGAGCTCTGCCATTTGCCCATACAAATATTGCCTAAAATAAAAAAAATAAATACATACCCTGCAGAAAGTAAATTAATGGTAGTAATACATGTAAAAGAATAGGGTACTTAGTTGTCATGCTTTGTTTCAGTAAAAAAAATCCATCCAAACATGACAAGGTATACCAAATCAGGATAGTCCTTACCTTCAGTATCTCATTTAGCTTTGTATCAGCACTAGTGATGAGCAAGCAATAAAAAGCTTGAGTACTCATTACTCGAGTCGAGCAAATTGTAATACTTGGGTGCTCAACCCATGTAACGAGACTAATGGAAGTCAATGGGAAACTCACGCATTTTTTCGGCGCCCCCCATTAGGTCTTGTTGGAAACAGTGCTGAAATAGCATAGGAAGAGCGTAGGGAAGATGCCTGATTCTTCTCTCAATCCCAGGTCATTGCTGGTAACAATGTTTTCAGAGAATTTCACCACTTTTAAGGAGTGACAATAAAACATACAAACCACAATTAGAATGGATGTGACTGAACCAAATGTTAAGAAACATTGTAAAAGTCACAATTTTTTTAGGTGGCCATCACTATTTGTATATTGCCATCAGGCAGCCCTTCCTATTTTTAAAGGGTCTGAAATAGGTTCAGGATTGTAGGTTTAGGGGCAAGAGCCAAAGATAAGTCTGGTCTGTAAGACCATTCAACAGCTTGTTGTCTCTTGGCTGAGGCAGTGCAGCAGTGCTTCCACCTTGCGACTGATGTTGAGGGTGAGGAGGAGGTGCAGAAACTGCTGATGAATCTGGAGGAAACTCTGATTTTACCAGGGTCAGCAATCCTCGGTGTCAGTAGCACGTGTTTATTCCCAAGGTTCAATTGGATCCTGACCTCCACAGATCTTCAAAGTGTACAAGTATGGGATCACTTCTCTGCAGACACTCGACATGGTGGATGGTAAGAGGATTATGTGATCCAGAATCACAGCTACTGAGACTGGACCGTGTGTTACATAGGGGGATGCTGGCAAAGTGACTGGAAGCATTATTTGCTATCCATCCAACAACCTTTTCACAATTATCTGGCTTCAAGAGTGGTGTTCCGCACCCCCCTTCAAAGTGGGACAGGAAACTAAATTGACATGATGTGTGCTCCCGTGGCATGTACGGTTTCACATTGCCCACGGCCTCAGCCTCTGAACTCTCCATCAGCATCACATCCACTTCCCCATCCCTTACCATGCTCCTTGCCCATTTTAAATTACATATGATATATTCCTGTTAAGAAAACGTTGCAGACACTATTGCAATGCCAGCAACATTTGCCCTCTAAAGATGGATGTATAAGACTCTAGTATCAATATAGCAATGTGTTTTTTTTAACAAACAACGATAGCGCGATAAATGCCGTAAAAATTTGACAGCTCAAAAAATGCAGTATTACAATGCCAGGAAAATTTGCACACCTCAGAAGACCTTATGACTGCAGTATCAGTATAGCAATGCTTTTGAAATCTAACCAAGTCTGGCTATATGCTTTTGACGCACAACTTCCACAGTAAAAATGGTGTACAATATTTCTCTCCTCATAAAAAATTTGCAGGATTAAGAGCAAAAACAATATTATGAACCCCAAGAAGGGGTTTTGGTATCAGTTGAAAGGCTGCAGCACAAAAGACATGCACTTGACCTTGTCCTGTAATATGCTATCCCTTCAGCACAATCTCTGGTAACAGCAGTATTAATATTTATTTTAATTAGCCCTAAGAAGGGCTGTTGTTGCTACTTAAAAAAATATAAAGGTGGTTGAATCCCTGGCTAAAATGCAGCTACAGTTCTGTCCCTCTCTCACCAGCACCTCACCCTACTTTGTCTGTTTCCTGGCTACAGTGTGTCTTATTTAGTCCAAATGACACTATGTTACTCACAGTAAGGGCTCATACTCACTTGCGAGAAACTCGGATGAGTGTCGGACAACAATACCCACACTGCACCCGGCACTCAGGAGCGGAGCGTGTGGCCATATAGCAATACATACACCTGCACGCTCCGCTCCTGAGTGCCGGGCATTGACATGCGAGCCCTAATGCCAATACTAAGATGGGCAGGCAATCCTCACATGTTATTGTCTGTCTAAAAAGTGCCAAACATGTGGGACTGGGAATCAAGATACCACTAGAGCATTAAAAAAATAATTGCTGAGTAAAGAGCATCCCAAACAAACTGATGCTCGAGCGAGTCACAAGTAGTGATGAGCACGCTTGCTAATCATTAGTTAGCATGCCTCATTTTACACCTGCCTGTGGAAAGCTAAATTGACAAGTTGTTCAGTCCAAAGAAGAATGCCAGAACCCCATATGTACATAGTACAAGGAACTAAAGCAAATGCGAAAGCATGGGTCAACACACCTGTTAGTATAAGGGTACTGTCACACAGTGCCATTTTGATCGCTACGACGGCACGATCCGTGACGTCGCAGCGATCATATGATTATCGCTCCAGCGTCGTAGACTGCGGTCACACGTTGCAATCACGGCGCTGGAGAGATGCCGAAGTCCCCGGGTAACCAGGGTAAACATCGGGTTACTAAGCGCAGGGCCGCGCTTAGTAACCCGATGTTTACCCTGGTTACCAGCGTAAACGTAAAAAAAACAAACAGTACATACTCACATTCCGGTGTCTGTCCCCCGGCGTCTCAGCTTCTCTGCACTGTGTAAGACGTCACCGCTGTGCTCGCTTTCTGGCTGGCCGGCGCTCACAGTGCAGAGAAGCTGAGACGGCGGAGGACAGACACCGGAATGTGAGTATGTACTGTTTGTTTTTTTTACGTTTACGCTGGTAACCACGGTAAACATCGGGTTACTAAGCGCGGCCCTGTGCTTAGTTACCCGATGTTTACCCTGGTTACAAGCGAACGCATCGCTGGATCGCTGTCACACACAACAATCCAGCGATGTCAGCGGGAGATCAAGCGACGAAAGAAAGTTCCAAACGATCTGCTACGACGTACGATTCTCAGCAGGGTCCCTGATCGCTGCTGCGTGTCAGACACTGCGATATCGTAATGATATCGCTAGAACGTCACGAATCGTACCGTCGTAGCGATCAAAATTGCACTGTGTGACAGTACCCTAACAGTGCACATTCACACTGTGGCAATTAAAAGACAAATATGACCTAGAATACAAACAATGAATAGATAAACAATAGGTTTTTTTAAGTTATATTTGTCTGTTAAAGGCCACAATGTGAATGGGGGTTAGACATTATATTTATATCAATAGTTGAGCTGGCCCATGTTTTCAATTTTGTGTCTGCCCAGAAACTAGTTAATTACTATATTTTCGGTTTTGTCACTTTCAAGAGAAATAGCTTAACACATTTTCAGGTCCATTTATTTCTATTACTCCTTGTAAAAATGACAAATTTAGGAAAAAATCATCATTTTAGTGGGAAAAAAACATAATTTTACCTTTCCTCATAGATTACTTAAGGGATTTACAGTTGTTGAAAAAAATTGCTTTACATTTTAGGGGTGTCAGCTATTTTAGCATGTCGGAGAGTTTGCAAATGTGTCATGGAGTCTGCATTGCTCTGCAAATATCAAATGACTAGCCTTCCTTTCCAAGCCGTGTCATTTGCACAA
Source organism: Ranitomeya variabilis (assembly GCF_051348905.1). Taxonomy (NCBI): domain Eukaryota; kingdom Metazoa; phylum Chordata; class Amphibia; order Anura; family Dendrobatidae; genus Ranitomeya; species Ranitomeya variabilis. Next base: position 295,749,759 of record NC_135237.1, on the reverse strand, counting down.
ACAGGAGTGTCCAACCACATATGAAGTATTGGCCTATTTCCAAGAAATTGCACAATATACTGTTGGGTTTATTTTCTCCTGTCATACTTGTGAAAATCAAATATTTGGGCTTAAAGAAACATTTTCATGGACATAAAATGAACAAACTGTTGCTAAGAAACTGTTGTCAATACATCCCTAGATGCATTCTGTTTGCGGTGAAGTTTTCAAAACGGTGTCACTTGAAGGGAGTTTATGTGGTTTTGGCACAATAGGGGCTCTGCAAATGCAACATGATGTCCACAATACATTCTAGCTAAACTTGGCTGGTAGGTCCTCCTTCACCAGGCTCTTAGGGAAGTATTCACCAGGCTGTTAAGGCACACTGCACCAGGCTTTTAGGACACTCTGTACCAGGTTCTTAGGGTTCTTTACACCAGGCTGTTAGGGCACTCTGGACCGTCCTGTTAGGGCACTCTGCACTAGGCTGTTAGGGCACTCTACAACCAGTTGATAGGGCACCTTGCACCAGGCTAATAATAGAATGGCGGCACAACCCCTGATCTGGCTTTTATACAGGCATGGCCACATGGTGCGTGTGCCAATCACAGCCATGCTAATACTTGGCATGACTCTGCAAGTTCTCACAACTTTAAAGCTTGTTCATTGGCTGAGCTACCTGCCTTCCAACACACGTTTAACAGTGTCATATCACATAAAATAGTTAATTAATAACATTTCCCACATGTCTGCTTAACATCATAACAATTTTTGAACACTTTTTTTTGGTTAGGAAGTTATAAGGGTTAAAAGTTGACCAGCGATTTTCCATTTTTTTCAACAAAATTTGCTAAACCATTTTTTGGGGGATCACCTCACATTTGAAGTGACTTTGAGGAGCCAGTATGACAGTAAATACCCAAAAGTGACACTATTCTGAAAACTGCACCCCATAAGGTGTACTCAAAACAACATTTATGAAGTTTATTAACTCTACAAGTACTTCACAGGAATTAATGTAATGTGGAAGGAAAACATAAACATTTACTTTTCTTTCACAAAAAAATTCCTTTAGACTTATTTTTTTACTTTCACAAGGGTAACAGGAGAAAATGGACATTGCAATTTGCTGTGTGGGAACACCACTGTTTGGGCACACATAAGAGCTCGGAAGGGAGAAAGCGCCGTTTCACTTTCTGAATGTAAAATTTACTGGCATAAGTAGCAAACACCATGACATGTTTGGAGAGCCCTTGATGTGACTAAACAGTAGAACCCCCCACAAGTGACCCCATTTTGGAAAATAAAATAATAGAATCATAGAATAATAGAGTTGGAAGGAACCTCCTGGGTCATCTGGTCCATCCCCCTGCTCAAAGCAGGATTCACTAAATCATCCCAGACAGATGTCTGTCCAGCCTCTGTTTGAAAACTTCCATGGAAGGAGAACTCACCACCTCTCGTGGCAGCCTGCTCCACTCATTGATCGCCCTAACTGTCCAAAGGGTTTTTTCTAATATCTAATCCGTGTCTCCTCCCATTCAGTTTCATCCCATTGCTTCTAGTCTTTCCTTGTGCAAATGAGAATAAAGATGATCCTTCTACAATGTGACAGCCCTTGAGATATTTGTAGAGAGCTATTAAGTCTCCTCTCAGTCTTCTTTTTTGCAAGCTAAACATTCCCAAATCCTGTAACCGTTCAACATAGGACATGGTTGGCTGACTGGTCACCATTCTGGTCGCTCTTCACTGAACGTGCTCTGAACGTGCTCCAGTTTGTAGATGTCTTTTTTAAAATGTGGAGCCCAGTATTCCAGATGAGGTCTGATCAAAGAGGAGTAGAGGGCAATAACGACTTTGCGTGATCTAGACTGTATGCTTCTGTTAATACATCACAGAATTTAATTTGCCTTTTTTGCTGCTGCATCACACTGATGACTCATGTTCAGTTTATGATCTATTAGTATACCCAAGTCTTTTTCACATGTGCTGTTGCTTAGTCCTAGTCCTCCCTTTCTGTATAAGCTTTTTTCATTTTTATTGCCCAGATGTAGTACTTTGCATTTTTCCTTGTTAAAAACCATTCTGTTAATTGCTGCCCACTGCTCCACTTTATTTATATCTTTTTGAATCCTCTCTATCTCTTCTCTAGTATTAGCTATTCCTCCTAGATTTGTGTCATTAGCAAATTTAATCAATGTACCCTCAATTTCTTCATCTAAATCATTGATAAATATGTTGAACAATACAGGGCACAGGACAGAACCCTGTGGTTCCCCACTTGAGACATTCTTCCAAATGGATGTGCAGCCATTTGCGACCACTCTTTGGGTCCAATCACTAAGCCAGATATGACTCCACCCAACAGTTGCCTTGTCCATTCCATACTTAGTCATTTTTTCAATACGAATGGTGTGAGATACTTTGTCAAATGCTTTGCTGAAGTCAAGATATACTATATGAACAGCATTTTCCTGATCCACCCAGGCAGTGATTCTGTCATAGAAGGAAATTAATATTAGTCTGACATGAATTATTAGCTACAAACCCATGCTGACTCTCGTTAATCACTTCATTCTTATCCAGGTACTTACACACATGTTGCTTAATAATTTGTTCAAAGATCTTTCCTGGTATGGAAGTCATACTCACCGGCCTATAGTTCCCTGAGTCCACCTTCTTCCCCTTTTTGAAGATAGGAACAGCATTTTCTGTTCTACAAAATTTTCAAAGATTAAGGAAAGGGGTTCCAAAATTTCTTCTGCTACCTCCTTCAGTACTCTGGGGTTTAATTAGCTTAGTGTTTCCTTACTATCTTTCTGTTTATAGATATCCTGGATTCTTCTATTCCTTTAATAGGACAGTGAATTCCTAGACCCCTTAGAGAACTTATCTAGATTTATATTGAGCACCTTGATCACCAAGGTGCTTCACAGAAGTTTTTAATGCTTTAGTTCATAATGTTAAGCCGTGAAAATAAAAAAAAAGAAATTTTTCCCACAGAAATGTTTTTTAGCTAAAAATTTGTATTTTCACAAAAGTAACAGGTTAAAATGGACCCCAAAACTTGTTGTGCAATTTCTGCTGAGTTCAATGATACCTCATATGTGGTAAAAACCTACTTTTGAGGCAATGTGCAAAGCTCAGAAGTAATTAGCAGAGACCCTGAGGTGCCAGAACAGCAGAATCCCCCATAAGAGATCCATTTTATAAACTGAACCTCTCAATGAATTCATATAGGGGTGCAGTGACTATATTGACACCACAGGTGTGTCACAGACTTTTATACCATGGAACAGTAGAGAAAATATAATTTACATTTTTACAACCAAGAGTGTGTGTTGACTAAAAATTTTACATTTTCATACTGGGAAAACAGTAAAAATGCCACCAAAATTTTTCCCACAATTTCTGCTGATTGCAGAAATATACTATATTTGGATGTACGGTACTTCTTAGCCATACGGAGAGACTTGGGAGGGAAGGAGCACTATTTGCCTCCTGGAGTGCAGATTTTCCTGGAATAGTTTGCAGATTCCATATAAAGAGACCCTAAGTGCTAGAAAAACAGAATTTGCCCTCAAGTGATCCCATTTTGGAAATTATAACCCTTTGGAAATGTATCTACAGATGTAGTGACGATTTTGACTCCATGGATGTTTTCCAGAAGCAAGCAGCAGTGGATGTTGCTAAGTGAAAATTACGGACTGCTGTTGTAGTTATCAGTATGCTGTGTGACCAGTACATGATGCCCAGCTCATGCTTCTGCAGACACGCACCTGTAAATAAGGCGGCTTCTCACCACTACAGAAATGCCAAACGTGTGGGTGCTAAATGTGGTTTAGGCACACTGAGGCTCAGAAGGAAGGGGGGCATTTGGATTTGGGAGCGGAGAGTTTGCTGTATTTCTTTTGGGGGCCAAGGAGTCATTTCACTTGTCCACAGCCTTTGTGTTTGAGTAACGTGGAAGCCCCCAATATTTCCGTTAACAGATAACAGACCTAAGTGGAACATGCTTTTTTGTGGATTGGGCTGAAGCATTTATTGGGAACATTTTACATAACATTTATAATCACATTTATCCGTTTCTCTACGTTGATCACTTACTTTGGGGTTTCCATCTAAATCTCAGCGTGATGTGACAGATGAAACCCCGATGGATCCATTAACTAAAATGATGCAGCAAAGTTAATATGGACTCCATCTGGCCTCTGTTCAACATTGTCCTTTTCAGAAGTGCCCAAAACTGTGGCTGATAGCACATTTATGCAATCCTGAAAAAACAGACACCGCCGGCAACACATGTTCTATTGCGTCCACAGTGCCTCTATTTGCCTCATTATAGGGAATCTTCCATTGAGGGTTCTGTCTGAATCATGTATTTCGGAGATTTACATAGAAACCCCAATGTAAGAGCTCAGCGTAGTGTGCAGAATAAATGTGAATTGAGCATTTTTGTGATCTTTGGGAGGCAGAATGAAAAAATCCACAGCATGTGAAGAATTGGGTTTATTTAGTATTTACAACATTCGTCATGCGGTATAAGTAGACATTATTTTTCGGGTCAGTGTGATTACAGCGATACCAGATTAATATTGGGTTTTTATGTTTCGCTGCTGTCACACACTAAATGACGCTCTTTATTGCAAAAATCTGTGTTTTCATCACCATATTTAGCCATAATTTTTCCTTATTTAGGCTGACAGTCAAGTAAGGGCTTGTTTTTTGGCAGGATGTGTTGACGTTTTTATTTGTACCATTTTTAGGCACATGACATTTTTTGATCGCTTTCTATTATGATTTTTGGGAGACAGAGTTAACAAAAACCAGCAATTTAGGAATTGATTTTTTGGGATTTTTTTCATACCTCTCTGTGTGTGGTAAAATTGGTAAGGCAGCATTATTCTTTGGGTCAGCACGATTACAGCCATACCCAATTTATGTATTTTTTTATGTTTTGACACAATAAAAAATATTTTATAGAAAAAAATATTTTTACATTCCTTCATTGTGAAAGCTATAACATTTTTATTTTTCTGCTGATGGAGCTGTTTCATGGCTTGTTTTCTGCTGGACAAGATGAAATTTTTAGCAGTGCCATCTTTATTTACATTCATCTTTTTAATCACTTTTTTGGCACTTTTTATTCAGTGATATGATGTTAAAGCATTGCTTTTTTGCCTATTTTTTTTTTCTTAATGATGTTTACTGTACTGATGGAGTTAACTAGTAGGACAGTTTTATAAAGTGGGTCATGGCGGACATAGCAATAACAAATAAGTGTACTTTTATTGTTTATGTTTTATTTACATAAATAAATATATTTATTTGAAAAAAATTGCTTCTTTTTTCTTGTTGTTTATTTGCAGATTTTTGAAAAAATATTTTTACACTTTTTAATATTTTTTTAACTTATTTTACATTGTCCCAGGATGGGATGTTACTCTATAGCATCAGATCACTGAACTGATGCTCTGCAATGCTTCTGCACTGCAGAGCATCACTTCGGCATCTGACAGACAGGTAAGAAGGCATCTCAGGTCCTGCTCTGTGTAGGCTCTGTCACGTTGCCTTCCCTGAAAGACCCCACTGTGATCTTGTGGCCGGGGTATCCATAGAGACCATCAGGACAATGCGATTGCATCACGTTGTCATGATAAATGTGAGCAGGGAGCCCACTCCTTGTGCGATGCTCCTCTATGTTGCAGTCACTACTGACAGCGGCATCAGAGGGGTTAAATGCTCTCAATTCGTGCTAGCACCATTTGTGGGCATTGTTGCAGGATGTCAGCTCTCACATACAGCTGACATCCGCTCTCTATCACAGCAACACTCAACGTGAGGCCACGTGATCATGACACCGTATATGTACTGCTGTTTGCAGGAACGCAGCTCATGCGGAGCAGTATAAATACAGCGCATGTTGGGAAGGAGTTAAAGTTAACCAGTCTGTCAATGAACTATATGCCATTTATTAGAGTTTCTAATATTTAAATTATAGACTTACTTTAATCAAAATTTCTTTGGAAGGTACATCGAGTTCATGGAATTAATACCTTTTTAAAAAAATTATTTTTTCATACAATTTACAAATAGGGTGAAAACATACACATATAGAAATATATGTAATATATATGTATATATGTTTTCATAGAAGGTGTTGGAGTGTTTACAAGTGAAGGCAAGAACTGAGTTAGGAGGAGAAACATAAAAGGCAGATGGAGAGAAGGAGGGAGTGAATAGAGAATGTGTGTTGGAATGGAACAGTTTCTGTCTGATACTGATACCTTATATCAGCAGTAAACAACTTACTGAGCTTTGTTTTCACCACAGGAGAATTGAGAAATCAAGACTGTGAGAATACAACATTGCATTTTGATGGAATAGTTCTTATTAGCACTGCATCAAATGTATCGACGGAGATGATTATCTACACAGCTAGGGAATCAAGGTAAAAAGCTGAACACCATCCTTTTCTTGTTGAATGTTCCATTATCAGTCTTTTCTTTCTGTGTTTTTTTACTTGTCGATTTCAACCGTTAAATGTTTTCTTATTAGAAAAGATAATGTGTATGTTTGATGTGCTGATTTGTGGACAAAGCTGCGTAGTGAGCAGATGATTTAGCAGCACTGCTTTGTGCTACTTTGTTTTTACACAAAGGTGATACATGTTGAAACATTCTGAACTGGTATGTATTGTGGATTCATATAATGATAACAAACAGGATAAAAAAACAATAGTTACTATTCATGTGAAATTGAACAGTTACTCATTTTATAACAAACTCATACATAAAAGGAACAGGGCATGCAGTGATGACAACATATAGAACTTTAACTTCTTCCCTAGAGTTTCCAAGAAAAAGGGCGGGTGACACACAGCATTATCATTTAAATAATACTTTTTATCTGATTTCCTGCTAAAGATTGTTCATTTAGTAATTTTCAATAAATAAAGCTACAGCATGCTTTTTGTCTAAAGAACAATATGCATTTTCCATGTATTAGAACAGAAAAACATGCTCAATTCAAATAAATATGCAAAAAAAGGGGTAGATAAATTGAAATAAACAAGTAGCTTATGCTGTATTTCATTGTAACTTTTAATTTTTAATATTCTGCTTTAATTGATAAAATCAAGAAATTGAGGTAAAAGCTTATAAATCCTCATAGGAAAGAGCAATTGTGCAGTACTTGTATTATTTTCCTATAAAGAACTCACTGTAATGGTGCACTGAGAATAAACATCTAATTGTATGACTTCCATGTGTTGAAAGGTTTTGGTATGATTACAGCAATGGGAGATTAAAGATCAAAAAGGCAATAGTCTAGCCTTAGGCTGTGCAGCAACAGCAAGCTGGTTTCATTGACTTTAGCTTTAAAGACAACTGGATTGCTAAGTTCAAAGATAAATGTGTGACCTTAGACAAAAATAATTTAATTTTGAAATGTCTTGTACTGTATTGATTTCCTCAGTGTATGTTCAATGTGTTGATTTCTTTAGTCTTTTGCTGTAATACGAAAATCTTTTTTTACTTTTTTCAACTTGTCTATTTTTCACTTTTATAGGTGGAACTCAGAAGTTTTGCATATTTAATAATAATAATAATAATATTTTTATTTATATAGCGCCAACATATTCCGCAGCACTTTACAATTAATGTAATGTACAGACAATAAATTCAATACAAGTTAAGACAATTTAAACAGTGACATTAGGGGTGAGGTCCCTGCTCGCAAGCTTACAATCTACAAGGACATGGGGGGACACAATAGGTGAAAAGTGCTTGTTATTTCAGGTCTGGCAGTTATAATAAATAGGGATTTTCATATAAAGCTGCATGATCCGGTCATCAGCCCGTGTGTTTAAGTGAAATAGTCAAGTATCAAGTGCAGTGATCATGTGCAAGGAGGGAGGGTGTCGAGACAGATGAATAGTAGGGTGCAGATTCAGAATAATATTTGGAAGCAGGAAGCAGGGCAAAGTTAGTTGACTGAGTAGTTGATGTGGTAGGCTTGTTTGAAGAGATGGGTTTTCAATAGCTTGAATAGGTCAGGGCTAGGTATCAGTCTGATCATCTGGGGAAGTGCATTCCAGAGAGCTGGCGCAGCAAGAGAGACTTTTTGGAGATGGAGGTGCGAGGTTCGGATTATGGGAGATGTTAGTCTTAGGTCATTTGTAGAACGGAGGGCACGTGTAGGGCGATAGACAGAGATGAGAGAGGAGATATAAGGTGGTGCAGAGCTGTGGAGAGCTTTGTGGGTGAGAGAGATGAGTTTATACTGGACCCTGTAGCGAATGGGCAGCCAGTGTAATGACTGGCACAAGATGGAGGCATCCGTGAAGCAGCTGGACAGAAATATGACCCTGGCTACCGCATTCAAGATGGATTGGAGAGGAGAAAGTTTAGTAAGAGGGAGACCGATCAGAAGAGAGTTGCAGTAGTCAAGACAAGAATGAATAAGAGTGACAGTAAGAGTCTTAGCAGTTTCAAAGGTGAGAAAAGGTCGGATTCTGGAGATGTTTTTAAGATGCAGGTGACAAGAGCGAGTGAGTGAGTGGGATATAGGGAGTAAAGGAAAGTTCGGTGTCGAATTTAACCCCAAGACAGCGGGCATGCTGCTTGGGAGTTATGGTTGAACCCTCCAGAGTAATTTCGATGTTGGGTAGAGTGAGGTTACTAGAAGGGAGAAACACAAGAAGTTCCGTTTTGGAGAAATTTAGTTTCAGATAGAGGGAAGACATGATGTTAGAGACAGCAGACAGACAATGCTTGGTATTTTGAGTAAGGGTAGGGGTGATGTCAGGGGAAGAAGAATATAATTGGGTCTCTTCAGCATAGAGATGATACTGGAACCCAAATCTGCTTGTCCAATAGGGGCAGTGTATAGAGAGAAGAGGACTGGGCCTAGGACTGAGCCTTGCGGAACCCCAATAGTAAGAGGACGAGGAGAGGAAGAGGAGCCGGCAAAAGATACAGTGAAGGAGCGGTCAGAGAAGTAGGAGGAGAACCAGGAGAGGGCTGTGTTCTTGAGGCCTATAGAGTGGAGCATAGTGAGGAGGAGCTGGTGATCCACAGTGTCAAATGTGGCAGAGAGATCCAGGAGAATCAGCTGGGAGCAATGACCTTTGGATTTAGCTGTTATTAGATCATTAGATACTTTAGTGAGGGCAGTTTCAGTGGAGTGTAAAGAGCGGAAACCAGATTGTAAGGGGACGAGAAGAGAGTTATCTGAGAGATGGCGGATTAGATGAGAGTGGACCAAGTGTTCCAGGAGTTTAGAGATGAAGGAAAGGTTAGAGACAGGTCTGTAGTTAGCATTGCAGTTCTGGTCCATGGATGGCTTTTTAAGTAAAGGGGTTATGATTGCATGTTTAAATGAGGAGGGAAAGATACCTGAATAAAGAGAGGCTAAATATTTTATTCAGGTGAGTGGTGACCCCTGGTGAGAGAGACTGCAGGAGATGTGAAGGAATGGGGTAACTGTTGCAAGTTGTAGGCCGAGCAGAAGTGAGGAGCTTGGAAACTTCTTCTTCTGAAACAGGCTCAAAGATGTCTAGTGAGCTTGAGGTGCAGCAGGGAAGGAGATCCAGGCAGTGAGGAGATTGGGCTGAGATATCCTGATGGATGTGGTTGATTTTTTTCTAGGAAATAAGTGGCCAGATCCTCACCGCTGAGGTTGGTGATGGGGGCCTGTACTTTAGGTTTCAGGAAGGAGTTTAAGGTTTCAAAAAGTCAGTTTGGGTTGTTTGGTAGTGAGGTGATGAGGGTGGTGAAATAGGATTGTTTGGCCAGATGAAGGGCAGAGTTATAGGTTTTGAGCATGAACTTAGAGTGGATGAAGTCTTCTGCTAAGAGAGATTTTCTCCACTGCCGCTCTGCACACCTTGAGCAAAGCTGAAGAAAGCGTGTTTGCATAGTGTGCCAGGGCTGCCGCTGTCTGTGTCGGGTCTTTCTGCATGTAGAAGGTGCTGCTTCATCTAGAGCATTCTTCAGTGTATTTAGACATTTAACATGCTAATAATTCTCTCTCAGGCAAAAAAAAATCACCTACACTACCGTTCAAAGGTTTAAGGTCACCCAGACAATTTTGTGTTTTCCATGAAAACTCATACTTTTATTAATCAAATGAGTTGCCAAATGAAATGAAAATCTAGTCCAGACATTGACAAGGTTCGAAAAAAAGATTTTTATTTCAAATATTCTCCTTCAAACTTTGCTTTCATCAAAGAATGCTCCCTTTGCAGCAACTACAGCATTCCAGACCATTGGCATTCTAGCAGTTAAATTGCTGAAATAATCTGGAGAAATTTCAAGCATGCTTCAAGAAGCCCCTCCCACAAGTTGGTTTGGCTTTTTGCATACCATACGGTCAAGCTACACCCACAACAGCTCAATGGGGTTGAGATCTGGTAACTGCGCTGGCCACTTCATTACAGATAAAATACCAGCTGCCTGCTTCTTCCCTAAATAGTTCTTGCATAATTTGGAGTTGTGCTTTGGGTCATTGTCCTGTTGTAGGATGAAATTGGCTCCAATCACGCGCTGTCCACAGGGTATGGCATGGCGTTGCAAAATGGAGTGAAAGCCTTCCTTATTCAAAATCCCTTTTACCTTGGACAAATCTCCCACTTTACCAGCACCAAAGCAACCCCAGACCATCACATTGCTTGACAGATGGCGTCAGGCACTCTTCCAGCATTGTTTCAGTTGTTCTGCATTTCACAAGTGTCCTTCTGTGTGATCCAAACACCTTAAACTTGGATTTGTCTGTCCATAATACTTTTTACCAATCTTCCTCTGTCCAATGTCTGTGATCTTTTGCCCATATTAATCTTTTCCTTTTATTAGCCAGTCTCAGATATGTTTTTTTCTTTGCCACTTTGCGCTGAAGGCCAGCATCCCGGAGTCGCCCCTTCACTGTAGATGTTTTGTGTTTTGCGAACAAAAAATGTTGGAGGGCACCACTGCTAGGGATCTCCAGTTACATGCCAAAAATTAATATACAAGCAAAACCAAAGAAAAAGTAGCATGCATTCAACAGGGATCACCAAACTAAGATTTACAAAAAGTATATATATATATATATATATATATATATATATAAAAAATTTTAAGTGATAATACAAACACTGCAAAAGTTAAAAACAATTAAAATTGTAAGGCGCAAACAAAACTATTCATTGACCCACAATAGTGTCACGCCCTTGTCACACCCCAGATATAAATAACAACCAATACAATGTCAATGCATCCTACAGTGCTGGTAACTTATGCAAAGATAAAGTCCTCCTATCCACATGGTATAGCAAACATATGTAAAAGGCACTACCAAGTGGATAGAGTATAGGAAAAGACTCCAAAATGCAGCCTATACTAAGTGCTCCTAAAGCCCACAGAGAGCACCTTATAATAGAAAATAGATGAAGACATAATCCTCCATTGAGGCATGTGAGATAAACAGGTTTTCATTAAAGAGATGATATCCACTTTGTGGTAAAAAAAAAACCTTAAATGGGGAGGCAAACAGAAACCTATACAACCTGTGCCTGTGAATGGAGCTTCCCCAAGAAAGTGCCAACGTAGAACATTGATGTAACAAGAGATAGGAGAGATGGGGGAGGCAACGGCACTGGAATGCCCAACGTGTGTCACCAGGAACACTGCCTTCTTCAGGGGCAGTAAACGCAGTGTGTGTGCGCGCTAGTCTTAAATACCTATTCAATCATCGCTGACCATGGAGCAGCTGGATCCGAGGGCATGAGATGGTGAGCGTAGTAATACCGGTATTGCATATAAACCGGAACTGATCATAATATCTGCAGCTGCTCAGACCTGTAAAAGAAGCCAACAATCCCAGTGTTTCAAGATGGCTGAACAGAGACGCAAAGCGCACGCGCGGATCGGCACATGCGCATTGACTAAAGGCCGAAAGGCTTACTCTGCCGCAAACAAGTAAATTGCGCAGGTGCCACCCGGCGCGTGCGCAGTGGCTACACAGATGTAGTCAAGGGCGCTCTTTCAGCCATAAAGGGCCAACCACGCAAGCGCCAGGACAGTGCAAGCGCGGTGGCCAAAGAGCAGGGGCTCTGAAATATAAACAGATTTTTTACTGCCACAAAATTTTATCTAGCCACATAAGGAAAAAAAAAATAAAAGAATAAATAAAGGAAGATCATATATACAATAGACACCAAGGAGCCACTGATATCATATAGGATTCATAGATCAAGGAAATAGAATTAATAGTATAGAAGAAAACCATGATTTCCAATGGATAGAAACCAGTTCATCCGTATTACTGAAATAGAGGCAACTGCATCATTTGATAAGAATGTCAAGGTAAAGACGGAACACCTTGAGTACCAAGAATGGAGGGTAAAGGCGATCAAATTAAAAAGAGAAAAGTAACAAAAAGCAGAAAAAATTTACCATGTAGGGCGGGAGTCTTTATTCAAAATAATTATTAGTCGCCTATACATCCCCAATTAATCCACTCAAAGAAGGGATCAACTGCAAGCCGTTCCCCAGTTACATCGATTTCAGGTGTTTGTGCTGATGGATGCGGTCACATATCAGGTCCCCAAAAATTACTTAGTTGGCCTGAAGAGGGGGATGAAGATACCAAGATGATTTTTAGTGGATATTCACATCTGCTTAAATTCTTATAGGCCATTGCCCATTACGTCTGTTTATAAAAGCCTGTAAATAACAATTCCTCATTTAAACCATGAGGAGTAAGGCTGTTGAGGTAGTGAATCCATTTGGATTCACATCTGAGGAGTTTCCTCACCACATTGCCCCCTCTAATATTTGACAAAACTTACTCTAAACCCATCACTTTCAGTCCTGTAATACATCCATTGTGGATATCCAAAAAGTGTGTGGCCACCGATGAAATGCTTTTGCCCTTCTCTCTGTCCTTCTTAGCCATGAAAATATTTGACAGATGTTGCTGTATCCTTCTTCAAAGTTCTTGGGTGGTCTGTCCCACATAGACATTTGGACAGTCCATAGATTAAGGCGCATAACAGAGACTGGGTTTTGCAGTTGAAAAACATCTTTTTTGGCTTGATCTGAAAGGGAAAGACAGTGAGCGAAAAAACATCTTGGGTGATCATATGTTGGCAAATATTACAACTGCCACAAGGATAGGTGCCAACAATCCTAGTCCCCCTGTTTAACTTAGTTGTTGGACGTACATAGTGTACTGTGGCACAGTAAGTCTTCCACATTTCTAGCTAGTCTAGCTATCAGTTTGGGTGTAGTAGAGACATGGGCTACCAATTTGGGTTCACTCAGTAGGATTCCCCAACTCCGGTCCAGAATCCTATACACATCCCGCCACTGGTTATTATAAGTGGTGACAATACCCAAAGGTCTAGAAGACTCATGTGTACATCTCTGGAGAAACTCTGAGAGTGCGCTGGTCTTGGCCATTTGATAGGCAGAAGAGATGATGGATTAGAAATAAGCAAAGTCCAGCTCACCATACTGACATTCCCAAGGACTCGGAGCACGGAACCGCTGTGTCAAGGCGTGGACGAACAGGAGAAGAAAGGAGATCCAGCTCAACGATGCAGTGAAAAATCCATAACTTTATTCACTTCCAATAGTATAGTGTAAGGATAAAACATCAGCGTGCAATAGAATAAAATCCAAGATCAACGCGTTTCCGGTGGCACAGCACCCTTAATCATGAACATGATTAAGGGTGCTGTGCCACCGGAAACGCGTTGATCTTGGATTTTATTCTATTGCACGCTGATGTTTTATCCTTACACTATACTATTGGAAGTGAATAAAGTTATGGATTTTTCACTGCATCGTTGAGCTGGATCTCCTTTCTTCTCCTAGAAGAGATGATGCCCTTAGGATAACCACGGTGTCTGAAGCGATCAGTCAGTTTTTTTGCTTCGGATTGGAAGTCTGACGACGCACTGCAGTTCTGTTTCAGCCGAAGAAATTGGCTGGTTTGAATGCCATTTTTCAGATGCCTAGGATGAAAGCTAGAGTATTGAACAGGCTATTAGTGGCCGTCAGTTTCCGATAGAGAGTGGTAGCAATATACGAACCCTCTAGACTGAGCTTGAGATCCAAGAAATCCACTGAAGTTTGTGAAATATTTGAAGTCAGTTTGATGTTGAAAGGATTAGAATTCAACTCTGCTACAAATTGCTTGCACTCCTCCCCTGTACCTAACCAGAACATCAAGACATCATCAATGTAGCGGAGCAATTTCTGGCATTGCACCCCAAAGTCGTTATGCTTGTACACCACCAACTCCTCCCACCATCCCAAAAATAGGTTTGCTTAGGAGAGTGCACACCGTGCCCCCATAGCAGTACCACTGGATTGTCTGTAGAAGCTTCTATCAAAAACAAAATAGTTTTTATCAAGAACAAAGTACAGGAGGTCAAGAAGAAATTGGTTGTGATCTCTATCGCCTGTGGTATTAAGCCCCAAGAAGAAGAAAACTGCTTCCAAGCCAATGGTATGGTTAATACTGGTATAATGGGACTCGACATCAAGTGTAATCATTAAGGTTGAGCGAAACGGATCGGACAAATTCAAGAATCTCCGACTTTCGGCAAAGTCGGGTTTCATGAAACCCGACCCGATCCTAGTGTGGGATCGGCCATGAGGTCTGTGATCTGCGCGCAAAAGTCGCGTTTCGTATGACGCTTTCAGCGCCATTTTTCAGCCAATGAAGGAGGACGCAGAGCGTGGGCAGCGTGGTGACATAGGTCTCGGTCCCCACCATCTTAGAGAAGGGCATGACAGTGATTGGCTTGCTTTCTGCGGCGTCACATGGGCTATAAAGGGGCATGCATGCCGACCGCCATCTTACTTCTACCGATCTTAGCATAGGAAGAGGTTGCTGCAGCTTCATCAGAAAAAGGGATATAGCTAGGGAGGGAAGATTAACCCCCAAACTGCTTGTGCTGTAGCCATTTCCACTGTCCAACACCACCTTTTTTTTGCAGGGACAGTGGAGGCTATATTTTTATGCATCAGCTCTGTAGCTTATTAGGCTGCCTTATAAGGCTCCCTGATAGCTGCATTGCTGTTTGCACACTGCTGTGCAAACCAACTGCTTTCTTAAAAGCAAAAATCCTGTTGCTCCTTTCTGCACAGTTATCTTGTTTATTTGTCCACACATTTGTGTGCAGCAGTCCTTTTTATTGCTGCCATACTTGTCCTGAGATCATTGTAGGGAGATTGAAATTGTACTACAGTCCTTGTATTTTTTCATATATCTTCCAGCCACTTTCTGCCACTTAAATTGTGTTGTTTTATACACTGGGCCTGAGTTTTGGTTCAGTCTCAAAAAAAAAAGGGAGTTTCAAATTCTCACAAAGTGGATATACTTCAGTCCTGTAAGTTTGTCGTATATCAGCCAGCCATTTTCTGCCACTTACATTGTGTTGTTTTATACACTGGGCCTCAGTTTTGGTGCAGTCTCCAAAAAAAAAAGTGAGATTCAAATTCTCACAAAGTGGATATACTTCAGTCCTGTTAGTTTGTCGTATGTCAGCCAGCCACTTTCTGCCACTTAGATTGCGTTGTTATATTCACTGGGCCTGAGTTTTGGTTCAGTCTCCCCCCAAA
Source organism: Ranitomeya variabilis (assembly GCF_051348905.1). Classification (NCBI taxonomy): domain Eukaryota; kingdom Metazoa; phylum Chordata; class Amphibia; order Anura; family Dendrobatidae; genus Ranitomeya; species Ranitomeya variabilis. The sequence goes on along the minus strand of NC_135237.1, from coordinate 295,734,166 downwards.
AAAAGTTAGATTCAAATTCTCACAAAGTGGATATACTGCAGTCCTGTTAGTTTGTCGTATATCAGCCAGCCATTTTCTGCCACTTACATTGTGTTGTTTTGTACACTGGGCCTGAGTTTTGGTTCAGTCTCCCCCCAAAAAAGTGAGATTCAAATTCTCACAAAGTGGATATACTTCAGTCCTGTTAGTTTGTCGTATATCAGCCAGCCACTTTCTGCCACGTACATTGTGTTGTTTTATGCACAGGGCGTGAGTTTTGGTTCAGTCTCCCACAAAAAAAGGGAGATTTACAGTACCATATAACGGTTGTTATTTTGGTTAGATTTTCCAAAAAATGAGGAAGTCTGGTGGAAGAGCCCGTTGCCAGTGGTTGCCAGCTGCTACTGATGGTGGTGGTGATGGTGCATCTGGTGGTAGTGGCAAAAGCACAATAGCACCTAAGGCTGGAGGTGTTGAGCCAGCGTCATCGTCTGCCTACACAAGTCCTCGAAGGCTCCCTTATCTGGGAGTAGGAAAACAGCTTTTAAAGCCGGAGCAGCAGGAAAAAGTTTTGGCTTTCCTTGCTGACTCAGCCTCTAGCTCTTTCACCTCCTCTTCAGAAAGTTCCAAATATAAAAGCAGCGAGTCGTCAGTGGATGCTCTCGGTCAGGAACAAGACGTTTCCTTGTGTCCTTCACCCAAACCAAAAGTGAAGGATGCATTAGGCGACACTACAGGTTACTCCATGGAGCTCTTTACACATACCGTGCCTGGGTTAGAAAGGGAAATTGTTAACTGCCCATTACAAGATGAATCGGACATGGAGCGCACTGATGCACAGCCACAGCTAGATTATTATGCTGTTCCATTGACTCAGATCACTACATTGCCCTCACAGTGTACTGAGCCAGAATCTGACTCTGATGAGACTATGGTGCCCCGTCCCGAACGCTATAGCACCTTACACGGTGACACAGAGGAAGGTGCACATGACATTGAAGAGGAGGTGATGGATGACCCAGTTGTTGACCCAGATTGTCAGCCATTGGGGGAAGAGGGTGCCGCTGCCAGTAGCTCAGAAGCGGAGGAGGATGATCCGCAGCAGCCATCTACATCACATCAGCTGTCATCAGGCAGGCCCGTTTCAGGCCAAAAACATTTGTCAAAAACAAAAACAGTTTTAGGACAGCGTGGCCATCCGGTGAAAGTAGCACAGTGTGCAATGCCTGAAAAAGGATTCCATAGTAGGAAACAGTGTAGTGTGGCAATTTTTTAACCAAGATCCGAAATATCAGTCAAAAGTTATCTGTAAGAAATGCTCAAAGACCTTTAGCAGAGGGAAGAATCTTCAAAATTTAAATACAACGTGCATGCTTAGACATTTAACCAGCATGCACTTGCAAGCCTGGACTAACTACAAAATGTACTGTACCGTTGGTGCACCTGCTCAGAATGCAGGTAGTCAGCAACGCTACATTGCTTCCCTCATTGTAAGCCCATCGGTTAGGACACCACCAGCAGCAAATGTGGAGGTATTGTCGCAAGGCCAAAGCAGTCAGGGAATCACAAGGTTATTGCAAGGAAACACTGTATGTAGGCCAACATCAAGAATACCATCACCAACCCTCTCTCAATCCGCCATGGCCACCACCACCCCCGCTAGTTCCACCATATGCAGCTTTCCAGTCCAGCTCACCCTACAAGAGACTCTCGTTAGGAAAACAAAGTACTCATCCTCTCATCCGCATACACAGGGTTTGAACCCCCACATTGCAATACTAATCTCGTTAGAGATGATGCCCTACCGGTTAGTTGAAAGCGAAGCTTTCAAAGACCTGATGGCCTACGCAGTACCACACTATGACCTACCCAGTCAGCAATTCTTTGCGAGAAAAGCCATCCCAGCCCTCCACCAGCATGTCAAAGACCGCATTGTCCATGCACTGAGGCAATCAGTCAGTGGAAAGGTGCCCCTCACAACAGATGCATGGACCAGTAGGCATGGCCAGGCACGTTACGTGTCCATCACGGTGCACTGGGTTAATGTGGTCGATGCAGAGTCCACAGGGGACAGCCATAGTGGGACAGTTCTGCCTAGCCCACAGTCTAGGAAGCAGTTGTCTGTAGGCATTCGCCACCCCTCCTCCTCCTCCTCCTCCTCCAGAGGCAAAAGCTCATCCACAGAGCGCAGTCACACGACCACTCCATCCACAGCTGACAGTGTTGCACACGAGGTGTCCCATTATCGAACAGCTAGTGGTAAGCATCAGCAGGCTGTGTTACAAATGAAGTGTTTGGGTGACAACAGACACACTGCGGAAGTACTGGCCGAGTACTTGCAGCAACAAACTCAGTCATGGCTACATCTTGAGGCAGGCAAGGTAGTCAGTGATAACAGAAGGAATTTTAAGGCTGCCATAGCCCTTTCAGAACTGAAACACATACCTTGCCTGGCTCACACCTCGAACCTGGTGGTGCAGTGCTTCCTCAAAAATCATCCGGAGTTACCAGCCCTGCTCCTGAAGGTGCGAAGACTTTGATCGCACATCCGCCGGTCGCCCGTACACTCCAGCCGTATGCTTAACCATCAGCGATCACTGAATCTTCCCCAGCACCGCCTAATAATTGACGTTGCAACAAGGTGGAACTCCACACTGCACATGGTTCAGAGGCTATGCGAACAGAGGCGTGCTGTAATTAATTTGTGGGAGGATACACATACATGGGCAGGCACTTGGATGGCAGACATGGAGTTGTCTGGTGTGCAGTGGTCGAAGCTACAAGACCTCTGTCAAGTCCTTCAGTGTTTTGAGGAATGCACACGGCTGGTAAGTGCAGACGACGCCATCATAAGCATGAGCATCCCACTAATGCGTCTGCTGATTAGTGTTGAGCATTCCGATACCGCAAGTATCGGGTATCGGCCGATATTTGCGGTATCGGAATTCCGATACCGAGATCCGATACTTTTGTGATATCGGGAATCGGTATCGGGATCGATATTAATGTGTAAAATAAAGAATAAAAATAAAAAATATTGATATACTCACCTATCCGACGCAGCCTGGACCTTACCGATGTAACCGGCAGCTTCTGTTCCTAAGAATGAGCGCTTGAAAGACCTTAGATGACGTCGTGGCTTGTGATTGGTCCCGTGGCAGTCACATGACCGCTCACGCGACCAATCACAAGCCGCGACATCATCTAAGGTCTTTCAAGCACTTGAAAGACCTTAGATGACGTCGCGGCTTGTGATTGGTCCCGTGGCAATCACATGACCGCTCACGCGACCAATCACAAGCCGCGACGTATTCTAAGGTCTTTCAAGCGCTCATTCTTAGGAACGGAAGCTGCCGGTTACATCAGTAAGGTCCAGGCTGCGTCGGAGAGGTGAGTATATCAATATTTTTTATTTTTATTCTTTATTTTACACATTAATATGGATCCCAGGGCCTGAAGGAGAGTTTCCTCTCCTTCAGACCCTGGGAACCATACAGGATACCTTCCGATACTTGGTGTCCCATTGACTTGTATTGGTATCGGGTATCGGCGACATCCGATACTTTTCGGGTATCGGCCGATACTATCCGATACTGATACTTTCAAGTATCGGACGGTATCGCTCAACACTACTGCTGATGCAAAGTTTGACGCACATTAAGGAGCAGGCGTCTGCAGCCGAGGAGGAGGGAAGCCTTGATGACAGTCAGCCATTGTCTGCTCAGGGAACTCTCCTGGTCTAGGTGGCGGATGAGGAGGAGGAGGATGATGGGGATGAATATTTATGGGAGAAGGATGCTTCTCAGGGGGCAATAGAAACTGGTGGCGTTGCAAGGTCAGGTACAGGGTTTTTACGGGACACAAGTGATGTTGATCTGCAAGAAAGTGCTCCTCAACCGAGCACAAGCAGTGAATTGACACTTGGAACATTGGCCCACATGGCTGAGTATGCCTTGTGTATCCTAAAAAGGGACCCCCGCATTATCAAAATGATGATCAATGACGATTACTGGTTGGCCTGCCTCCTGGATCCACAATATAAAGGAAAATTACAAAATACCATGCCACATGAGAACCTTGAGCAAATATTGGCTACCAAACAAGCAACTCTTGTAGACCATTTGGTTCAGGCATTCCCAGCACACAGCGGCGGTGATGGTTCTCACACGAGCCGTAGTGGGTAACATGGCAGAGGTGTTAGAGGTGCACAAATCCGAAGTGGTGTTGGACAGAGGGGTTTAATGACCAGGTTGTGGAGTGATTTTGCAATGACCGCTGACATGACAGGTACTGCTGCATCGATTCAAAGTGACAGGAGACAGCATTTGTCCAGTATGGTTACGAACTACTTTTCCTCCCTTATCGATGTTCTCCCTCACAGGTCATTCCCCTTTGATTACTGGGCATCTAAAATAGACACCTGACCTGAATTGGCAGAATATGCATTACAGGAGCTTGCTTGCCCTGCTGCTAGTGTGCTATCAGAAAGAGTCTTCAGTGCTGCTGGTTCAATAGTGACCGAAAAAAGGACACGTCTGGCTACCCAAAATGTTGATGATCTAACCTTCATTAAAATTAACCAATCATGGATTTCAAATTATTTTGCCCCACCTTCCCATGCTGACACGTAGCTTGCCTGAAAAATGTCTTGCTTTTGGCCTTCTCTTACTGACTTCTCCAATTCCTCCATTTGCAGCTACTGAATGTCCACCATAGGCCATTTTTATACCTCCCTAAATGGGCTGACTCCCCCCACAGGGCCGTGGTCACCACCTGGCACAAGCACCCGTGCTAGTGCCATTTGCCTGGACAGGTGGGTGGGCCCACTCTTGGGAGAAGGCACTGGCACAGGGTCCCTCATAGTACAATAAAGTGTCACTGACGGTGGTGGTGGTGCACAACCAACGTCAGACACACCGTCGTAATATGAGGGGCCCTGTGCCAGTACCGCCGCCAACGAGAGAGTGGTCCCTCCCAGCTTGAACAGTGCTCTACCACTTGCAATACTTACCTCTCCCTGCTCCACCACTGTGTAGTCTGTGCTGTTAAATCCTTCAATGGCACTGCCAATACAAATTTGTTGAAATGATAGATGATAGATAAAATATAGGGCCCTGGCCTCCATTTAGACCAGTTAATACTTTGTGCCTACTACCACTGTATGCCACTCAGCAGAGGAGCCCACCCCTGTACCTAGGTATGCCACCTATTTATTTATGAATAGTGTTGAGCATTCCGATACCGCAAGTATCGGGTATCGGCCGATACTTGCGGTATCGGAATTCTGATACCGAGTTCCGATATTTTTGTGGTATCGGAAATCGGAATCGGAAGTTCCCAGTGTATGGTTCCCAGGGTCTGGAGGAGAGGAGACTCTCCTTCAGGCCCTGGGATCCATATTCATGTAAAAAATAAAGAATTAAAATAAAAAATATGGATATACTCACCCGTCCGGCGGCCCCTGGACCTTACCGATTGTAACCGGCAGCCTCCGTTCCTAAGAATGAGGAGTTTAGGACCCTCGATGACGTCGCAGCTTGTGATTGGTCACGTGCCGCTCATGTGACCGCTCACACGACCAATCACAAGCCGCGACGTCATCGCAGGTCCTAAACTCCTCATTGAGTTTCCTCTCCTTCAGACCCTGGGAACCATCCAGGATAGCTTCCGATACTTGTGTCCCATTGACTTGTATTGGTATCGGGTATCGGTATCGGCGATATCCGATATTTTTCGGGTATCAGCCGATACTATCTGATACCGATACTTTCAAGTATCGGAAGGTATCGCTCAACACTATTTATGAACAATTTTTTGGCAGACATTTAGCCCACTTTATTATTTGGGCCTACTAACTGTGTCAGCCACTCATTACAGTTTTCCTCCATTGAACAAAGCAATGCCGCCTGTTTAGTCCTGTTACCACATTTGATCTGCATTTAGCCCACTTTGTTATTTAGGCCTTCTAACTGTGTCTGCCACTCATTACAGTTTTCCTCCACTGAACAAAGCACTGCCGTCTGTTTAGTCCTGTTACCACATTTGAACTGCATTTAGCCTACTTTATTATTTGGGCCTACTAACTGTGTCTGCCACTCATTACAGTATTCCTCCACTGAACAAAGCAATGCCACCTGTTTAGTCCTGTTACCACATTTGAACTGCATTTAGCCCACTTTATTATTTGGGCCTACTAACTGTGTCTGCAACTCATTACAGTTTTCCTCCACTGAACAAAGCAATGCCGCTTGTTTAGTCCTGTTACCACATTTGAACTGGATTTAGCCCACTTTATTATTTGGGCCTACTAACGGTGTCTGCCACTCATTACAGTTTTCCTCCACTGAACAAAGCAATGCAGCCTGCTTAGTCCTGTTACCACATTTGAACTGCATTTAGCCTTCTTTATTATTTGGGCCTACTAACTGTGTTTCCTCCCCATCCTGCCCATTGCCCAACCACTGCTAGATGAGTCTGCTGGTACATTGACCCAGACCACTACATTCCCCTTGCACTCTACACAGCCAGAATCTGACCCTGCTGAAAGTCAGGTTCCCCTTCCTGCATACTATACCACCTTACACGGGGACAAAGAGGAAGGTGCAGATGAAAGTGCAGGTTCCTTCATCAGGTGGAGGGGGCATACTCGTTGGCAACGTCACTGGCACAGGGCCCCTCATAGTATGCAAAAGTGTCTCTGCCAGTGGGAGGCACCACCCGCCGTCAAACACACCGCCGTACTATGAGGGGCCCTGTGCCAGTGACGTCGCCAACGAGTATGCCCCCCACCTGATGAAGAAACCTGCACTTTCATCTGCACCTTCCTACGAACGAGTGGGCCCCCCCTGCTTGCTCAGGATCACAGCACTTGCAAAATTGAAATACTTACCTCTCCCTGCTCCACCGCCGTGATGTATTCTGCGTTTCCTGGTCCCACGAAAATCTTGAGCCAGCCCTACCTCCCCACAACTTTAGCCAAATGACCCCCAGTTTTCAATGCCTAACTATTATTATAAAGTAAATTAATATTGACAAGCTTAAGTAATAAGAATTGATGTTTTTAGCATTAAAATGGGCACTGTAGGTGTTTTCCTGTCCTCCACTCACTGCTGTCTTTGATTCCCCATTGACTTGCATTGGGTTTCGTGTTTCAGTCGGCCCCCGACTTTTCGCAATAATCGGCCGATTTCACCCGACCCGACTTTTGACAAAGTCGGGTTTCGCGAAACCCGACTTGATACGAAAAATGTAAAAGTCGATCAACTCTAGTAATCATGATTGTACCTGATGGTGGATGCAAATCGCTAAGAAGTTGAATCAAATGTGTCGAGTCCCTTATGTAAGATTTAAGGGCCATAGCTAATGGTTGTAGGAAGAAGTCCAGATAGGTACAGGGTTTTTCAAAAAGACCACTTATTCCTGATACTATTGGCCTACCTGGGGGATTCACCAAAGATTTGTGAACCTTTGGAAGAAGGTAGAAAGTTGGTACAACGGGATGGTCAGTAGTCAGGAAGTCCACGTCCTTCTTGCTCAGGATGCCATGTCGCAATTCCCATCCAATAAGCTGGTCCAGTTTCCCTTTAAAGATAACTGTCGTGTCAGGTGGGAGGCGTGTGTAGCATGAGGAGTCTTCTAGTTGGCATCTAACCTCCTGTAAATAAAAGGAATTAGGCCACAAAACAATGATGCCTCCCTTGTCCACTTCGCGGACTAAGAATTCTTAATTATTCTGCAATAACCCAAAAGTGCCCTATGTTCAATTGTGCTCAAAATCTTGTTTCTATTGCCATCCAGATGAAGAGCCTGAATATCTTGACAGGTGTGGTTGAAAAAAATCTGAACCACCGGAAATAAAGAAAGAGAAAGGGTGGCTTGCGAGAGTAGTCGTCCGGTAAATCTTCTTCTGGTAGATGATGTTTCGTTCTCAAAGAGGAGGTCCATGAGGTCTCTAAGAACCTGTCTCTCATCATTGGGAAGTTGATCAACTCAGGAGGAATGATGATAAAAGATTTTAAACGTCAACTGACAACAGAATAAATAAACATCTTTTATAAGAGTAAATTTATCTACAGTACTCATGGGTGCAAAGGTAAGCCCTCTCTCTAAAACCATCTTTTCAGCTGATGTCAATTCATGTGTTGTAAGGTTGATAATTTGCAAATTACCTGATTCCTGTGGCACCTGATATTCTCAAGAAGGTGAAGTTATAGTTAACGTTTCCTGTGATTGTATCTTGTCTCCCGTTTGTATGATGATGATGTGTTCCCATATCCCCTGGTCCTTTTCTTTGCTCCCCCCCCCCAACCTGATGTCAACCCCTCTGGCAGCCCCTTCTAGGTTGCTTGGGTCTGACGATAAAAAATCACTAGATGATATCTTGTGTCTGGTAATGGTCTCATTAAAGGTTTTTGGCTCAAAAGAGACCACCCTCTTGTTTCCTCGATGATTCCACCTGAAGGCACGTCCACTAGAAAAATCAGCTTTATCCCTGCTCTTTGGCCACCGCACTTGAGCTGTCCTGGCGCTTGCGTGGTTGGCCCTTTATGACTGAAAGAGCGCCTTTGATTACATCTGTATAGCCACTGTGCACGCGCCGGGTGGTGCCTGCGCAATTTACTTGTTTGCAGCAGAGTAAGCCTTTCAGCCTTTAGTCAATGCGCACGCACCGATCCGCCCCTGCGCTTTGCGTCTCTGTTCAGCCATCTTGAAACACCGGGAGTGTTGGCTTCTTTTACAGGTCTGCGCAGCTGCAGACATTATGATCACTTCTGGTTTATATACAATACCGAAATTACTACGCTCACCATCTCACACCCTCGGACCCAAGCTACTCCATGGTCAGCAATGATTGAATAGGTATTTAAGACTAGCGCGCACACACACTGTGTTTACTGCCCCTGAAGAAGGCAGTGTTCCTGGTGACACGCGTTGGGCATTCCAGTGCCGTTGCCTCCCCCATCTCTCCTATCTGTTGTTACATCGATGTTCTACATTGCCACTTTCTTGGGGAAGCTGCATTCAGAGGCACAGGTTGTATAGGTTTCTGATTGCCTCCCCATTTAAAGGTTTTTTTTACCATTCCGACAAAAAGTGGATATCATCCCTTTAATGAAAACCTGTTTATCTCACATGCCTCAATGGACGATTATGTCTTTATCTATTTTCTCTTATAAGGTGCTCTCTGTGGGCTTTGTGAGCACTTAGTATAGGCCACATTTTGGAGTCTTTTCCTATACTCTATCCACTTGGTAGTGCCTTTTACATATGTTTGCTATACCATCTAGATAGGAGAACTTTATCTTTGCACAAGGTACCAGCACTGTAGGATGTATTGAAATTGTATCAGTTGTTATTTATATCTGGGGTGTGACAAGGGCATGACCCTATTGGGGGTCAATGTATAGTGTTGTTTGCATCTGGTAATTTTAATTGTTTTTAACTTTTGCAGTGTTTGTATTATCACTTAATAAAATTTATATATACTTTTTGTTATCTTAGTTTGGTGATCCCTGTTGAATGCATGCTACTATTTCTTTGGTTTTGCTTGTTTTGCATTTTGTGTGTACTATTTAATGAAGCTGCCAGTTGAGGACCTGTGAGGCATCAATATCTCAATCTACAGACTATAATGTACTTGTCTTGTTGCTCAGTTGTGCAGCAGGGACTCCCACTTCTCTTTCTACTCTGGTTACAGCCTGTTTGTGCTCTTGTCAGTATTCCGGGTTTTCCTAGTCACCTTGTGAATGATTTTGCGCTTTGTTAAAATGGAGTTTGCTGTTTTTGTCTGCCCTACTTCCTGTTCGTTTGTTTAAAACACGGGTCAGGTGTCAGCCTCTCTGCTGGAGTATTCTGAGTCTGTTCTCCTTCAGCTCAGCTGCTGGTTCTGAGTGTGTCTTTACCTCTGGCTCTGGACATTCCCTGCATACGTAAGCTACACTCTCTATGATGTCATTAGTCTGCTGACTTGGAACTTAACCCTTGGTTCATTCCTTCTGGTAAGAACTGTATTTATGGACTTTGTTTCTGGACTGTGTGTTGCTACTTAATCCTTCATTTACTCCCCCCGGTGGGAGCTGTTGGAAACAACACCAGTATAATACTTATGTGAACCTGTTTCTGAACTTACCCGTGTTTATGCCACATCTGGGATCAACTTGTGAACTAGTTTCTGGACTTACCCGTGTTCATGCCACACCTGGGATGAACTTGTGGACTTGTTCTGGACTTCCATGTGTTTACGTCATACCTGGATTTGACTCTTTCTGCACCGACAGTGTTTGGATCTGCACCACGTCACCTGTCACACTCACATTTTGATCACCTTGCTGATGACTCTGCCTTAAGAACTCTGCCGATTTGCTGTATATGTTTCAAGGACTTGTTTCATTCCAGGACACTGTGGGTTATCAGTATATTGTTTTGAGTGTTATTGATGTTGTACAAATACACTATTTGCACTAAAGAAACCCGTCTCTGTCTGTTCATTGCCCCACACTATCAGAATCCTTGAGTTTCTACAATAGTATTACAGCTCTCCTATGAAGGGAGTAGTACACACCGTTGTAAGAAATCTTCAGTTTCTTGGCAGTTTCTCACACGGAATAGCCTTAATTTCTAAGAACAAGATTAGATTGTCGAATTTCACATGAAATTTCTTTTTTCTAGCCATTTTGAGAGTTTAATGGAACCAACAAATATAATGCTCTAGATTCTCATCTAGCTCAAAGGAAAGTCAGGTTTATAGGTTCTCTAATCAGCCAAACTGTTTTCAGCTGTGCTAACATACTTGCGCAAGGGTTTTCAAGAGTATTCTAACATTCCTTTAGCTTTTTTTTTTTACACAGTTAGCAAACACAAAGTACCCTAAGAACACTGGAGTGATGGTTGATGGAAATGGGCCTCTATGCACCTATGAAGATATTGCATTACAAATCAGATGTTTTCAGCTAAAATAGTCATTTACCACATTATCAATGTATAGAGTGTATTTCTGAATCATTTAACCCCTTGATGGAGCAAAAACTTTTTAAATCTGACCAGCGTCACCTTTTGTGGTAATAACTCTGGAACGCTTCAACATATTACACATAACAGTAGTGTATATGGTAATAAAGTGAACCAAACATTTATTAGACACAGAAGGTAAGAATATAAGATGATATTAGATTCATGCTGTCAAATAACTGTCAGCAAGAATCAAACGCTGGATCACCCATTTCAGACAGTTATATTTTACTTTGGCGTTTCAAAGTAAAAAATCTTTGCAAAACCATTCGGGGACCTTTAAAACATTGCAGTGTGTTACTGGCTGTTTTGCAGCTAAGGAAAAGCAATTATCATTAAATCATATAATATAGCAATAGTATGCTGTTTTCATGTTTTTTTTAAGTTTGACATATCAATGATCTGGTTGACAGATTACTGAGTTGTGCCAATCTGGACCCAGCCTTTTTGGTGCACATTGACGCCAATGATAAAGGTATAGGTAGGTAGTAAGTTTGTTAAAAATTATTTTTGGAAAATAGGCCATAAGCTTCAGGCAAAGATGTTAAATATATAATTCTTTAAAATATTATCATATAAAGTGCAGAGCCAAAGAAGAATTGAGAAGTAAGAGTGGTGAATAAGTAACACAGGAACTAATGTAGAAGAAAGGTTTGTGGTTCATGGAAAACTGGCCAACATCTCTGTTGGCTGCAGACTATACAATAGAGATAGCCGGCAACTTAATGGTGAGTGCAGCTGTGCTGGGGAAAAGAATGGCTAGAAGGTTGGGGAGGTGTTTATACAAGAGACTTGGGAGAGGGCAATTACTCTAAAGAAAGGAAAGGTAGTGTAGATAATGACCAGGGCCTAAGTAATGAAAATAAGAGTGGAAATGGGGGTGGCAAGGTTGGAGAATTAAAGCTGTTAATACACTGAGAAGAAAAGTAGAGCAAAATATGGAAAGTGCATGTACATTAATGCCAGAAGCCTCACTAACAAGATTGTTGAATGGAAATTAATTTTGTTTGAAGAAAATTATTTTGTGGTGGTAACAGAGATGAGGCTGGGCAACATCTTTGATTGGGTTGTTAATTTACAGGGCTATAATTTGCTCAAAAATAGCCATAGAAATAAGTGAGGGATTTTAACTTACACGTAAATTCTTCCTTAAGGCTGTGTGAACACGTTGCATTTTTGCTGTTTTTTCAGCCCAAATTTGTCACAAAACTCAAAGTGTTTCCTGATGCCAGCAAAGTGAATGAGAATCCTGAAATCTCATGCACACGCTTGTTTGTGCAAAGCTAAAACCAGGAGTGGGTAAAAAAGGCAGAAGTGATGCACGTTTCTATTTTACTTTGCTTCTGACTGTTTCACTCCTGGTTTTGCCTTACAAATACTCAGGTAAAAACTCACCAAATACTCAATATTTGCATGTGGCCTAGTGAGTGTGGAAAAATCTGCAAAAAACATGCAAGTAAAAAATACAGCAAAAACGCAGCACAACCACCACAAAATGAACAATGCGTACCTAGAGATGCAGAAATGGTACACATATTTCTGCACCAAATACTTAACATGTGCACATATTCCAAAACTGTTCATGCATATTAATATATACACTGCTCAAAAAAATAAAGGGAGCACTAAAATCCCACATCCTAGATATCACTGAATGAAATATTCCAGTTGTAAATCTTTATTCATTACATAGTGGAATGGGTTGAGAACAATAAAACCTAAAAATTATCAATGTAAATCACAACTAATATACCACGGAGGTCTGGAGTTGGAATGATGCTCAAAATCAATGTGGAAAATGAAGTTACAGGCTGATCCAACTTCAGTGGAAATGCCTCAAGACAAGGAAATGATGATCAGTAGTGTGTTTGGCCTCCATGTGCCTGTATGACCTCTCTACAACACCTGGGCATGCTCCTGATGAGGCGGCGGATGGGCTCCTGAGGGATCTCCTCCCAGACCTGGACTAAAGCATCTGCCAACTCCTGGACAGTCTGTGGTGCAACGTGACGTTGGTGGATGGTGCGAGACATGAAGTCCCACATGTGTTTAATCGGATTCAGGTCTGGGGAACAGGCAGGACAGTCCATAGCTCCAATACCTTCATCTTGCAGGAACTGCTGACACACTCCAGCCACATGAGGTCTGGCATTGTCCTGCATTAGGAGGAACCCAAGGACAACCGCACCAGCATAAGATCTCACAAGGGGTCTGAGGATCTCATCCAACCATTTGTGCTGACACAAGCACATTTGTGGCCTGCTGGAGGTCATTTTGCAGGGCTCTGGCAGTGCTCCCCCTGTGCCTTCCTGCACAAAGGCTGAGGTAGCAGTCCTGCTGCTGGGTTGTTGCCCTCCTATGGCCCCCTCCATGTCTCCTGGTGTACTGGCCTGTCTGCTGGTAGCGCTTCCAGCCTCTGGACTGTTATGACCCCAATGGCAGAGGGTCTCAGAAATAATTACTAAGTCTGCAAACACAAAAAACCAGCTCATAGGGCAGTGGTAACTGAGCGACCATATATCTAATCCTAGCACCACAAATAGCAGCAGCCGGGGAACGTGCCTACGTTGGTTCTAGACGTCTCGCGCCAGCCGGAGAACTAACTAACCCTAGAAGGGAAAAGAAAGACCTTTCTTGCCTCCAGAGGAAAGACCCCCAAAAGTTGGATACAAGCCCCCAACAAATAATAACGGTGAGGCAAGAGGAAAAGACAAATGTAAGAATGAGCTAGGTATTTAGCAAAGAGAGGCCCACTAGCTAATAGCAGAATATAGCAAGATGACTTATATGGTCAGCAAAAACCCTATCAAAATATCCACACTGGATATTCAAGAACCCCCGAACCGTCTAACGGCCCGGGGGGAGAACACCAGCCCCCTAGAGCTTCCAGCAAAGTCAGGAATCACATTTAGTACAAGCTGGAAAAAGGTAAGAGCAAAGCAAATAACCAAAAAAACAAAGAAGCAGGACTTAGCTTAATTTTGCACGAACAAGGAGCAGCAGACAGGAGCAAACAGAAAGGATCTGATTACAACGATGCCAGGCACTGGACTAAGGATCCAGGAAGTTTATATAGCAACACCCCTGGACTAACGACCCAGGTGGGTGCCAAACTGAGGAAAGACAATCCCAGAGTCATATCACTAGTAACCACAAGAGGGAGCCAAAAAGTCTAATTCACAACAGTACCCCCCCCTTAAGGAGGGGTCACCGAACCCTCACCAAGACCACCAGGGCGATCAGGATGAGCAGCGTGAAAGGCACGAACTAAATCGGCCGCATGCACATCAGAAGCAACCACCCAGGAATTATCCTCCTGACCATAGCCCTTCCACTTGACCAGATACTGAAGCCTCCGTCTGGAGAGACGAGAATCCAAGATCTTCTCCACCACGTACTCCAACTCGCCCTCAACCAACACCGGAGCAGGAGGCTCAACAGAAGGAACCACAGGTACAACGTACCGCCGCAACAAAGACCTATGGAACACGTTGTGAATGGCAAACGACACCGGAAGATCCAAGCGAAAGGACACAGGATTAAGGATTTCCAATATCTTGTAAGGACCGATGAAGCGAGGCTTAAATTTAGGAGAGGAGACCTTCATAGGAACAAATCGAGAAGACAGCCATACCAAATCCCCAACACGAAGTCGGGGACCCACACCGCGGCGGCGGTTGGCAAAACGCTGAGCCTTCTCCTGTGACAACTTTAAGTTGTCCACCACATGATTCCAGATCTGCTGCAACCTATCCACCACAGAATCTACCCCAGGACAGTCAGAAGGCTCCACATGTCCCGAGGAAAAACGAGGATGGAAACCACAGTTGCAGAAAAATGGCGAAACCAAAGTAGCGGAACTAGCCCGATTATTAAGGGCAAACTCAGCCAACGGCAAGAAGGTCACCCAATCATCCTGATCTGCCGAAACAAAACACCTCAAATAAGCCTCCAGAGTCTGATTAGTTCGCTCCGTTTGTCCATTAGTCTGAGGATGAAAGGCAGACGAAAACGACAAATCAATGCCCATCCTAGCACAAAAGGATCGCCAGAACCTGGAATCAAACTGGGATCCTCTGTCAGACACAATATTCTCAGGAATGCCATGTAAACGAACCACATTCTGAAAGAACACAGGAACCAGATCGGAAGAGGAAGGCAGCTTAGGCAAAGGCACCAAATGGACCATGTTAGAAAAGCGATCACATACCACCCAGATGACAGACATGCCCTGAGACACCGGGAGATCTGAAATGAAATCCATGGAAATGTGTGTCCAAGGCCTCTTCGGGACAGGCAAGGGCAAGAGCAACCCGCTGGCACGAGAACAGCAAGGCTTAGCTCGAGCACAAGTCCCACAGGACTGCACAAATGACCGCACATCCCGTGACAAGGAAGGCCACCAAAAGGACCTAGCCACCAGATCTCTGGTGCCAAAAATTCCTGGATGCCCTGCCAACACCGAGGAATGAACCTCGGAAATGACTCTGCTGGTCCACTTATCAGGAACAAACAGTCTGTCAGGTGGACAAGAGTCAGGTCTACCAGCCTGAAATCTCTTCAACACACGTCGCAAATCAGGAGAAATGGCCGACAAGATAACTCCCTCTTTAAGAATACCAACTGGTTCTGCGACTCCAGGAGAGTCAGGCACAAAGCTCCTTGAAAGAGCATCAGCCTTCACATTCTTTGAACCTGGTAAATACGAGACCACAAAGTCAAAACGGGAGAAAAACAATGACCAGCGGGCCTGTCTAGGATTCAGGCGTTTAGCAGACTCGAGATACATCAAATTTTTGTGATCAGTCAAGACCACCACACGATGCTTAGCACCCTCGAGCCAATGACGCCACTCCTCAAATGCCCACTTCATGGCCAGCAGCTCCCGATTGCCAACATCATAATTCCGCTCAGCAGGCGAAAACTTCCTAGAGAAGAAAGCACATGGTCTCATTACCGAGCAACCAGGGCCTCTCTGCGACAAAACGGCCCCTGCCCCAATCTCAGAAGCATCCACTTCGACCTGAAAGGGAAGTGAGACATCAGGCTGGCACAAAACAGGCGCCAAAGTAAACCGGCGCTTCAACTCTTGGAACGCCTCCACGGCTGCAGGAGCCCAGTTAGCAACATCAGAACCTTTCTTGGTCATATCCGTCAAAGGTTTAACAACGCTAGAAAAATTAGCGATAAAACGACGGTAGAAGTTAGCAAAACCCAAGAACTTCTGAAGACTCTTAACTGACGTGGGTTGAGTCCAATCATGAATAGCTCGGACCTTGACTGGGTCCATCTCCACAGCAGAAGGGGAAAAAATAAACCCCAAAAAGGGAACCTTCTGTACTCCAAAGAGACAGTTTGAGCCCTTAACAAACAAGGCATTCTCACGCAAAACCTGAAACACCATCCTGACCTGCTCCACATGTGAGTCCCAATCTTCAGAGAAAACCAGAATATCATCCAGATAAACAATCATAAATTTATCCAGATACTTCCGGAAAATATCATGCATAAAGGACTGAAACACTGAGGGAGCATTAGAGAGCCCAAAAGGCATCACCAAGTACTCAAATTGACCTTTGGGCGTATTAAATGCTGTCTTCCATTCATCTCCTTGCTTAATGCACACAAGGTTGTACGCACCACGAAGATCTATCTTGGTGAACCACTTGGCACCTTTAATCCGGGCAAACAAGTCTGACAACAGAGGCAAAGGATACTGAAATTTAACAGTGATTTTATTCAGAAGCCGATAGTCAATACAAGGTCTCAAAGATCCGTCCTTCTTGGCCACAAAAAAGAATCCCGCACCAAGAGGGGAAGAGGATGGACGGATATGCCCCTTCTCCAGAGACTCCTTGATATACGAACGCATTGCGGCATGCTCAGGTACAGACAGATTAAATAGTCTTCCCTTAGGAAATTTACTACCTGGAATCAAATCTATGGCGCAGTGACAGTTCCTATGAGGAGGCAGAGCACTGGACCTGGACTCGCTGAATACATCCTGATAATCAGACAAATACTCAGGAACTTCCGAAGGAGTAGAGGAAGCAATAGACACCGGCGGGGAATCAGCATGAATTCCCTGACAGCCCCAACTTGACACAGACATTGCCTTCCAATCCAAGACTGGATTGTGGGTCTGTAACCATGGCAGACCCAAAACGACCAAATCATGCATTTTATGCAGAACAAGAAAACGAATCACCTCCCGATGTTCAGGAGTCATGCACATGGTTACCTGCGTCCAAAACTGCGGTTTATTTTCCGCCAATGGCGTAGCATCAATACCTCTAAGAGGAATAGGATTTACCAACGGTTCAAGAACAAAACCACAGCGCTTGGCAAATGACAGATCCATAAGACTCAGGGCAGCACCTGAATCCACAAACGCCATAACAGGGTAAGAAGACAATGAGCAAATTAAAGTCACAGACAAAATAAATTTAGGTTGCAAATTACCAATGGCGACAGGACTAACAATCCTTGTTAGGCGTTTAGAGCATGCTGATATAACATGTGTAGAATCACCACAGTAAAAACACAACCCATTCTGACGTCTATGATTTTTCCGCTCATTTCTAGTCTGAATTCTATCACATTGCATTAAATCAGGTGTTTGTTCAGACAACACCACCAGAGGATTAGCGGTTTTGCGCTCCCGCAAACGCCGGTCAATTTGAATAGCCAGCGCCATGGAATCATTCAGACTTGTAGGAATGGGGAAACCCACCATCACATTCTTAATGGCTTCAGAAAGGCCATTTCTGAAATTTGCGGCCAGAGCACACTCATTCCACTGAGTAAGCACGGACCATTTCCAAAATTTTTGGCAATACACTTCAGCTTCATCCTGGCCCTGAGGAATAGCCAGCAAGGCTTTTTCTGCCTGAACTTCAAGATTGGGTTCCTCGTAAAGCAATCCAAGCGCCAGAAAAAACGCATCAATATTTGCCAATGCCGGATCTCCTGGCGCTAGCGAGAAAGCCCAATCCTGAGGGTCGCCCCGTAAAAAAGAGATAACAATTTTAACTTGCTGAGCTGAATCTCCAGATGAACGGGGTCTCAGAGATAGAAACAATTTACAATTATTCCTGAAATTCCTAAACTTAAATCGGTCTCCAGAAAACAGTTCAGG
Organism: Ranitomeya variabilis; assembly: GCF_051348905.1. NCBI lineage: Eukaryota > Metazoa > Chordata > Amphibia > Anura > Dendrobatidae > Ranitomeya > Ranitomeya variabilis. The sequence goes on along the minus strand of NC_135237.1, from coordinate 295,716,042 downwards.
AATAGGTATTTTAGGTTCAGACATTGGACTACTGGTAACAAAATCTTGTATGCCCTGCACACGAGCAGCAAGCTGGTCTACACTTGTAATCAAGGTCTGGACATTCATGTCTGCAGCAAGCACAAGCCACTCAGAGGTAAAGGGGAGGAAGAGAGGAAAAAAAAAAAAAAACTCAGAATTTCCTTTCTTATTATCCCACTTCTGCAATGCATTAAACATTCAATGTTGGCCTGGCATACTGTTATGACCCCAATGGCAGAGGGTCTCAGAAATAATTACTAAGTCTGCAAACACAAAAAAACAGCTCATAGGGCAGTGGTAACTGAGCGACCATATATCTAATCCTAGCACCACAAATAGCAGCAGCCGGGGAACGTGCCTACGTTGGTTCTAGACGTCTCGCGCCAGCCGGAGAACTAACTAACCCTAGAAGGGAAAAGAAAGACCTTTCTTGCCTCCAGAGGAAAGACCCCCAAAAGTTGGATACAAGCCCCCAACAAATAATAACGGTAAGGTAAGAGGAAAAGACAAACGTAAGAATGAGCTAGGTATTTAGCAAAGAGAGGCCCACTACCTAATAGCAGAATATAGTAAGATGACTTATATGGTCAGCAAAAACCCTATCAAAATATCCACGCTGGATATTCAAGAACCCCCGAACCGTCTAACGGCCCGGGGGGAGAACACCAGCCCCCTAGAGCTTCCAGCAAAGTCAGGAATCACATTTAGTACAATGTTGTGTATCCGCTTTTTGGGCTCCCCTGGTGGTTGCTGGTGGTACTGGTGACTTGTTTGCACTTTGCTGCTTCTGTTCACCTGCTTCCATCAGTGTTTGGGAGTTTCCTATTTAGCCTTGCTCTCCAGTCATTTCCTTGCCGGTCATCATTGTAACCAGAGCCTTCGGTTGCATGTTCCTGCTACTAGTCTGCTTATCAGCTAAGTGGACTTTGTCCTTTTGTTTTGTACCTTTTGTCCAGTTTGCAGTTTTTGTAATTCTCTGTAGCTGGAAGCTCTTGCGGGCTGAAATTGCCACTCCTGTGTCATGAGTTGACACAGGAGTCTTAAAGTAATTTCAGGATGGTTTTTGAAAGGGTTTTCAGTTGACCGTGAAGTCCTCTTTTGTATCCTTCTGCTATCTAGTAAGTGGACCTCTCTTTGCTAAATCTACTTTCATACTGTGTATGTCTTTTCCTCTTAATTCACCGTTATTACATGTGGGGGGCTGCTATCATCTTTTGGGGTATTTCCCTAGAGGTAAGCCAGGTCTGTTTCTTCCTCTACCAGGTGTAGTTAGTCCTCCGGCTGGCGCGTGGCATTTAGGAAGCCGTAGGTATGCTCCCTGGCTACTGTTAGTTGTGTGGTAGATTTAGCTCACGGTCAACTCGAGTTTCCATCACCCGAGAGCTCGTTCGTTATTTATATGTTTCTTACGTTCCCTTGCCATTGGGAACCATGACAGTATGACCGGCCAGTGTTAAACTTATTGGCAGAAGAAAGGAGAGAAAAAAGAAGTCTGTAATTTTTTTTTTTTTTCTCGTTTCCCCTATGCTTGCTCCATAGTTGGATCAGTTGTATTTCAGCTCTAATTACTGCCTTTGCCTTTCTCTCCTTATAATCCTTGAATGGCTCTGAGCTCACCTGTTTAAAGATGGATCCTCAGAGTTTGGCTGCAGGTTTAAATAATCTTGCTACGAAGGTTCAAAATTTACAAGATTTTGTTATGCATACTCCTATTTCTGCACCTAAAATCCCTACACCAGAGGTGTTTTCCGGAGATAGATCTCGGTTTCTGAATTTCAAATATAATTGTAAATTATTCCTTTCTCTCAGACCTCACTCCTCAGGAGATCCTGTCCAGCAGGTTAAGATTGTAATTTCTTTGCTGCGAGGTGACCCTCAAAATTGGGCATTTTCATTGGCACCAGGGGATCCTGCGTTGCTCAATGTGGATGCGTTTTTCCTGGCTTTAGGGTTGCTTTATGAGGAACCTAATTTGGAGATTCAAGCTGAAAAAGCTTTGATAGCCCTATCTCAAGGGCAAGATGAAGCTGAGATATACTGCCAAAAATTTCGTAAATGGTCTGTGCTAACTCAGTGGAATGAGTGCGCCTTAGCGGCAAATTTCAGAGAGGGCCTTTCTGATGCCGTTAAAGATGTTATGGTCGGGTTCCCTGCGCCTACGGGTCTGAATGAGTCCATGACAATGGCAATTCAGATTGATCGGCGTTTGCGGGAGCGCAAACCCGTGCACCATTTGGCGGTATCTTCTGAAGAGACGCCAGAGAAAATGCAATGTGACAGAATTATGTCCAGAAGCGAGCGGCAGAATTATAGGCGTAAAATTGGGTTATGCTTCTATTGTGGTGATTCTGCTCATGTTATATCGGCATGCTCTAAACGTACTAGGAAGGTTGACAAGTCTATTTCAATTGGCACTTTACAGTCCAAATTTATTTTGTCTGTAACCTTGATTTGTTCATTATCAGTTATTACCGTGGATGCCTAGGTGGACTCTGGCGCCGCTCTGAGTCTTATGGACTGGTCCTTTGCCAGGCGCTGTGGGTTTGATTTAGAGCCTCTGGAAGTCCCTATACCTCTGAAGGGTATTGATTCTACACCTTTGGCTTGTAATAAACCACAGTTCTGGACGCAAGTGACTATGCGTATGACTCCAGACCATCAGGAGGTGATTCGCTTCCTTGTGTTGTACAATTTACATGATGTTTTGGTGCTTGGATTACCATGGTTACAGTCTCATAACCCAGTCCTTGACTGGAAAGCTATGTCTGTGGTAAGCTGGGGATGTCGGGGGGCTCATGGGGACACTCCTTTGGTGTCCATTTCGTCATCTATTCCATCTGAGATTCCGGCATTTTTGTCTGATTATCGTGATATTTTTGAAGAGCCTAAAATTGGTTCACTCCCTCCTCACAGGGATTGTGATAGCGCCATAGATCTGATTCCTGGCAGTAAATTTCCAAAGGGTCATTTGTTTAACCTATCTGTACCTGAACATGCTGCTATGCGCGAGTATATTAAGGAGTCCCTGGAAAAGGGACATATTCGTCCTTCTTCATCACCTTTAGGAGCCGGTTTTTTCTTTGTCTCTAAAAAGGATGGCTCTCTGAGGCCTTGTATTGATTATCGACTCCTGAATAAAATTACAGTCAAATATCAGTATCCGTTGCCTTTGCTGACTGATTTGTTTGCTCGCATAAGGGGGGCTAAGTGGTTCTCTAAGATTGATCTTCGTGGGGCGTATAATTTGGTGCGAATTAAGCAGGGGGATGAGTGGAAAACCGCATTTAATACGCCTGAGGGCCATTTTGAGTATTTGGTAATGCCTTTCGGCCTTTCTAATGCACCTTCTGTCTTTCAGTCCTTAATGCATGATATTTTCCGTGAATATTTGGATAAATTTATGATTGTGTACTTGGATGATATTTTGATTTTTTCTGATGACTGGGAGTCTCATGTTCAGCAGATCAGGAGGGTTTTTCAGGTTTTGTGGGAGAATTCTTTGTGTGTAAAGGGTTCAAAGTGTGTTTTTGGGGTTCAAAAAATTTCCTTTTTGGGGTACATTTTTTCCCCTTCTTCTATTGAGATGGACCCTGTCAAGGTTCGGGCTATTTACGACTGGACGCAGCCTACTTCTCTGAAGAGTCTTCAGAAATTCTTGGGCTTTGCTAATTTTTATCGTCGATTTATAGCTGGTTTTTCTGGCGTTGCTAAACCTCTGACGGATTTGACTAAAAAGGGTGCTGATGTTGCCAATTGGTCCCCTGCTGCTGTGGAGGCCTTTCGGGAGCTTAAGCGCCGCTTTTTGTCTGCCCCTGTGTTGCGCCAGCCTGATGTTTCTCTTCCCTTTCAGGTTGAGGTCGATGCTTCCGAGATCGGAGCGGGGGCGGTTTTGTCGCAGAGAAGTTCCGACTGGTCAGTGATGAGACCTTGTGCGTTCTTTTCGCGAAAATTTTCGGCCGCCGAGCGAAACTATGATGTTGGTAATCGGGAGCTTTTGGCCATGAAGTGGGCATTTGAGGAGTGGCGTCATTGGCTTGAGGGTGCCAGACATCAGGTGGTAGTTTTGACTGATCACAAGAATTTAATTTATTTGGAGTCTGCCAGGCGCCTGAATCCTAGACAGGCACGTTGGTCGTTGTTCTTTTCCCGGTTTGATTTTGTGGTCTCGTACTTACCGGGTTCTAGGAATTTGAAGGCAGATGCTCTTTCTAGGAGTTTTGAGCCTGACTCTCCTGGGAATTCTGAACCTGCTGGTGTCCTTAAGGATGGGGTGGTTTTGTCTGCTGTCTCTCCAGATCTGCGATGTGCTTTGCAAGAATTTCAGGCGGAGAGACCTGATCGTTGTCCGTCTGGTAGACTGTTTGTTCCTGACGATTGGACCACTAGAGTCATCTCGGAAGTTCATTCTTCTACTCTGGCAGGTCATCCGGGAATTTTTGGCACCAGAGATTTGGTGGCTAGATCCTTCTGGTGGCCGTCCCTGTCTCGAGATGTGCGTGTTTTTGTGCAGTCTTGCGATGTGTGTGCTCGGGCCAAGCCTTGTTGTTCTAGGGCTAGTGGGTTGTTGTTGCCCTTGCCTATTCCTAAGAGGCCTTGGACGCACATCTCTATGGACTTTATCTCGGATCTCCCTGTTTCTCAGAAGATGTCTGTCATCTGGGTGGTGTGTGACCGTTTTTCTAAAATGGTTCATTTGGTGCCATTGCCTAAGTTGCCTTCCTCATCTGAGTTGTTCCCTCTGTTTTTTCAAAATGTGGTTCGCTTGCATGGTATTCCGGAAAACATCGTTTCTGACAGGGGTACCCAGTTCGTGTCTAGATTTTGGCGGGCAGTCTGTGCCAGGTTGGGCATTGATTTGTCCTTTTCGTCTGCATTCCATCCTCAGACCAATGGCCAGACGGAGCGAACTAATCAAACTTTGGAGACTTATTTGAGGTGTTTTGTGTCTGCGGATCAGGATGATTGGGTTGCCTTTCTGCCGTTGGCGGAGTTTGCTCTTAATAGTCCAGTTTGCAGTTTTTGTAATTCTCTGTAGCTGGAAGCTCTTGTGGGCTGAAATTGCCACTCCTGTGTCATGAGTTGACACAGGAGTCTTAAAGTAATTTCAGGATGGTTTTTGAAAGGGTTTTCAGTTGACCGTGAAGTCCTCTTTTGTATCCTTCTGCTATCTAGTAAGTGGACCTCTCTTTGCTAAATCTACTTTCATACTGTGTATGTCTTTTCCTCTTAATTCACCGTTATTACATGTGGGGGGCTGCTATCATCTTTTGGGGTATTTCCCTAGAGGTAAGCCAGGTCTGTTTCTTCCTCTACCAGGTGTAGTTAGTCCTCCGGCTGGCGCGTGGCATTTAGGAAGCCGTAGGTATGCTCCCTGGCTACTGTTAGTTGTGTGGTAGATTTAGCTCACGGTCAACTCGAGTTTCCATCACCCGAGAGCTCGTTCGTTATTTATATGTTTCTTACGTTCCCTTGCCATTGGGAACCATGACAGTACAAGCTGGAAAAAGGTAAGAGCAAAGCAAATAACCAAAAAAACAAAGAAGCAGGACTTAGCTTAATTTTGCACGAACAAGGAGCAGCAGACAGGAGCAAACAGAAAGGATCTGATTACAACGATGCCAGGCACTGGACTAAGGATCCAGGAAGTTTATATAGCAACACCCCTGGACTAACGACCCAGGTGGGTGCCAAACTGAGGAAAGACAATCCCAGAGTCATATCACTAGTAACCACAAGAGGGAGCCAAAAAGTCTAATTCACAACACTGGACACTACGATGACAGACACAGCAAACCTTCTTGCCACAGATCGCATTGATGTGCCATCCTGGATGAGCTGCACTACCTGAACCACTTGTGTGGGTTGTAGAGTCCGTCTAATGCTACCATGAGTATGAAAGCACAACCAACATTCAAAAGTGACCAAAACATCAGCAAGAAAGCATTGGTACTGAGATGTGGTCTGTGGTCCCCACCTGCAGAACCACTTCCTTTTTGTATATGTCTTGATAATTGCCAATAATTTCAATCTGTTGTCTATTCCATTTGCACAAGCATGTGAAACTGATATATATATATACACTGTGTTCCAAATTATTATGCAAATAATATTTCCTCATATTTTCTCTAAATAACCTATCTGAATTGCAGTCATTGTTATTTTCCAGTCATCTACTATTCTAGTATAATTGCAATGTTTTGGAAAAAAATGCCTATGAAAACAGTATCTTTTTAAAAAAAATAAACACTCAAAATGCATGTTCCAAATTATTATGCACAGCAGAGTTTTCAACCTTTTTTTTTATTTTGAAGAAAAAAAATGGTCAATTGTGAAGTTATAAGCATTATCAGCTTATTACAAAATGAAATCAAACAGTTTTCAAGTGAAAACTTTATTCTAGGTGATGTTACATTTGCACGTAGGACCCCTTGTTCAAAAGAAGCTTCTGAACTCTCTCGTCCATTGAATTTGTCAGTTTTTGGATGGTTTCTGCTTCAATTGCTTTGCATGTGGACAGAATACCCTCCCGGAGCTGTTGCTTAGATGTGAACTGCCTCCTGCCATCATAGACACTCCTTTTGATGATGCTCCAGAGGTTCTCAATGGGGTTGAGGTCAGGGGAAGATGGTGGCCACACCATAAGTTTGTCCTCTTTTATGCCCATAGCAGCCAGAGATGCAGATGTGTTTTATGCAACATGAGACGGTGCATTATCATGCATGAAAATGATCTTGCTGTGGAAAGCACGGTTCTTCCTCTTGAACCATGGCAGGAAGTGTTGTTTTAGAAACTCCACATAGATTATGGAGTTCATCTTTACCCCTTCAGGGATCATAAAGGGGCCGACAATCTCTCTCTCCATGATTCCAGCCCAAAACATTACTCCACCTCCTCCTTGTTGGCGCCTTAGCCGTGTTTTCATGGGGTGTCCATCCTCCACTCTATCCATCTTGACCATCGAGCGTTGCACGGCACTCATCGGTGAACAAAACAGTTTGGAAGTCAGTCTTCATGTATCGTTTGGCCCACTGGAGCCGTTTCTGCTTGTTGCAGTGGATAGAGGTGGTCAACAGGATGGCTTACGCACAGCTGAAAACCTCTGACGGACCCTGCATCTTGTTGTTCTGGGGACGTTGGAGGCACCAGCAGCTTCAAAAACTTGTCTGCTGCTATGACAAGGCATTTTTGCAGCTGCTCTTTTAACCTTACGCAATTGCCTGTTGGAAAGAGTCCTCAATTTTTCCTTATCAGCACGCATACGTGTGTGCTGGGAATCAGCTACATACTTCTTGATTGTGCGATGATCACGATGAAGTGTCTTGGCAATGTTGATTGTAGTCATGCCTTGACCTAAATACTCCACAATTTGTTGCTTCTCAGCAGCCGACACATCCTTTTTCTTTCCCATTTTGGCAAAAAATGTAGGCTGCTTAATATTGTGGAACAGCCTTCTTAAGTAGTCTTGCCTTTATTTGGACACACCTGCCAAACTAATTTGCACAGGTATCTGCAATTGCTTTCAGTGATATAAAGAGCCCTGACACACATCACCATCAAAGAGTTTAAATGACAAACAAAAAAATTCTAACCTCATCACTCCTAAACTCTATGTGCATAATAATTTGGAACACAGTGTATATATATATATATTATTTTTATATATTTATGTTTCTATGTGTATATGTGTATATATATATATATATATATATATATATATATATATATATATATATATATATATATATATATATTATATATATATATATATATATGTATATATATATATATATATATATATATATATATATATATATATATATATATATATATATCGGCACCATTTCAATCACTGCTGAATACTTAGAGAGTTGTTAAGTGGTGTTAGGCATTGCCATGAAGGCTTTCACCAAAATGCCCTTCAGCTAATACATCCCATGTTCTAGCACAGCCAATCAAGGAAACTATCACAGGCAGTATGTAAGGAGGGGGTTGGCCAAGGAGCACTTTTTTATGATTTTACCATTTAGGGATAGGAGTTCAGAATGTACAGCTAATACCATCTAAGGTAATAAAAATGTCATAGTCTTATTGTGCAGCACTACTTTCACTGCTCAAGTGGATTGAAAATAGGAGTGCTAGTTTTAGTTTGTGCATACTAATCCAAAGATTCAAGTGATATATGGGGAAGTGCTGCACAATAATTGTCACTTAGCTTGACTGTAAATTGATTTTTCTGTGATATGCTGCAGTAAAAGCACTTTTGTAATTGTCTTTTTTATTGTTTGCTATACTGTAGGAGGACATTGTTAAGCCCCTTAGTTCTGTTTTTGCAATTAAAGCAAAATACTGCATCGAATGCAGTGTAACAGAAAGTGCTTACTGCATTGTAAGATGGGCAAACAGTTATTTTGTTCTCTTGAAGAAAAATCTCTGCCTAACAAAGTATGTGCATTGTAAAAAAATGTTTTTTGCCCTCTTTGCTGTTGCAATAGTTACACCCGTACACATCAAGCAATCACATGAATATAGGGTTGTTAAATGTTACAATGACATTTCCCAGTGAATGCATTTGTAGTGGTTGAAAGCAATGTTAAAGTTGGAAAACTCTTCAAAAATGCTGCGTCTGAACTAAGCTCAAGTAGTGGAGGACATTTTTGGTCTGGGGTTAATTATTTGGCCTTACAGGCAAGTCATTAACCTGCAAAGGATGTACCTTAACATATTTCCCAATAAAATCCGTTTTGGTTTCATTTTAGTGTGTTTTTGTGGCACCGGGAAAAATGGCATGAATCTCAGAAAAATTTTTTACAGCTGTGAGCTAGGAGTCAGGAATGCTTCCAGGGGTGATCCCCATGATGTTCATGTGTCATATGAGCAGTGTTTCCATCATTTTCAGACGTTTTTACACCCTAAAAGGACCCCCGGGGGGGATCACGGTAAAAATACTCTGGTCTCCCATAGACTTACATTAGGCTCGTTGTTCTGGCCGAGTACCCGAGTATTCCAATCTGCTCAACCCAAGCAACGAGCATCCGAGCATTTAAATGCTCGCTCATCACTAGTTAAAAGTTGACCAGCGACTTCACATTTTTCCAACAAAAGTTACAAAACCATTTATTTAATTCACCACATCACATTTTAATTAACTTTGGGGGACCTATATGACCGAAAATACCAAAAAGTGACACCAATCTAAAATTTGCACCCCTCAAGGTGCTCTAAACCACAATCAATAAGTTTATTAACCCTTCAGTTGCTTCACGAGGGCTGAAGCAATGTGGAAGGAAAAAATGAACATTTAACATTTTGCACAAAAAATTTACATTAGACCCAAAGTGTTTTTATTTTCACATGGGTAACAAAAGAAATATGCAACATAGTTTGGTGTGCAATTTCTCCTGAGTATGTTGATACCCCAAATATGGGGGAAATGTTTGAGATCACAGCAGGCCTCAGAAGAGAAGCAGCACCATTTCACTTTTAGAATGCAAAGTTGGCTGAAATCGAGAGTGGACGCCTTTTCTTGCTTGGAGAGCCCTTGATGTGCCTAAACAGTGGAAGCCATTCACAAGTGACCCCATTTTAGAAACCACCCTGAGCATTTTGAGCCCACAGGTACCACACAGAATTTGATGAAATTAGGTTGTAATATTGAATATGTCATCATTATTTCAGTTTGCATCGGGTACTCAGATATGCATCAAATATCGTGGGTGCTCGAGTGACTTATGGGGGATCCATGATTCTTTGTGCATACCCGAGAACTCGATGCAAACTCGAGTAGCAAGCACTTGTGATCATCACTAGCCGTCATATTGACATCATTTTTTATTTTGAAAAAAAAAATCTAACTTCAACCCTAACTCTAACACAACCCCAACCCTAACCCTAACCCCAACCCTAAACCTAGTGGCAAAGAATGGAAAAAATTACAATTTATTTATTTTATCATTCTTATCTAGGTGAGGGGTGACAAATGGAGATTTGATTTACTATTTTTTTTTATTTTGATAATTGTGATAGGGTCTTTTACATTAATCAAAAGTAACCATTAGGAAAAATTCCCTTTTGCTGCCGAGTATCGGCCAGCAGATCTCGGCAGGCACACTGCACCCTCCATTTTTTTTCCAGGAAGACAATATGGAGGGCCGGGGGACAGGGAAGGAGGGATCGGGGATGGCAGAGGTGTCGGGGAGCTCGTGAGATCTCATTTCTTTTTTATCTGATATGCTACATTATATCATAGAAAGCTGGAAGGAAAGTAAAAGCGCAATATGGTCTTATCTGGGTATTAAGAGATACCTCTAATCAGATTTTTACTCCCCAGATAGAGCCCAAACACAGGCTCATAGAATTATTAGCTGCTGCAGATCTACCGGTCTCATCGTGACCAGCCAGAGTAAAAAAAAAAATGGGATAAAAAGGTGGATTAACTCTGTGCTACTTGAAAGATAGAAGTCCAAATGGATATTCAGGTGAAAAAGTGGCATTATGCAACGCATTTTGGAGTACTATGACTCCTTCATCAGGAAACCACAAAAGTATATACATCAGGTAAAAATGTATGTTGTAAGCATAGCAGAATTAGGCCAAGAATATATAGAGAATATCCATAAAAACAGCATATAATAACCTACTGTCACCCAAAATATATATCATACGGGATTATACCAAAATGTGCATAATCCTCCATCATTCAAGATTCAAAGTGGCAAGTGCATAGGAGGTATGTATACAGTAAGAGTGCAGTGAAGGTATAAAAGTATGTCATGTGAAAGTCTTAAATACCAAAGTCTTGGCACAGAAAAATATGTGTAAAAGAGCAAAGCAAACAAAGGCAAAGAAGATGTCCCTTAGCCAAATGAGAATTACTCCAATAAATAACATAAGATTATATTTTGGAAGTGCATGTTAGGCAACCACATTATAAAAAGCATTGCTGAGCCTTGTTTGAGGAAGACGGGAATCACATTCCTGTACCCCAACACACATTTCGCCTCTTGCTTTTACAAGTTTATATTAGTAAACAATGTAGTCTAGCATTTACATAAATTGTTAGCAAAATTATCTCATAGAAAGCAACAGGCTGCGTAGTCCAACACCTGCTTGTATAGAAACTTTCCATCATGCAAAATGTTTTCTTTATGCTGCATGGGAAAAAATACAAAGAAACTCCAAAACTCACATTACTAGTGTAAAAGTTTCAAAAAGCTTAAAAATGCAAAGAATGACTACATTTTGTGAACTAATTTAATAAAATTGAAAACATTCTTACATGCATCTCAGATTTGTCATCATCAAAATATATGTAGAAATATAGTTTCTATTTAAAAAAACAATATATCTAAAAAAGGAAGCTATTATTTTATCCACTCACTTCACCAGCTTTTACTCTTAAATCATTTTAATTAAGTTACTTACAGAATCTTTGGACAAAAACAATAATATATTTATTTTAAAGGTGCAAATTTGATTATCTTCTACACATTTGTGACTTTACTTTTGCCATGTGATTAAATACTATCCTGAATAACATGGCACTTGAGTTCTTTGCAGCCAACACTTGGGCTTAGCAACTTTTGTCGGCAGAGTTGCTAGAGCAGTGATTGGCTGCAAAGAAGATTTCATTGTTGTATCGATGAACATGGAAGCTGTGCCATCTTTACTGTTCTCTCCTGATTATAATATTAGCCTGGAATACCTTCAACAAAGTAGTCATTTCAGTAGTAGCTAGGTTGTGTGAAAGAACATGGACTTTCTCTGGCAGTATCAAAATCAGCCTTATATCCCTCCATCAGGCAGAATATGTAAAATCCAAGATGCTGCAAGATTTCTCAGCCATCTCAAACAACAGTGTAACTTGCAGCAGGAAATTATTGAGAAATAAAATATAATCTTTGGGCAAGATAGTCCTAATCAATAGAAAAACTTCTGTGAAATGGTGGCACTACCATACCGAGGTCTTTCATTCATTTGTAGTGTTGAGCGATACCTTCCGATATCGGAAAGTATCGGTATCGTAAAGTATCGGCCGATACTGGCAAAATATCGGATCTCGCCGATACCGATACCAGATACCAATGCAAGTCAATGGGACGAAAATATCGGAATTAAAATAAACCCTTTCTTTCCTTGTAGGTTCATTCTACATGAAGGAAAACAACTAAGAATAATGTAGGATGTATTGGGGGAGGTGGCGGAGACATTAAAGGCATAGAGGTTTAGCCCAATCAAATAGAATAGCAGGAATTTTACATTTTTTTTAAGACGTTCGGAGTTACAAAGATATTGACTATGTTAAGATTTTTTTTATTTTGCCAGATATTGATGTTTCACTACTTCCACGCCCTTCACCCTCTTTTTTACTTCTCCCACACTTTCTTCATCATCATCAGCATCTTTGACATCAAGTTCTTCTTCACCTTATTCATCTTCTTCTTCATCTTCTACCTATAATTTTTTTTTGTTACATTGTTCATATTCTTTTTATTTAACTATTATTCTTCTTCATATTCAAGTTCTTCATCATATTCTTATTTGTGGCAGGCATTCCCGTAGTTGTTATCTATAAAAGTTTGAAGATTACACCTTCCGTTCTGCCTGTCACAAAAGAGTTAGATTTGTCCGCGCTCAGTTTGGCCTGCAGCATCAGGCTTTATCCAGGGGCACCACGAGGAGGAATGGACTCACCCCCATACACTGCTTAGTCTTCTTCTGCTTATAATTTAGATAATATCTTTTGTTCTGATATTTAGTGTTATGCTTAATGTTCTTCTGCTCTTTGTTCTGCAGCCTCTTGTTCTTCTGCTTCTCGGTCTCCCATGTCGTCGTCGTCTCCAGGGTCGTCATCATCTCAGTGGTTGTCGTCTCTGGTGTCGTCGTCATCTTAGGGGTGGTCTTCCAGGTCATCGTCATTAGGGTCTTGAACTTGGAAATGTAGCAGAAGGTACAAGAAGGCTGAGAAAATGCTGAGAAACAGCTGATGGAACTGGAACTCGGATGGCTACTCGAAGGTCCAAGAGCCAATGGAACTACCGAGGACCAGCTGACGTTACAGGAACCCGGTTACTAAGCAGGAGGTACCCGTGCCTGAAAGCACTACCAAGGACCACCTGACGTTGGTGGAACTCGGATACCCAGAGGGAGGCACCTAAGCCAAAGGCTCTGCCTGGAACCAGCTGACGGTACTGGAACCAGGATGGGGAGCAGAAGGTACAAAAGCAAAAGACACTGCCGAGAACCAGCTGACGGTACTGGAACCCAGATGCGTAGCCGAAGGTCCAAGAGCCAATGGAACTACCGAGGACCAGCTGACGTTACTGGAACCCGGTTACTAAGCAGGAGGTACCCTTGCCTGAAAGCACTACCAAGGACCACCTGACGTTGGTGGAACTCGGATACCCAGAGGGAGGCACCTAATCCAAAGGCTCTGCCCAGAACCAGCTGACGGTACTGGAACCAGGATTGGGACCTATTCAAGCTTGTCTTCTTAGAGCCCCAACTAGTGGGGTTGGAGCAAAGGGTCAGCAGGGGGAGCAGTGTAGGCCGAAGCCTGCACTGGAGGCATTTGGAGGTCTGTTGTTTCTGCGTGGCATTTGCAGGACACGATGCCGGCTACACAGCAGGGGAAAAGCTGGCGTTGCTGAACCCCACTGACACATTGGCGGGTGTTTTTCTCTGTGCAGCTAGCACTTCCGGGTGCCAACTGGTGGTGTTAAAGCCCAGGGACAGCAGGAGGAGAGGGAGCAGAGTGTAGGCCGAAGCCTAATTGAACCAATTTTAAAGGTAACCTTTAACCCCCCCTCAGGTGTTACAAACTAGAAGAGCCACACCTTGTGCAGCTGTAATGCTGCACAAGTCAAAGGTTGCTCTTTAAGTTTTGAATCTTGCAGATGCTGAATGAAACACGTATAACATTTAGCCCCTTATACAGTCAAACTGTCTTGGAGGCGTGACTTTCCTTCTTAATGAGACGCAGCTCAGCTGTCAAAAATCCCACCTTGGTGCTGGGCGCAGCCTCCTGAGCGTCGTTATTAGCTGTACAGGAGTCTGCGCTGTCGTGTTATCCCTTGGCCATGCACTGTTAGCGCTGCCCGTCTTCTGACATCATTTCATGTCGGCCGGTGCAGTTCGCGTTGACCATGAATCCCAGCCCTGCAATGTCTTTTCCTTAATTCACACTGTGGGGCTGGGATTCATGGCCTTGCGCAGTAAATATGTTTGCCTCTCCCTCGTGTCCTTACACCCCCTACAGACTGTGCGGCGTCAGCTGATCCCTTATCGCATGTTACGGCCATGAAGCCATACAGTCTGAAGAAGGCGGAAGGAGATGAGTGACAGGCGAAGATATGCAATGCTCATGCCCGTCAATCACACCCTCGCAGTCAAAATAAATAAGACATCGAGGGGCGTTGTGTCAGGCAGGGCGGCCGCAGGGGCGCAGCCAGCCAAACAATGATGTCAGAAGACAGGCAGCGCTACCAAGGGGGTTGCAGCGTGTCATTACAAAGGAAACTCACACCACAGGGACGGTTTAATGGTCTCAGGAGACACATTTTAGACGTGTTGCGTTCGGCGTGTGCAAGGAGAGTAACTTAATGAGCCACCTTGTACAAATGCAGCATTACTGCAGTACAAGGTGGCTGTTATACATGCCAACACCTGGAGGGGACAGGTTCCCTTCAATTTCAGTTCTTGTGTCTGCGTGGCGTTTGCAGGACATGATGCCGGCTACACAGCAGAGGAACAGCTGGCGTTGCTGAACCCCACTGACACATTGGCGGGTGTTTTTCTCTGTGCAGCTAGCACTTCTGGGCGCCAACTGGCAGTGTTAGAGCCCAGGGTCAGCAGGAGGAGAGGGAGCAGAGTGTAGGCTGAAGCCTGCACTGGCGGCAGCTTTGTGTCTGCGTGGCGTTTGCAGGACATGATGCCGGCTACACAGCAGGGGAACAGCTGGCGTTGCTGAACCCCACTGACACATTGGCGAGTGTT
Organism: Ranitomeya variabilis; assembly: GCF_051348905.1. Lineage (NCBI taxonomy): Eukaryota > Metazoa > Chordata > Amphibia > Anura > Dendrobatidae > Ranitomeya > Ranitomeya variabilis. The sequence continues at coordinate 295,701,030 of NC_135237.1, read as the reverse complement.
TTTCTCTGTGCAGCTAGCACTTCCGGGCACCATCTGGCTGTGTTAGAGCCCAGGATCAGCAGGAGGAGAGGGAGCAGAGTGTAGGCCGAAGCCTGCACTGGCGGCAGCTTTGTGTCTGCGTGGCATTTGCAGGACACGTTGTCGGCTACACAGCAGGGGAAGAGCTGGCGTTACTGAACCCCACTGACACATTGGCTGGTGTTTTTGTCTGTGCAGCCAGCACTTCCGGGCACCAACTGATGGTGTTAGAGCCCAGGGACAGCAGGAGGAGAGGGAGCAGAGTGTAGGCCGAAGCCTAATTGAACCAATTTTAAAGGTAAAATTTAACCCCCCTCAGGTGTTACAAACTAGAAGAGCCACACCTTGTGCAGCTGTAATGCTGCACAAGTCAAAGGTTGCTCTTTAAGTTTTGAATCTTGCAGACGCTGAATGAAACACGTATAACATTTAGCCCCTTATACAGTCAAACTGTCTTGGAGGCGTGACTTTCCTTCTTAATGAGACGCAGCACAGCTGTCAAAAATCCCTCCTTGGTGCTGGGTGCAGACTCGTGAGCATCGTTATTAGCTGTACAGGAGTCTGCGCTGTCGTGCTATCCCTTGGCCATGCGCTGTTAGCGCTGCCCGTCTTCTGACATCATTTCATGTCGGCCGGTGCAGTTCGCGTTGACCATGAATCCCAGCCCTGCAATGTCTTTTCCTTAATTCACACTGTGAGGCTGGGATACATGGCCTTGCGCAGTAAATATGTTCACCTCTCACTCATGTACTTACACCTGCTACAGACTGTGCGGCGTCAGCTGATCCCTTATCGCATGTTACGGCCATGAAGCCGTACAGTCTGAAGAAGGCGGAAGGAGATGAGTGACAGGCGAAGATATGCACTGCTCATGCCCGTCAATCACACCCTCGCAGTCAAAATAAATGAGACATCGAGGGGCGTTGTGTCAGGCAGAGCGGCCGCAGAGGCACAGCCAGCCAAACAATGATGTCAGAAGACAGGCAGCGCTACCAAGGGGGTTGCAGCGTGTCATTACAAAGGAAAGTCACACCTCAGGGACGGTTTAATGGTTTAGGAGACACATTTTAGACGTGTTGCGTTCGGCGTGTGCAAGGAGAGTAACTTAATGAGCCACCTTGTACAAATGCAGCATTACTGCAGTACAAGGTGGCTGTTATACATGCCAACGCCTGGGGGGGACAGGTTCCCTTCAATTTCAGTTCTTGTGTCTGCGTGGCATTTACAGGACATGATGCCGGCTACACAGCAGGGGAACAGCTGGCGTTGCTGAACCCCACTGACACATTGGCAGGTGTTTTTCTCTGTGCAGCTAGCACTTCTGGGCGCCAACTGGCGGTGTTAGAGCCCAGGGTCAGCAGGAGGAGAGGGAGCAGAGTGTAGGCCGAAGCCTGCACTGGCGGCAGCTTTGTGTCTGCGTGGCATTTGCAGGACACGTTGCCGGCTACACAGCAGGGGAACAGCTGGCATTGCTGAACCCCACTGACACATTGGCGGGTGTTTTTCTCTGTACAGCTAGCACTTCCAGGCGCCAACTGGCGGTGTTAGAGCCCAGGGTAAGCAGGAGGAGAGGGAGCAGAGTGTAGGCCGAAGCCTGCACTGGCGGCAGCTTTGTGTCTGCGTGGCGTTTGCAGGACACGTTGCCGGCTACACAGCAGGGGAACAGCTGGCGTTGCTGAACCCCACTGACACATTGGCGGGTGTTTTTCTCTGTGCAGCTAGCACTTCCGGGCACCAACTGGCGGTGTTAGAGCCCAGGGTCAGCAGGAGGAGAGGGAGCAGAGTGTAGGCCGAAGCCAAATTGAAACAATTTTAAAAGTAACATTTAACCCCCCCTCAGGTGTTACAAACTAGAAGAGCCACCTTGTGCAGCAGTAATGCTGCACAAGTCAAAGGTTGCTCTTTTAATTTTGTTCCTTGCACACGCTGAATGAAACACGTATAAAATTTAGCCCCTTATACAGTCAAAACTGTCTTGGAGGCGTGAGTTCCCTTCTTAGTGAGATGCAGCACAGCTGTCAAAAAAACCACCTTGGTGCTAGGCGCGGCCTCCTGAGCGTCACATTTTGCTGTACAGGAGTCTGCGCTGTTGTGTTATCCCTTGGCCCTGCGCTGTTAGCGCTGCCCGTCTTCTGACATCATTTCATGTCTTCATGTGCGGTTCGCGATGCCCATGAATCCCAGCCCCACAGTGTCTTTTCCTTAATTCACACTGTGGGGCTGGGATTCATGGCCTTGCGCAGTACATATGTTCGCCTCTTGCTCGGGTCCTTACACCTGCTTCAGACTGTGCGGCATCAGCTGATCCCTTATCGCATGCCATGGCCATGAAGCCGCACAGTCTGAAGAAGGCGGAAGGAGATGAGTGACAGGCGAAAATATGCACTGCTCATGCCCATCAATCACACCCTCGCAGTCAAAATAAAGAAGACACTGAGGGGCGTTGTGTCGGGCAGGGAGGCCGCAGAGGCGCAGCCAGCCAACCAATGATGTCAGAAGACGGGCAGCGCTACCAAGGGGGCTGTTGCGTGTCATTACAAAGGAAAGTCACACCTCAGGGATGGTTTAATGGTCTCAGAGGACACATTTTATATGTGTTGAGTTCGACGTGTGCAAGGACAATAACTGAATGAGCCACCTTGTACAAATGCAGCATTACTGCTGTACAAGGTGGCTGTTATACATACAAACACCTGGGGGGGACAGGTTCCCTTCAATTTCAGTTCTTGTGTCTGCGTGGCGTTTGCAGGACACGTTGCCGGCTACACAGCAGGGGAGCAGCTGGCTTTGCTGAACCCCACTGACACATTGGCTGGTGTTTTTCTCTGTGCAGCTAGCACTTCCAGGCGCCAACTGGCGGTGTTAGAGCCCAGGGTCAGCAGGAGGAGCAGAGGGAGCAGAGTGTAGGCCGAAGCCTGCACTGGGGGCAGTTTTAGGTCTGTTGTGTCTGTGTGGCGTTTGCAGGACACGATGCCGGCTACACAGCAGGGGAACAGCTGGCGTTGCTGAACCCCACTGACACATTGGCGAGGTGTTTGGCTCTGTGCAGCCAGTACTTCCGGGCGCCAACTGGTGGTGTTAGAGCCCGGGGTCAGCAGGAGGAGCAGAGTGTAGGCCGAAGCCTGCACTGGAGCAAGTTGAAAGGGAACCTTTAACCCCCACCACAGGCGTTTGTTGCTGAAAGAGCCATCTTGTACAGCACTAATGATCTAAAAGGAAAAGGTGGCTCTTTTAATTATGCTCCTTTCAAAGGCTGAACTACACACTTATGAAATGTGTCCCCTCACACCGTTAAACCGTCCCGGAGGTGGGACTTTCCTTTGTAATGTGACGCAGCACAGCCGTCATTCCTACCCCCTTGGCGCCGTGCGCCGCCTCCTCAGCGTTGTTTGATTCTGTCCCGGAGCCTGCGCTGTTATGTTATCCCTTGGCCAGGCACACTTAGCGCTGCCCATCTTCTGACATCATTTGGTGTCAGGCTGGCTGCGCCTGTGCGGCCGCGCTGGCATAGATCCTGCCTCGCAGTGTCGTCTAATGTAATCCCACTGCAGGCCAGGGATCCGTGGCCATGCGCAGTGCATATCCTTGCCTCTCACTCCCCTCCCTCCGGCTTCTTCAGACTGTGCGGTGTCACGGCCGTGGCATACTATTAGGGATCAGCTGATGGCGCACAGTCTGAAGAAGGCGGAGGGAGATGAGTGAAAGCCTGAGGTGAAGATATGCACTGCGCATGCCCATGGATCCCAGGCCCGCAGTGTGATTAAATCAGAAGACACTGCGAGGCGGGATCTCGGCCAGCGCGGCTGCACAGGCGCAGCCAGCCTGACACCAAATGATGTCAGAAGATGGGCAGCGCTAATTGTGCCTGGCCAAGGGATAACATAACAGCGCAGGCTCCGGGACAGAATCAAACAACGCTGAGGAGGCGGCGCACGGCACCAAGGGGGTAGGAATGACGGCTGTGCTGCGTCACATTACCAAGGAAAGTCCCACCTCCGGGACGGTTTAACGGTGTGAGGGGACACATTTCATAAGTGTGTAGTTCAGCCTTTGAATGGAGCATAATTAAAAGAGCCACCTTTTCCTTCTGCAGTATTACTGCTGCACAAGGTGGCTCTTTCAGTAACAAACGCATGGGGGGGTGGGGGTGGGCAGGTTACCTTAAGTTTTAGTTGTGCCAGCGTGGCGGTCGCATGACACATTGCCGGATACACAGCAGGGGAGCAGCTGACGTTACTGAACCCCACTAACACATTGGCGAGGTGTTTGGCTCTGTGCAAACAGCACTTCCGGGCAGCAACCAGCAGTGTTGGAGCCCAGGGACAGCAGGAGGATCAGATAGGAGGTATTGCAGCACACACAGCAGGGGAGCAGCTGACGTTACTGAACCCCAATAACACGGCAGCAAGTGTTAACTGTGCATCCAGCACTTCCAGGCACCAACTAGCGGTGTTGGAGCCCAGGGACAGCAGGAGGATCAGATAGGAGGTATTGCAGCACACACAGCAGGGGAGCAGCTGACGTTACTGAACCCCAATAACAGAGGAGCGACTGTTGACTGTGCGGACAGCACTTCCAGGCACCAACTAGCGGTGTTAGAGCCCAGGGACAGCAGGAGGATCAGATAGGAGGTATTGCAGCACACACAGCAGGGGAGCAGCTGACGTTACTGAACCCCAATAACAGAGGAGTGACTGTTGACTGTGCGGACAGCACTTCCAGGCACCAACTAGCGGTGTTAGAGCCCAGGGACAGCAGGAGGATCAGATAGGAGGTATTGCAGCACACACAGCAGGGGAGCAGCTGACGTTACTGAACCCCAATAACACAGCAGCAAGTGTTAACTGTGCATCCAGCACTTCCAGGCACCAACTAGCGGTGTTGGAGCCCAAGGACAGCAGGAGGATCAGATAGGAGGTATTGCAGCACACACAGCATGGGAGCAGCTGACGTTATTGAACCCCAATAACAGAGGAGCGACTTTTGACTGTGTGGACAGCACTTCCAGGCACCAACTAGCGGTGTTAGAGCCCAGGGACAGCAGGAGGATCAGATAGGAGGTATTGCAGCACACACAGCAGGGGAGCAGCTGACGTTACTGAACCCCAATAACAGAGGAGAGACTGTTGACTGTGCAGACAGCACTTCCAGGCACCAACTAGCGGTGTTGGAGCCCAGGGACAGCAGGAGGAACAGAGGAACACCGTTTAGGCTGAAGCCTGATTGGAGCACAACAACTGAAATGTAAGGGAACCTGTCCCCCCCACCAGGCGTTTGTTACTGAAAAAGCAAGGTGAACACACAGCGGTTGCTAAATTAGCCTGGGAAAAGCACAAATAAGCAAATCGCTATCTCAACTGGCCCTCAGTCAGAACACAGCGTCCTATGCCTAACTGAATTCACAGCAGAGTGAGCCCAAAATGGCGCCAGCGACTTTTAAACTGCAGCATGACATCATTTCTGCAGCCAATCACAGCCTTGCCAGTAGTTTCATGCTCACCATGCTGAACAGGATGTGCCCACACTTGTAGTCAGTCCTCATTGGCTGAATTCGTGCTGTTTGAATTGAGAACTTCCGATTCCGGTATCCGATATGCGGCAAGTATCGGATCTCGGTATCGGAATTCCGATACCGCAAATATCGGCCGATACCCGATACTTGCGGAATCGGAATGCTCAACACTATTCATTTGTAAAGATTGTCATTTCGGGGAGCCCATTTGCAATTGCTTATTGTGAAGAGTTCCTGGTCACCAATAGAGATGTCAGTGAGATACATGTTTAGTGGACTGTTCACAGTAACCTTGATTTCTTTCAAGACTCAGAAGTTTCATCTAACCATTGTTGCAAAATATAAAGCAGCTGATTGGGCATCTAGTTTAAGAAATTAGAGATTATATTTGTGTAAATCATTTGGAAAAATGATTCTTCACTACAGATTTGCAGGATAGATTTAAGGAACAGACCTTTTATGACTGTAAACTTTTTCAAATCTTTATAGATATTATTTTTATGCATATAAAAAATCTACTAACTATGAACTAGAGATAATTAAATAAATTGGTAAAGAATCTATTTTGAGTCAAATTTCTTGAAAGTTAAAACCGTTTGCAATTTGATAGGTACTAATGACATAAATCGCAGCCGGTATTGCCCTATATATCTCCGCATCAATGCATCACATGGTTTAATGCAGCCAATCGAAAGGACTTTAACAGCCAGCATAAAATATGGCTAAGCAATACCATTTTAAGCATCTACAGGGTAATGAGAGAGGTCAGAACACAGCACATTCCATAAAAAAGGCTAAAAAGGATTGTGTTGTACTACTACATTAGTGTTGAAACACAACATTTTCATTGTGTTTCAACACTAATGTACACGAGTGTGACTAATAATCCAAAGCATCAAGTAAGATAGGTAGTTCGTGTATCTGCATACTTAATGGGTCAAAGAGGGAAAGTTTCTACTTGTGAAGAGTGCCAAAACTGTGTATAGAGACATAATGGCCATGCAATTATCCTCTTGAAATTTAAATAAGCAATTATCCTTTCACAGAAAAACAGAACTTAAATTCTACTGACAACAATTGGAAGCAGCTTTCCTAAAATTTATTATTGGACATTTAACCAGCTTTGACACATCACTTAGGATAAAAAATTAAACTAGACACTCTATTTGCAATTAAATGTCTGTGGGTGTTTTCCCCCATCAGTGCTAAAGCAGGAAATCTGATTTTATTAACCCCCTTCACCGCAAAGCTTGTTTTCCCCTTCCTGACAAGGCAATTTTTTTTTCCATTCTGATAAGTGTTATTTTAAGAGGTAATAACTCTGGAATGTTTCAGTGGATCTTAGTGAGTCTTAGACTGTTTTCTCATGACATATTGTTCTTCATGATGGTGTTAAAATTTGCTCGACATGACTTATGTTTACTTGTGAAAATATCAGAACTTTGCCTAAAATTTTTAACATTTCTCAATTTTCTTTCTTTTCATTTTTATGCCCTTAAACCAGAAAGTTATGTCACACAAAATAGTTAATAACTAGTGTTGAGCGATACCATCCGATACTTGAAAGTATCGGTATCGGAAAGTATCGGCCGATACCGGCAAAGTATCGGATCTAATCCGATACCGATACCCGATACCAATACAAGTCAATGGGACTCAAGTATCGGACGGTATTCCTGATGGTTCACAGGGTCTGAAGGAGAGGAAACTCTCCTTCAGGCCCTGGGATCCATATTAATGTGTAAAATAAAGAATTAAAATAAAAAATATTGCTATACTCACCTCTCCGACGCAGCCTGGACCTCACCGGCAGCGTTGTTTGCTTAAAATGCGCGCGTTTCCTGCCTCCCGCGACGTCACGGCTTCTGATTGGTCGCGTGCCGCCCATGTGGCCGCGATGCGACCAATCACAGCAAGCCGTGACGTAATTTTGAGGTCCTGGAAGCCTAATTCTAGGCATTCAGGATTTTAAAATTACGTTCCAGCTTGTGATTGGTCGAGTCGCGGTCACATGGGCGACGCGACCAATCACAAGCCGTGACGTCACGGGAGGCAGGACACGCGCGCATTTTAAAATTACGTTACGGCTTGTGATTGGTTGCGTGCCGCCCATGTGGCCGCGACGCGACCAATCACAGCAAGCCGTGACGTAATTTCAGGTCCTGAATGCAGAAATAGGCACGCGACCAATCAGAAGCCGTGACGTCGCGGGAGGCAGGAAATGCGCGCATTTTAAGCAAACAACGCTGCTGGTTCCCTCGGTGAGGTCCAGGCTGCGTCGGAGAGGTGAGTATAGCAATATTTTTTTATTTTAATTCTTTATTTTACACATTAATGTTGTATTTTACACATTAATGTTGTTTCGATACCGATACCCGATACCACAAAAGTATCGGATCTCGGTATCGGAATTCCGATACCCGCAAGTATCGCCCGATACCCGATACTTGCGGTATCGGAATGCTCAACACTATTAATAACTAACATTTCTCACATGTCTACTTTACATCAGCACCATTTTTGAAACATCTTTATTTTTGTTAGGAAGATTGAGGGTTTAGGTTTTGATCAGCAATTTCTCATTTTTCCACAAAATTTGCAAAATCATTTTGTTAGGGACAACATCACATTTAAAGTGACTTTGATAGCGCCTATATTGCAGAAAATACCCGAAAGTGATACCAATCTGAAAACTACACCCCTCAAAGTTCCCAAAACCACATTCAAGAAGGTAATTAACCCTTCAGGTGCATCACGGGATTTAGGGCCAAAAATGTTATTTTAGACTTAATTTTTTTTATTTTCATAAGAGTAATAGAAGAAAATGGACTCCAAAATTTGTTGTGCAATTTTTCCTGAGTACTCCAATACCCCATAAGTGGGGAAATACTACTGTTTGCGGTTTAGGCACACTGTGGGGCTCAGTATGGCATTTGGATTTTGGAGCTCAGAATTTGATGGATCCCTTTTGGGGCGAGAAGCCACACTGCTTTTCCAGAGCCTTTGTGCTGCCAGCAATGTGAAACTCCCCCCATATTTCCTTTGACAGATAATGAACTTGAATGAGGGCTTGTTTTTTTGCAGATTGAGTTGAAGCTTTTTTTAGGATCATTTTACATAACATTTTGGATGCTATTTGTCCAGAGATCTACGCTGAGCATGTACATCGGGGTTTCCATCTAAATCTCCAAATGATGTGATTTAGATGAAGCCTCAAGGGATCCGTTCACTATAATAATAGGGAAGCATTACTCAGGACACTGTATGGCCTCTGTTCAGCAGTGTCCTTTTTTGGTGCATAAAACTGTGTTTGACTGTAATTTTATGCACATCTAAAAGATGAACACCTCAGTGTCATAGGCCAGATAGCGTCCACAGTGCCTCAATCTGTCTCATTATTTGAAATCTTCCGCTGGAGGTTCTGTCTGAACCACGTATTTCAGAGATCTATACAGAAACCCCAGTGTAAGCGCTCAGTTTACAGCACATGATAAATGTGCGTCGAGCCATACTGCGATCTTTGGGAGGCAGAATTAATAAATCAGCAGGTGAAAAACTGGCATTATTTGTTTTTATGCTGTTTGTGCAATATAAGTGATTAGACAACTTTATTCTTTGGGTCTGTATGATTACAGCAGTACCAGAGTGTGAGAAGCTGGCCACTTATTAAAGACAATTGGACCAATGCAAGTGGAGCGGAGTCCACAATCCTACGAGTTGCAGACTTTTTCCAGCAAAGAGCATTGGTTACTTTTATATTATTGATGTACTTTATTAGTGATTTGCTTGCTTTTAGTTAAGCCTCAGGAATCAATGTTTCCATTCATTGACAGTAAACAGAGGAAGACGTGCAGGCTGGATCTTATGCATATATATGGCCAGAAATGAAATTGGAGAGCTAAATCTAAAGCAATTATTCTATTAATCATCTGCATCTCAAGGTCTCAAGCCGTTGTGCTCCTAGCAACTAGGCCAATTGTTGCAAGGGAGTTGCCATCACTACAGGGCATCTTACATGCAGTCCCAGCTGATGGGCTTATGAAATATTCTTCATACTTTTGCGCTAAGAGCAAATGTGTAAGGGTAAGGGAGGAAAAGAAGTCAAATGTTTAGTCAGGCAGTTGTTGGGTTGACGTTGAGGGAAGAGAATTTAGGCTGACATCCTGGAGCACATTGATGGATGGCATAAGGAGTTTTGGAGATCGGTTGCCGGATTCCCCTGCTACTGTTGAGGGATTTGTCATCTAGTTTTCATGAACTTTCTTAAAGATTATTGGTCCTGAGTACATGGATGTTGGTTATATGTCATCTGGAAGACACTGGACTGTGAGTACATATGATTATACTCGCGGGAGATACGAAATCTGTGAGCCAACAAAAAGTTGAGAGACAATGAGTGTCTGCCTGGGGCAGTGGGACTATTGGCCTCAGGGAAAGCATCTTGTGGGCTGAAGGCAATGTACAGTATTTTGGCCATCTACCTAGATTTATTGTAAAACCATGGACGTAAGGAATAAAAAGTTGTTGCATCGTTAACTTGTCTAGTTGATTATTACAACCCACAATTTCAGATGTTTACACAGATTTATATATTTTTTTCATGTTTGGCTGCTGTCACACACTATCACACACTATTACACAATAAAAGATGCTTTTTGTTTGCCAAACACAGTTTTTGCATTGCCAAACCTAGAGAGCTATAATTTTAGTAAATGAATCCCAATGTGTAAAGTCATGTGCAGGCTTGTGTTTTGCGGGACAAGGTGACATTTTTATTGGTACCATTTTTGGTTACATATATAGTTTTGATCACTTTCTATTCTGATTTTTAGGAGGCAGAACAATAATAATAATAATAATAATTATTATTTTATTTTTATAGCGCTGACATATTCCGCAGCACTTTACACTTCAGAGAGGACTTATACAGAGACTAGACATTACAGCATAACAATAAACACAAAGATCAAAACAGATACCAAGGGGAATGAGGGCCCTGCTTGCAAGCTTACAATCTTTGAGGAGAAAGGGAGACACAAAAGATGGATGGTAACAATTGTTTTCATTGTTCAGACCAGCCAAAGTGTAAGAATGAACAAAAACAAAACCAGCAATTCAGTATTTTATTTTTTTCATACCATTCATCGTTCTGTAAAAGTAATGACAACTTTTTTCTTTTGGTCAGTTTGATTACAGCAATACCACATTTAGATAATTTTTTAAATGTTTTAGCGCCTTTACAAAACAAAACTATTTTATCGAAAAAAAAATTATTTTAGCATTGCTTTATTTTGAGAGCTATAACTTTTTTTTTTGCGTTAAGTGAGCTGTACGGCGGCTTACCACTTTTTGTTCGGCAGCATGATGAAAATGCACAGTTTTTTCCACTTTTTTTAAAATTCTTTATTTAAATTTTCAAATAACAAGACAAATATCAAAAACAGGAACTCACGAACAGATCTCAGAAGCATTTTGACAAAAAAGGTAGAGACCTACATATGTATAAGGCAAGTATTAGCGATGCGGTCTCTGTTGGGAGAAAACAAGTGAGTATAATAACTTTAATAACATTTTCAGGACTAGATAAAATAGCCTAAGGGCTTGTTCACACGTTCCTTTTTTTGCTGCGGATTTTTCAGCTGCGGATTTTGAAAAACCGCAGTGCAAAACCGCGGTGGTTTTCACTGCGGTTTTTAGTGCGGTTTCAACTGCGGATTCCACTGCGGGTTTCCAGGTGCACTTTCCTATTGGTGCAGGTGGAAAACCGCTGCGGAATCCACAGAAAGAATTGACATGCTACTTCTTTTTTTCCGCAGAAAATCCGCACTGATTTTCAAGTGGAAAAATGCAAAGTGGGCACAGCGGTTTTTGTTTTCCATAGGGTAACATTGTACTGTACCCTGCAAGGAAAACGGCTGCGGATCCGCAGCTGCAAATCCGCTGCGGATCCGCAGCAAAAACCGCAAAGTGTGAACATAGCCTTAAATTCCCACTTCTATGATAAAGAAAGGTGAAAGGCTAAAAAATATGACTAACAGGACCTTGAAAGGACAATTTTCTGTTAATGAGGATTGAGGAAGGGTATAAGTTTAATAAAAAGGCTAAGACGGGGTAACACATAAGGTAACGGGCTCAACCACAGTATCACACCCAAAATGGACAGGAGAAGGAGAGAGAAGCAGAAATCAATCAGCGAAACTAAAACATAGGTCAGAGATGCGTGTCAAAGGGAAGATCGTCAAAGCTCAGGAGGAAGGGACAAAAAGTTATTCCAGGGAAGCCAAGAGATTTGAAATTTCTCATGAGTGCAGGTTTCCGAAATAGACAGTTCATCTAAGCGGTACAAGTCTTGAACCTTACAGATCCATTCTTTCAAGGTTGGAGGAGTCAATTGACTCCAGTGCTCTGAATTCAGATGTTTTGCGGCTGCCAGTAAAATGGGAAGCAAATCATGCTTTCTTGGGTTAAAAGATGTTGAGGGTAGAGAAAGTAAGACATCTTGGGGAGTAAGGTCTCGATTCATTAGGCCCATACTATATAGAGATTTGTTTATGTCAGTCCAGAATTTCAATATTCCTGGGCATATGTATAAGGCAAGTATTAGTGATGTGGTCTCTGTTGGGAGAAAACAAGTGAATATAATAACTTTAATAACATTTTCACTACTACTGTAGATAAAATAGCCTTAAATTCCAACTTCTATGATAAAGAAAGGTGAAAGGCTAAAAAATATGACTAACAGGACCTTGAAAGGACAATTTTCTGTTAATGAGGGTTGAGGAAGGGTATAAGTTTAATAAAAAGGCTAAGACAGGCTAACACATAAGATGACGGGCTCAACCACAGTATCACACACAAAATGGACAGGAGAAGGAGAGAAACCAGAAATCGATCAGCGAAACTAAAACATAGGTCAGAGATGCGTGTGAAGTCATGTGTGAAGTCATGTGCAGGCTTGTATTTAGCAGGACAAGGTGACATTTTTATTGGTACCATTTTTGGTTACATATATAGCTTTGATCACTTTCTGTTCTGATTTTTAGGAGGCAGAATAATAATAATAATAATAATTTTATTTTTATAGCGCTGACATATTCTGCAGCACTTTACACTTCAGAGGGGACTTATACAGACACTAGACATTACAGCATAACAATAAACACAAAGATCAAAACAGATACCAAGGGGAATGAGGGCACTGCTTGCAAGCTTACAATCTATGAGGAAACAGGGAGACACAAAAGATGGATGGTAAAAATTGTTTTCATTGTTCGGACCAGCCAAAGTGTAAGAATGAACAAAAACAGAACCAGCAATTCAGTATTTTATTTTTTTCATACCATTCATCGTTCTGTAAAAGTAATGACAACTTTTTTCTTTTGGTCAGTATGATTACAGCAATACCACATTTAGATAATTTTTTAAATGTTTTAGAGCCTTTACAAAACAAAACTATTTTATCGAAAAAAATAATTATTTTAGCATTGCTTTATTTTGAGAGCTATAACTTTTTTTTGCGTTAAGGGAGCTGTACGGCGGCTTACCACTTTTTGTTCGGCAGCATGATGAAAAAGCTGTTTTTTTCCACTTTTTTTTTAAATTCTTTACTTAAATTTTCAAATAACAAGACAAATATCAAAAACAGGAACTCACGAACAGATCTCAGAAGCATTTTGACAAAAAAGGTAGAGACCTACATATGTATAAGGCAAGTATTAGAGATGCGGACTCTGTTGGGAGACTACAAGTGAGTATAATAACTTTAATAACATTTTCAGGACTAGATAAAATAGCCTTAAATTCCAACTTCTATGATAAAGAAAGGTGAAAGGCTAAAAAATATGACTAACAGGACCTTGAAAGGACAATTTTCTGATAATGAGGATTGAGGAAGGAAGGATATAAGTTTAATAAAAAGGCTAAGATGGGCTAACACATAAGGTGACGGGCTCAACCACAGTATCACACCCAAAATGGACAGGAGAAGGAGAGAGAGAGAGAAGCAGAAATCAATCAGCGAAACTGAACCATAGGTCAGAGATGCGTGTCAAAGGGAAGATCGTCAAAGGTCTCGATTCATTAGGCCCATGCTATATAGATATTTATTTATGTCTGTCCAGAATTTCAATATTCCTGGGCATAGCAAAAAATATGTGATAAGGTCCCTATGGATTGAGAGCATCTCCAGCACAATGGGGAATCATTTTTTCCTAGATGAAAAAGCCGATCTGGGGTTCTGTACCACGGGGAGAGGATTTTGAACACATTTTCTTGTAACAAGATGCATCTGGAGAACCCGTGAGAGTTGGAAAGTACTTGTTGAGATTCTTGAGGGAATAATGAAATCTTTAACTCCAATTCCCAAGAAGAAAGGTAAAGAGGTTTAAATTGAGTTGGGGGTTTGAGGAGATTAGCATAAAGTTTAGAGACCAGTTTAGTAATTGGCGAGTTCAGTCTTACTAAAAATTAGGGTTGAGCGAAATGGGTCGGCCATTTTCAGAAGTCGTCGACTTTTGGCAAAGTAGGGTTTCATGAAACCCGACCCGACCCCTGTGTGGGGTCGGCCATGAGGTCGGCGATCTTCTGAATCTGGTATCGGAATTCCGATACCGAGTTCTGATATGTTTGCGATATCGGGAATCGGTATCGGAATCCATATTTAAGTGTAAAATAAAGAATCAAAATAAAAAATATTGATATACTCACCCTCGGACGCGCCCTGGTACTAACCGGCAGGCTTCCTTCCTAAGAATGAGCGCGTGAATGACCTGCGGTGATGTCGCGGCTTGTGATTGGTCGCAAGCGGTCACATGGACAAGCCGCGACGTCATCTAAGGTCCGTCACGCGCTCATTCTTAGGAAGGAAGGCTGCCGGAAAGAAGCAGGGCGCGTCCGAGGGTGAGTATATACCTAATAGGAATATACTCACGCTCGGACGCGCCCTGCTTCTTTCTGGCAGCCTTCCTTCCTAAGAATGAGCGCGTGAAGGACCTTAGATGACGTCGCGGCTTGTCCATGTGACTGCTCGCGACCAATCACAAGCTGCGACGTCACCGCAGGTCATTCAAGCGCTCATTCTTAGGAAGGAAGCCTGCCGGTTAATACCAGGGCGCGTCCGAGGGTGAGTATATCAATATTTTTTATTTTGATTCTTTATTTTACACATTAATATGGATCCCAGGGCCTGAAGGAGAGTTTCCTCTCCTTCAGACCCTGGGAACCATAGTATCCCATTGCACTGCATTGGGTTTCGTGTTTCGGCCGACCCCGACCCCGACTTTTTTATAGGATCGGCCTATTTCACTCGACCCGACTTTTGAGAAAGTCGGGTTTCGTGAAACCCGACCCGATCCTATAAAAATAAAAGTCGCTCAACCTTACTAAAAATTCGAGCCAGAACCAATCGGAGGATTGTCTCCTTTCAGATCTCAATTTTGTCATGATATGGTGTACATGGTGCTTCTGAAGGAAATTGGAGGGTTGTTTTGTAGCTATAGATGGCCAATTGTCAGTGCATGGTATCTGATTGGAAAGAAAATGGGACATTGGGACATTTGGTAGGGATGCCCAAAGGCCAAAAGCATCTTCATAGTTGGGGTCTGTTAGCCAAGGAATGACTTTAAGCGGGATATTATCAATGAAAAAGCAGTAAGGAAGGTGATTTGGGATAAGGGCACGTCTAATAGATAAAGTACTTTGAGTTATATCATCTAGTTGTTGTTTTAGTGGGGTAATAGATGAGCAAAGGTAAAGGTTGGCATCCCTCCCTATCAGTGAAAGTTCTAGTTCCATACTTAAGTTGTCTGGACTTGATTTTACTAAGTTAATCCATCTGGCAAGGTGTATGGCTTTATAGTAAGATTTGAAGTCAGGGAGACCGAGGCTACCTCCACCCTTGGGCAGGCAAATAATTTTTAGAGGAAGTCTAGCTTTTTTGTGTTTCCATACAAATTGAGAAACCAGTTGGTTAACAGAAAAGAAGAATGAGTTAGGAAGAGGTATAGGGACCATGTTCATAATGTAAAATTTGTTGGGAAAAATATAAGATTTTATGACATTAATCCTTACTATCAAGGATAAATATGGAAGGGAGCATAATGATGCTTATAAAGGGAAGAAGGGTCTGCCGTTAAAAAGATTCCAAGGTATTTCAATTTTTAAGGGCCAATTAAAGGGAGTATCATTTTTCAGTGTCAAGATATCTGAGTTGTTTGCCGAGACATTTAGAGCTTCTGATTTATTCATGTTTATTTTAAAGTTGGAGACCTCACAAAAATCGGCAAATAGATACATAAGCCTGGGGAAGGATGTTTTTGGGTTAGTGGTCAAAAGCAAAAGATCATCAGCGAAAGCAGCCACTTTGACCTCCAACCTACCAACGGTGAGGCCTCCAATGTAAGTGTCTTGTCTTATCTTCTCTATCAGGGTCACCATTACCATAAATAAGAGGGCAGGGGAAAGAGGGCAGCCCTGTCTAGTACCATTTCGTATTTCTAAGGGTTCTGAGAAGGTTCCATTCACCCCGACTCTGGCAGTTGGGTCCACATAAAGGGATATGATAGCTTCTTTAAAAGGGGGTGGAAAAGTGAATTTTTGTAATGTGCAAACCATATTATTCAAGCTGATTCTGTTAAACGCTTTTTCAGCGTCTGTTGACAGAATGGTTAGTGACGTTTTAGTTCTCCTTGCATAAGAAAGGGCGTGAAGGATCTTAGTAGAATTATCCTTACCCTCACAACCCCTCATGAAGCCCACCTGGTCAGGGTGAATAATCTTACCCAAAACTCCATTAATTCTCGAGGCCAATATCTTGGCCCACAGTTCTCCCTGGAATCCACCACCCTCTTGTTTGTCTTTGTAAGAATATTTTTTAGAAATGTTTTCTCATTTGGCTTTTTTAGCATTTGTGTGGTGAGTTTGCCACTTCTATTGCCGTGCATGTAGAAGTGATGTCTACAGTACATGAACAGTTTGGCTGATCTCACATTTAACAAATCCTTGAGTTTATTACGGAGGGAGATGAGGTCCAAGTGAGATACACTCGATCTTGTATTTTTATGAGTATGTTCTGTTATATTGATTTGATGAAGAAGGGACTGAATTTCTTTATCTCTCTGTATTTTAATGTATGAGCTTAGTGAAATAAGTTCCCCTCTGAAGACGGCTTTTTGTGTTTCCCAAATGTTGGGGGTAAGTTGGCCAGTAATAATGCTTTCATCAAAAAATTGTGAAATGTTAATTTTAAAATTTTCCACATTTTTTGGATTATCAAGCAATGACTCATTTAGTCTCCAAGTCATGGTTGCTCTAAGTAAGGTGGAAATAAGAATTTCAATGAAAACGGGGGCATGGTCCGAAATTGTGATTTCTCCTATACGAGAAGATTTGATTAAGTGAAGAGCTTGAGATTGTACAAATAGATAGTCTATTCGATGGTATAAGTTATGTGGGGGCGAGAAGAAAGTATAGTCTTTTGTAGTGGGGAATAAGCTACGCCAGGGATTAATCAAATGTAGAGAATTTTTAAAAGTTTTTGTCTCAATTTCTGGGATATGGGAGAGAAGCCGTTAGAAGCATCTATACTGGGCAGTAGTGTCAAATTTAGGTCACCCCGCACGATCAGCAACCCCTCTTGAAGAGATGAACAGTGTCCAATGTTTTCATGAGTCATTGCGTCTGATTGGAGTTAGGGGTGTATAGATTAGCTAGAGTTGCCAAGAGGCCTTTCACAAAAATATATCTGCCCTCCGAATCTGCTAGACTATCCCTAAGCGCAAAAGGGAGTCCCCAAGAAAATTACATATTTGGAACTCTACCCACTTTAAAATTGGTTTCTTGAAAGAAAACGATTTGTGCTGACTGCTTCTTTAGCAGGGAGAGGATCTGGTTACGCTTTGCAGGGGAATTGAGGCCCTTTACGTTAAAGGATGCCACCGTGGCCAAGACCTTACCTACCCAATCAGTCGCCATCAATCTTATCCTCAAAGTCCTTTGTCACATCAGAGAGTCTGAAAAAAGAGCAAAACAGGGTAAATAACCAACTTTGTACAGAACAATACTGGCCTATCGCAGGGGGGTGGGGTTCACGTGCCCAAACATAGGCGAGATAGTCCAAGTGGTGATCTTATAAAAATGTAATATCTGAAGAGAAAAACGAGAGTCTAAAATAAAGGATAAGTTCTGAAGAACCGGTAGAGCAATGAGAATAAGATCCCTGAAAAGAGGATCTGACAGAAGCAAAAAACATAAAAAACTAATCAGATAATGAAAGGAATTTTCCTTTCTCCAAAAGGAAAAAGTTCTCCACTGCAACTGGAAAGCAATCTAGGGAGAAAAAAAACCCAGCAACATCAGAAAACTTCACCTGTTCAAAATAATTTACCTAGTGAAGCCAGGGAGGAGAAACAGAATAAAGAAGAAAGGTAGAGTCAGAGAGAACAGTACACAAGAGTCAATCCACAATTAACCCCTAGCCAACTTTCAGCCGTCGCACGACTTTGGAGAGTTCAGGTTGGATGGTTCTTGGAGTTGTCCTTCTCTAGTTTAGGGGAAGAGTGTTTTTTTCTTGATGGACCTCTCCTGTGGTTTTGTCATCTGGGGAAGGCTCCATCCCGTGTCATCTGGCATGCAGGAAGGAATGTCTATCGGTGCAATGTCCAGAACTTTCCAAGTGCTTTCCAGGTCAACTGGGGATCGTATTGTGATCTGACGATTACCCATGGTGATAGCAAGACCAAAAGGGTATAGACACTTGTATGTTAAACCTCGTGATCTCAATTCCGTTAGAAGGGGTTTGAGAATCCTTCTCTTTGCAAGGGTAGACAGAGTGAGATATTGAAAAATTTGAAGTTGGGAACTTTCATATGAGAGGTTGTCTTGTTCTTTTGCACTGGCTAGAATGGCAGCTGTATCAACAAAACTCAGAAGGCCACATATGACATCCCTTGGAGGAACATTCTGCTTTGGCTTGGGTTTGAGGGCACGGTGTACTCTTCCAATGACAATGGAGTCGGCCCTCTCTTTGCCAAGAAGGTTGGTGAAAATTTATCTGGAGTCTTTGTCAAGGGATTCACGACCAAAGGATTCAGGGATAACTCTCATCCTGATATTCCTTCTCCTGCTACGGTTTTCCAGGTCCTGTGTTAAGCTGATGTTGCTGTTGGAGGAGCTGATCTCATAAGCAGGTTATTGCATCTGATGCTTCCACATTGGCGGACTCCAGGATCTCCACTCTCTGGCCCATTTGTTGTAAGTCTGTGCATAAGCTAGATATTTCTTCTAGGAGCGGTTGCATACTTTGAGCCAATAGCTTCTTCATAAAGGCTCTGGAAATTGGCGCAGAGTCCTCCAGGGTAGATTCGCACTCTGAGCCATCTCCGCTGGAGTCTGAGTCTTCCATAATATCAGGGGAGATGGGTCTCTTAGAGGATTTTTTTGAAGGGGTCTGTATTGTGTCAGATCTCTTCTTAAGGTATTTATCAAGGTCGCCATGAGTGTTGCATTTCTGCTCTTCAGTTAAGGTTTTGGTCGCATGTTTTTCATGCTCTTCATTTGTTTTACCCATATTAAAGCTCCTGGTAGCATGATGTGCAATGATCACTAGAGTTGAGCGACTTTTACTTTTTTCGGATGGGGTCGGGTTTCGCGAAACCTGACTTTGCCAAAAGTCGGGTTGGGTGAAATCGGCCGATTATTGCAAAAAGTCGGGGGCCGACTGAGACACGAAACCCAATGCAAGTCAACGGGGAATCAAAGTCGGCAGTGAGTGGAGGAGAGGAAAACACCTACAGTGCCCACTTTATGCCAAAAACATCAATTCTTATTACTTAAGCTTGTCAATCTTAATTTACTTTATAATAATAGTTAGGCATTGAAAACTGGGGGTCATTTGGCTAAAGTTGTGGGGGGGTAGGGCTGGCTCAAGATTTTCGTGGGCCCAGGAAACGCGGAATACGTCATGGCGGTGGAGCAGGGAGAGGTAAATATTTCAACTTTGCAAGTGCTGTGATCGTGAGCAAGCAGGGGGGCCCACTCATTGGCACTGGCACAGGGCCCCTCATAGTATGGTGGAGTGTTTGACGGCGGGTGGCGCCTCCCACCCGCAGACACTTTTGCGTACTATGAGGGGCCCTGTGCCAGTGACATCACCGAGTATGCCCCCCTACCTGATGAAGGAACCTGCACTTTCATCTGCACCTTCCTCTTTGTCCCTGTGTAAGGTGGTATAGTATGCGGGAAGGGGAACCTGACTTTCAGCAGGGTCAGATTCTGGCTGTGTAGAGTGCAAGGGGAATGTAGTGGTCTGGGTCAATGTACCAGCAGACTCATCTAGGAGTGGCTGGGCAATGGGCAGGATGAGGAGGAAACACAGATATAGGCCCAATTAATAAAGTAGGTTAAATGCAGTTCAAAATTGGTAACAGGACTAAACAGGCGGCATTGCTTTGTTTAGTGGAGGAAAACTGTCATGAGTGGCAGACACAGTTAGTATGCCCAAATAATAAAGTAGGCTAAATGCAGTTCAAATGTGGTAACAGGACTAAACAGGTGGCATTGCTTTGTTCAGTGGAGGAAAACTGTAATAAGTGGCAGACACAGTTAGTAGGCCCAAATAATAAAGTGGGCTAAATGTCTCCCAAAAAATTGTTCATAAATAAACAGGTGGCATAGCTAGGTACAGGGGTGGGCTCCTCTGCTGAGTAGCAGACAGTGGTAGTAGCCGCAAAGTATTAACTGGTCTAAATGGAGGCCAGGGCCCCTGTATAGTTTAGTATAGTTGGCAGTGCCATTGAAGGATTTAACAGCACAGACTACACAGTGGTGGAGCAGGGAGAGGTAAGTATTGCAAGTGGTAGAGCACTGTTCGAGCTGGGGGGAACTGTCATGATCTCAATGGCAAGAGAACATAGCATAAGCATATATAGGAACTAGCTCTTGGAAGATGGGAACTGAGCTGACCATGAACTAAACCTAACGCACAACTAGCAGTGGCCGGGTAGCATGCCTACGTTGATTCTAGATGCCCAGCCCAGCCGGAGGACTAAATAAAGCTAGCAGAGGAAAATATTAGTCCTAGCTCACCTCTAGAGAAATACCCCGAAAGGAGACAGAGGCCCCCCACATGTATTGGCGGTGAGTTGAGATGAAATAACAAACGTAGTATGAAAATAGGTTTAGCAAATTTGAGGTCCACTTACTACATAGCAGAAGACAGAAAGGGCACTTTCATGGTCAGCTGAAAAGCCTATCAAAAACACCATCCAGAAATTACTTTAAAACTCTGGCATTAACTCATAACACCAGAGTGGCAATTCCCGTTCACAAGAGCTTTCCAGACACAGTAACGAAACTACAGCTGTGAACTGGAACAAAATGCAAAAACAAACATGGACAAGAGTCCAACTTATCTAGTAGTTGTCTAGGAGCAGGAACAAGCACAGAGAGGCTTCTGATAACATTGTTGACCGGCAAGCAACTAACAGAGCAGCAAGGTTATATAGCGACTCCCACATCTTGATGGGAACAGGTGAACAGAGAAGATGAAGACACCAGTTCAATTCCACCAGTAGCCACCGGGGGAGCCCAGAATCCAAATTCACAACAGTACCCCCCCCTCAAGGAGGGGGCACCGAACCCTCACCAGAACCACCAGGGCGATCAGGATGGGCCCTATGAAAGGCACGAACCAGATCGGAGGCATGAACATCAGATGCATTCACCCAAGAATTATCCTCCTGGCCGTATCCCTTCCACTTGACCAGATACTGGAGTCTCCGTCTGGAAACACGAGAGTCCAAGATTTTCTCCACAACGTACTCCAACTCACCCTCAACCAACACCGGAGCAGGAGGCTCAACGGAAGGCACAACCGGTACCTCATACCTGCGCAATAATGACCGATGAAAAACGTTATGAATAGAAAAGGATGCAGGGAGGTCCAAACGGAAGGAAACAGGGTTAAGAATCTCCAATATCTTATACGGGCCGATAAACCGAGGCTTAAACTTAGGAGAAGAGACCCTCATAGGGACAAAACGAGAAGACAACCACACCAAATCCCCAACAGAAAGCCGAGGACCAACACGACGGTGGCGGTTGGCAAAAAGCTGAGTCTTCTCCTGGGACAACCTCAAATTGTCCACCACCTGCCCCCAGATCTGATGCAATCTCTCCACCACAGCATCCACTCCAGGACAATCCGAAGATTCCACCTGACCAGAGGAAAATCGAGGATGAAACCCCGAATTACAGAAAAACGGGGACACCAAAGTGGCAGAGCTGGCCCGATTATTGAGAGCGAACTCCGCCAATGGCAAAAAAGCAACCCAATCATCCTGGTCAGCAGACACAAAACACCTCAGATATGTCTCCAGGGTCTGATTAATCCGCTCGGTCTGGCCATTCGTCTGAGGATGGAAAGCGGACGAAAAAGATAAATCTATGCCCATCCTAGCACAGAATGCCCGCCAAAATCTAGACACGAATTGGGTCCCTCTGTCAGAAACGATATTCTCAGGAATACCATGCAAACGAACAACATTTTGAAAAAACAGAGGAACCAACTCGGAAGAAGAAGGTAACTTGGGCAGAGGAACCAAATGGACCATCTTAGAAAAACGGTCACACACCACCCAGATGACAGACATCTTCTGAGAAACAGGCAGATCTGAAATAAAATCCATCGAGATGTGCGTCCAAGGCCTCTTAGGAATAGGCAAGGGCAACAATAATCCACTAGCCCGAGAACAACAAGGCTTGGCCCGAGCACAAACGTCACAAGACTGCACAAAGCCTCGCACATCTCGTGACAGGGAAGGCCACCAGAAGGACCTTGCCACCAAATCCCTGGTACCAAAAATGCCAGGATGACCTGCCAACGCAGAAGAATGAACCTCAGAGATGACTCTACTGGTCCAATCATCAGGAACAAACAGTTTATCAGGTGGGCAACGA
Source organism: Ranitomeya variabilis (assembly GCF_051348905.1). NCBI lineage: Eukaryota > Metazoa > Chordata > Amphibia > Anura > Dendrobatidae > Ranitomeya > Ranitomeya variabilis. The sequence continues at coordinate 295,678,547 of NC_135237.1, read as the reverse complement.
TCAGGTCTCTCCGCCTGAAACTCCTGCAAGGCCCGCCGCAGGTCTGGAGAAACGGCTGACAATACCACTCCATCCTTAAGGATACCTGTGGGCTCAGAGTTACCAGGCGAGTCAGGCTCAAAACTCCTAGAAAGGGCATCCGCCTTAACATTCTTAGAACCCGGTAGGTATGACACCACAAAATTAAACCGAGAGAAAAATAATGACCAGCGCGCCTGTCTAGGATTCAGGCGCCTGGCGGTCTCAAGATAAATCAAATTTTTGTGGTCAGTCAATACCACCACCTGATGTCTGGCCCCTCAAGCCAATGGCGCCACTCCTCAAAAGCCCACTTCATGGCCAAAAGCTCCCGATTCCCAACATCATAATTCCGCTCAGCGGGCGAAAATTTACGGGAAAAGAAGGCACAAGGCCTCATCACGGAGCAGTCAGAACTTTTCTGCGACAACACTGCCCCAGCTCCGATCTCAGAAGCGTCGACCTCAACCTGAAAAGGTAGAGCAACATCAGGCTGACGCAACACAGGGGCAGAGGAAAAACGGCGCTTAAGCTCCCGAAAGGCCTCCACAGCATCAGGGGACCAATCAGCAACATCAGCACCCTTCTTAGTCAAATCGGTCAATGGCTTAGCAATATCCGAAAAACCAGCAATAAATCGACGATAAAAGTTAGCAAAGCCCAAAAATTTCTGAAGACTCTTAAGAGAAGAGGGCTGCGTCCAATCACAAATAGCTTGAACCTTGACAGGATCCATTTCAATGGAAGAGGGGGAAAAAATATATCCCAAAAAGGAAATCCTCTGTACCCCAAAAACACACTTAGAACCCTTCACACACAAAGAATTAGACCGCAAAACCTGAAAAACCCTCCTGACTTGCTGGACATGAGAGTCCCAGTCATCCGAAAAAATCAGAATATCATCCAGATACACAATCATAAATTTATCCAAATAATCGCGAAAAATATCATGCATAAAGGACTGGAAAACTGACGGAGCATTAGAAAGACCAAAAGGCATCACTAAATACTCAAAGTGGCCCTCGGGCGTATTAAATGCGGTTTTCCACTCATCCCCCTGCCTGATTCGCACCAAATTATACGCCCCACGAAGGTCAATCTTAGAGAACCACTTGGCCCCCTTTATGCGAGCAAACAAATCAGTCAGCAACGGCAATGGGTATTGATATTTAACAGTGATTTTATTCAAAAGCCGATAATCAATACATGGTCTCAAAGAGCCGTCTTTTTTTGACACAAAGAAAAAACCGGCTCCTAAGGGAGATGACGATGGACGAATATGTCCCTTTTCCAAGGACTCCTTTATATATTCTCGCATAGCAGCATGTTCAGGCACAGACAGATTAAATAAACGACCCTTTGGGTATTTACTACCCGGGATTAAATCTATGGCACAATCGCACTCTCGGTGCGGAGGTAACGAACCAAGCTTGGATTCTTCAAAGACGTCACGATAGTCAGACAGGAACTCAGGAATTTCAGAGGGAATGGATGATGAAATGGAAACCACAGGTACATCCCCATGAGCCCCCTTACATCCCCAGCTCAACACAGACATAGCTCTCCAGTCGAGGACTGGGTTATGAGATTGCAGCCATGGCAATCCTAGCACCAAATCATCATGTAGATTATACAGCACCAGAAAGCGAATAATCTCCTGGTGATCCGGATTAATACGCATAGTTACTTGTGTCCAGTATTGTGGTTTATTATTAGCCAATGGGGTGGAGTCAATCCCCTTCAGAGGAATAGGAGTCTCCAAAGGCTCTAAATCATACCCACAGCGTTTGGCAAAGGACCAATCCATAAGACTCAAAGCGGCGCCAGAGTCGACATAGGCGTCCGTGGTAATAGATGACAAAGAGCAAATCAGGGTCACAGATAGAATAAATTTAGACGGTAAGGTGCAAATGGAAACAGATTTACCAAGCTTTTTAGTGCGCTTAGAGCATGCTGATATAACATGAGTAGAATCACCACAATAGAAACACAACCCATTTTTCCGTCTAAAATTCTGCCGCTCGCTTCGGGACAGAATTCTATCACACTGCATACTCTCTGGCGACTTCTCAGTGGACACCGCCAGATGGTGCACTGGTTTGCGCTCCCGCAAACGCCTATCGATCTGAATAGCCATTGTCATGGACTCATTCAGACCCGCAGGCACAGGGAACCCCACCATAACATCCTTAATGGCATCAGAGAGACCCTCTCTGAAAGTCGCCGCCAGGGCGCACTCATTCCACTGAGTAAGCACAGACCATTTACGGAATCTTTGGCAGTAAATTTCCGCTTCATCTTGCCCCTGAGATAGGGACATCAAAGTTTTTTCTGCCTGAAGCTCCAAATGAGGTTCGTCATAAAGCAACCCCAAGGCCAGAAAAAACGCATCCACATTGAGCAACGCAGGATCCCCTGGTGTCAATGAAAAAGCCCAGTCTTGAGGGTCACCCCGGAGCAAGGAAATCACAATCCTGACCTGCTGTGCAGGGTCTCCGGCAGAGCGAGATTTCAGAGACAAAAATAATTTGCAATTATTTCGAAAATTCTGAAACCCGGATCTATTCCCCGAGAAAAATTCCGGCAAAGGAATTCTCGGCTCAGATACAGGTGCATGACAAACAAAATCTTGCAAATTTTGTACCTTCGTGGCGAGATTATTCAAACCTGCAGTTACACTCTGAAGATCCATTACAAACAGGTGGACACAGAGCCATTCAAGGGTTAAGAGGAGGTAAGAAGCAGCTAGACAGCAATTAAGGGCTAGGCAGCAAAACTCTGAGGGGAAAAAAAAAAAAAATTTCCCTTCAACACTTCTTTTTCTCCTGCTTCAGCCCAAACAATTAACACTTTGCGGGCCGGTCAAACTGTCATGATCTCAATGGCAAGAGAACATAGCATAAGCATATATAGGAACTAGCTCTTGGAAGATGGGAACTGAGCTGACCATGAACTAAACCTAACGCACAACTAGCAGTGGCCGGGTAGCATGCCTACGTTGATTCTAGATGCCCAGCCCAGCCGGAGGACTAAATAAAGCTAGCAGAGGAAAATATTAGTCCTAGCTCACCTCTAGAGAAATACCCCGAAAGGAGACAGAGGCCCCCCACATGTATTGGCGGTGAGTTGAGATGAAATAACAAACGTAGTATGAAAATAGGTTTAGCAAATTTGAGGTCCACTTACTACATAGCAGAAGACAGAAAGGGCACTTTCATGGTCAGCTGAAAAGCCTATCAAAAACACCATCCAGAAATTACTTTAAAACTCTGGCATTAACTCATAACACCAGAGTGGCAATTCCCGTTCACAAGAGCTTTCCAGACACAGTAACGAAACTACAGCTGTGAACTGGAACAAAATGCAAAAACAAACATGGACAAGAGTCCAACTTATCTAGTAGTTGTCTAGGAGCAGGAACAAGCACAGAGAGGCTTCTGATAACATTGTTGACCGGCAAGCAACTAACAGAGCAGCAAGGTTATATAGCGACTCCCACATCTTGATGGGAACAGGTGAACAGAGAAGATGAAGACACCAGTTCAATTCCACCAGTAGCCACCGGGGGAGCCCAGAATCCAAATTCACAACAGGGAACACTCTCTCGTGGGCGGTGGTACTGGCACAGGGCCCCTCATATTACGACGGTGTGTCTGATGTTGGTTGTGCACCACCACCATCAGAGACACTTCATTGTACTATGAGGAACCCTGTGCCAGTGCCAGAAGCTGTCAGCAAGGAAAGCCAAAACTTTTTCCTGCTGCTCCGGCTTTAAAAGCTGTTTTCCTACTCCCAGATAAGGGAGCCTTCGAGGCCTTGTGTAGCCAGACGATGACGCTGGCTCAACACCTCCAGCCTTAGGTGCTATTGTGCTTTTGCCACTACCACCAGATGCACCACCACCACCATCAGTACCAGCTGGCAACCACCGCCCACGGGCTCTTCCACCAGACTTCCTCATTTTTTGGAAAATCTAACCAAAATAACAACTGGTACTGTAAAACAAGGTAGAAGGTGTATATAAACTTGTTGATAATTTAAATATCCCTTTTTTTTGGGAGACTGAACCAAAACTCAGGCCCTGTGCATAAAACAACACAATCTAAGTGGCAGAAAGTGGCTGGCTGACATACGACAAACTAACAGGACTGAAGTATATCCACTTTGTGAGAATTTGAATCTCACTTTTTTTTTTGGGAGACTGAACCAAAACTCAGGCCCAGTGTATAAAACAACACAATGTAAGTGGCAGAAAGTGGCTGGAAGATATAAGAAAAAATACAAGGACTGTAGTACAATTTCAATCTCCCTACAATGATCTCAGGACAAGAATGGCAGCAATACAAAGGACTGCTGCACACAAAAGTGTGGACAAATAAACAAGATAACTGTGCAGAAAGGAGCAACAGGATTTTTGCTTTTAAGAAAGCAGTTGGTTTGCACAGCAGTGTGCAAACAGCAATGCGGCTATCAGGGAGCCTTATAAGGCAGCCTAATAAGCTACAGAGTTGATGCACAAAAGTATAGCCTCCACTGTCCCTTCAAAAAAAGGTGGTGTTGGACAGTGGAAATGGCTACAGCACAAGCAGTTTGGGGGTTAATCTTCCCTCCCTAACTATATCCCTTCTGATGAAGCTGCAGCAATCTCTCCCTATGCTAAGATCGGCAGAAGTAAGATGGCGGTCGGCGTGCACGCCCCTTTATAGCCCCTGTGACGCCACAGAAAGCAAGCCAATCACTGTCATGCCCTTCTCTAAGATGGTGGGGACCGAGACCTATGTCATCACGCTGCCCCCACTCTGCGCCCTCTTTCATTGGCTTAAAAATGTCGCTGAAAGTGTCATACGAAACGCGACTTTTGCGCGCAGATCGGCGACCCCACACTAGGATCGGGTCGGGTTTCATGAAACCCGACTTTGACGAAAGTCGGCGATTTTTGAATTTGTCTGATCCGTTTCGCTCAACCATAATGATCACCACTTGAACAATCAAAAGATAATTATTTGTCCATATTGAGGTGTAGAGCGGCTTTTTGCAATCTGGGAAGTAGGTGTCGCTGCTCTTGTATCAAATTAGAGAAAAAGAGCCTTGGCTTTGCTGGAAAAAATTAAAAAATAAAAATAATTGTGGAAAAAAAAGATGAAAAACTAAATAAAATAGAACTAAGGACAATTGAGAATTTATATATTGCAGGGCTGGTTAATTTCTTGAGACTCACACTACAATGTTCATATAAAGTAAAGCTGGGTGAGCAACAAGTGCTTGAGTTAGGGAAGGGACAACAGGGTTAATTGCTGGGGGAATAGGTTTAGAGGGTTAAGTTGTTTCCTCCCAAGTACGGGACGTATATGGAGCTTCTGTGTTAGGGTTTTGGTTTATAATGACTCCAGTTTAGGCGGGTATTCCGCCAGTGCCTCTTTCTCTCCCTCAGTCCCCATCTATTAAAGAGATGACCCCTGTTGATCTAAACGAGCCTCCCCCCAAACAGACTGAGGCGCATTGGCTCCAAAGCCCTTAACTTCCACGCTGCACTCATTTCCCTCCAGGGAGATATGGTTGGGCTCTCCAATTGTGGGGGTGCAAGTCGTCAGGGAGATATCTGATCGTCAGAGTGCAAGCTGACTCACCACAGGACACAGGATTGCCTGATCCAAGAGAGCAGCTTCAGCGGGTGGCGCCGCCTTCGCCGCACTCGTTAGGCAGGTGAGTCTCTCGTAGCAGCCGGTTTCTTGGCGGTGTCCACGGTGGAGGACCAGGCGTCAGGAGGCGCGGCGGGAAGATGGACACCGCAGCTCCGAAATGCCTGACTATCAGGTGAGTGATGCGGAGTGGAGCGCTACTCCTGCAATAGATGGACTGAGGCTGCGGTAGCCGCTGTAGAGAAGGGGGTGGGCGGGAAGCGCCACTGGTGGAACTGTGATTCACTCGCCCTCCTCATGCCTTCCTACCTCCTCCAGGCGCCGTAGCTCAGGGAGTCCACCGGGTATAGGAGTGTTCACCACCATAGCCTAGCTTGCTGTGGTCTTCAGTCTGGATACAGGAAAGATTAAGAGGGTGCCGCAAACAAATGTTGGGTAGAGGTCACCTCCAACAGGTTCCAGGCCTGCTTGTAGGCCTCAGTTTCTTGATGTGCCTGGAGCACAAATTTGTGTTCAAGATTACAAGATAAAGTCTTCTGGATCTAGATGCTAATGGATTGTGTCTTCCAAGTAAATGGATTGGTCATAGATTAGTTAGATTTTGCAGCTAACAGAGGAGCTTCAGGAGAACACGTCCTGCTCCTTCAACTGCTAACCATTCCCCCCCTTTTCCACTTTTTTTTACAGTGTTTACTGAAGAGGTTAACTTGTGTGACAGTTTTTTAGGCCAGGTAGATCCAGACAGGATCATATCAAATATATGCACTTTATTTTTTTTTATTTTTTTTTTACATATATTAATGCATTTATTCGATTAATATTTTTTTCATTTTTTACCTTTATTTTGTTATTAATTTTTAAATATTTTACAATATTTTAAAGCTTTTTTTTAACTTGTGCCGGGATGTCTCATCAACTTTTTCCTTCTCAGATCACCAATCTAATACTCTGCAATTCTTTTGTATTGCAGGGCACTATATCAATGTATTGCAGGCAGGGAGTAGGCATATCAGCTCCTGCTTTGAACAGGAGCTTTCAGACTACCGTGACTTTGAGACCATCTTTGGGTAAGGGGTCACAATGGAGACCATCAGCACAACATGCTCGCAATTGCGCTGTGCCGATGGAAACAGAGAGGGAGCTCTGTTGTGAATTTACTTTTTGCTCCCTCTAGTGGTTACTAGTTTTTTGACTCTGGTTTTTCTGTCATTCCTTTTATCCGCACCTGGGTCGTTAGTTAAGGGTGTTGCTATTTAAGCTCCCTGGACCTTCAGTTCAATGCCTGGCAACGTAGTTATCAGAGCTAGTCTGCTGTGCTCTTGTCTACTGATCCTGGTTCCAGTTATATCAGCTAAGTCCGCTTTTTGCTTTTTGCTATTTTGTTTTGGTTTTGTATTTTGTCCAGCTTGTTCCAAATATATATCCTGACCTTTGCTGGAAGCTCTAGGGGGCTGGTGTTCTCCCCCCGGACCGTTAGACGGTTCGGGGGTTCTTGAATTTCCAGTGTGGATTTTGATAGGGTTTTTGTTGACCATATAAGTTACCTTTCTTTATTCTGCTATCAGTTAGCGGGCCTCTCTGTGCTAAACCTGGTTCATTTCTGTGTTTGTCATTTCCTCTTACCTCACCGTTATTATTTGTGGGGGGCTTCTATCCAGCTTTGGGGTCCCCTTCTCTGGAGGCAAGAAAGGTCTTTTGTTTTCCTCTACTAGGGGTAGCTAGATTCTCCGGCTGGAGCGTGTCATCTAGAATCAACGTAGGAATGATCCCCGGCTACTTCTAGTGTTGGCGTTAGGAGTAGATATATGGTCAACCCAGCTACCACTGCCCTATGAGCTGGATTTTTGTATTCTGCAGACTTCCACGTTCCTCTGAGACCCTCGCCATTGGGGTCATAACAGAGCTCCCTTCCTCTGTGGTGCCATTGATGTCACTGTCACTACTGTCAGTGGCATCAGAAGGGTTTAAAGCCTGCAATTGATGCTTGCATTGATGGTGTGCATCGCTGCAGGATGTCAGCTATCATATAGAGCTGACACCAATATTTTATTATGGCGGTGCTTGGAGTGAGCCAACACAAAAAGCACGCTGTATATGTATGGTTGTTTGCGGGAATGCAGCTCCCCCAGGGCCCTATATATATGAAGTGGTTAAGGCCTTTGGAAGTAGTTCAAACGGGGAACATTTCTCCATGCTAAATCCATGTAAGGAGACTTACAGAATATGCAAAGCTCCTCTGTCATTTTAATGAAGCAAATTGCATCTCCAGTTCCCCTCTATAGTAACTGTTAAAAATCTCTCTCTGTCATGACTCTGTTGCCGAGTATCCCACTAGCAGTGGCTCCTTCCCTGTCCCTAATGCTAGGTGCACCCAAGCTTGCTGTATTCTCCGGACTACTTCTCATGGTGAAGGTGCTGGGGCCACATACCTTGCTTTAGCTCCTGAATCCACCCTTAGTTTTTACCCTTCCCCCACCTAGGTAAGAGGGGAGTGATATTGTATAATAATACTCCAACCAGACTAACAAGGTAATCCGAACAGGGATAAAGGAAAATACCAATCATTCAAATATGCAAACATAAACAACACAGGTAAACATCAGGGAGTGGAGGATGGGGTTAAACCAAAGTAGAAGAAGAAAGGGAATTATTACACACTCAAAACCTAGCAACAGTCACAGAAAAATTCACCAATCACCTTTTCTAACAATAACCACCAACAACCTCCAGCCATGCAGCAAAAGCTAACTCTTACAATGAGTGCTAGCCAGGGCCCCGATTATATAGGAGATGGCTGTGGCTAACAGTGACAGCTGAGAGCTTTAACACAGGAAAACTTCCAGGAGCTCTCGACTGAGCAGATTGAGCCCTACACTGCTAAAATAAATTTACACCATTTAACATGAAGGTGAAGTGCTTTTAATCAGTGCAGAAGTAAGATAAATTAGACCCTTTGGTCTTCTGGCTCCTCTTTATTCTGGTAAACTTATGACACACACTTAGCTAAATCATATCTCCTGCTTTTCACAAATGAGGGGCAATCACCCTAAAATACATGTCTGTAAACCAAGTGTCTGTTAGGGCTGGTGGAACGCACTGAGTATATTTAGATATCATTATTGGTGCGTTCGCAACCTGGGGTCCACTGTGCAGGAGACCAACCTGCTGCTAGCAAATGGTGTTAGGTGTTGTGAATTCTGCTCTTGGGCTCCCTCCTGTGGTTTTGAGTGGTATAGCTGCTTCTTGGATTTAGCATCAGCAGTTGCTCCCAATGATCGTCTTTCTGGCTCGGCTATTTTAGTCTGGCCTTATTCCTCAATCAATGCCAGTTGTCAATTGTTCCTGCTTGGAGCCACTGCTCTTTTGGATTTCCCTGACACTCTGTCCAGTTCAGCAAAGATAAGTCCTTTTGTCCTTTTGCAGTCCACTTGTTGTGGACTTTATTGTTCAGCACATTCTATGTTTTGCTCATTTGTCCAGCTTATCAGTATGCATCTATTCAGCTAAGCTGGAAGCTCTGGGCTGCAGTTTTTGCCCTCCACACCTTTAGTCAGGTGTGGAGATTTTTGCATATCTCTGTGGTGGACTTTTTCTAGTTTTTATTACTGCCTGCACAGTGTTTCTTTCCTTACTGTCTATCTAGCTAGAATTGGCCTCATTTGCTAAATCTTGTTTCATACTACGTATGTCATTTCCTTCTCCTCTCACAGTCAATATTTGTGGGGGCTGTCCTATCCTTTGGGGATTTTCTCTGAGGCAAGATAGCTTTCCTGTTTCTACCTTTAGGGGTAGCTAGTTCTCCGGCTGTGACGAGGTGTCCAGTGTTGTGAATTCCATTCTCAGGCTCCCTCCTGTGGTCATGAGTGGTACTGTGTGAGTTTGTTCTTGGGCTCCCTCTGGTGGCCTTTAGCGATATGGCTGGTCTGTGGCTGGGTTCAGCTGCTTCATTTCCTGCTTTGCTGTTCCTATTTAACTCACCTGGACCTTCACTTGTTGCCTGCTGTCGTTGTATTCAGTCCTGATTCTGATCACTCCTGGATCTTCCTTGTGACCTGTCTCCTATTGGAGAAGCTAAGTCTTGCTTGTTCATTTTGCTCATTATTTCCTTGAAAACGTTTCTCAGTATATGATGAGTTCAGTCCAGCTTGCTTTAATGTGATTTTTTGCTTGCTGGTTAGTTCTGGGGTGCAGAGTGCGCCCCTCACATCGTGAGTCGGTGTGGGGGTTCTTGTATTCTCTGCGTGGTTTGTTTTTGATAGTTTTTGTACTGACCGCACACATTCCTAGCTATCTTCAGTCTGTCTAGTGTTAGCGGGCCTCATTTGCTAAACCTGTTTCATTTCTATGTTTGTATTTTCCCCTTATCTCACCGTTATTATTTGTGGGGGGCTGTCTAAAACTTTGGGGTTATTTCTCTGAGGCAAGTGAGGTCTTTGCTTTCTCTCTAGGGGTAGCCAGTTACTCAGGCTGTGAAGAGGCGTCTAGGTTTTTAGGTAACGCTCCACGGCTGCCTTTAGTGTGTGTGGATAGGATCAGGATTGCGGTCAGTATAGCTTCCACATCCCCAGAACTTGTCCTAATATTCTGGTTTACAGGTCAGGTCAGTTTTGTGATCCTACCACCGGATCATAACAGTCCAGGGAGTGTCAGGAACATCCCACGGCTACTGCTAGTGTTGTGTTAAGATCAGGAACTGCGGTCTGTATAGTTGCCACCTGCCCAGAGCTAGTCGCATGTCGCTCCTAAATTACCAGTCCATAACAGTTAGGGCTAGCGGAACGCACTGAGAAAATATAGTTTTTTATTGTTGTTATTGGTGCGTTCGCAGCCCGGGGTCCACCGTGCAGGAAAACCTGCTGCTAGAAAATGGCAGCACTATGTGGCAGTATTGGCTAGCTCTGTTAACTCACAGAACAGCCGTGAAAGCAAAGCACTGCACCCTGTTAGACTTCACAGGAGCACAGGCTAACTGCCCAACAGAGAGCAGTCAGTGGTCATGCATCCACACAAAACTCCTCGCCGGAGGTGCCAGCATTCTAGGGCCTTATTTCAGCCAGGTCCCTGAATACACACAAACACACAAACTCCTCGCCGGAGGTGCCAGCATTCTAGGGGCTTATTGCAGCTGGGTCCATGAACACAATCTTACATGACCACACTGGCGCAAAGCACATAACTTAGAAAGATACTAGCGCATGGCCATGCAGCCATGCGAGCCTTTTATAGCTGCAGCCTTAACAAGACCTTCCTAGAAGGACCAATGAGAAGCTTCCACAAAGCCTGAGCACCTTCAGGACCTTCCTGGAGGACCAATTGGCTTTGCTGCAGTATCCAAGCATGTGACCCTCGATCTCCAATGAGAGATTTTACCCTGGGCATGCTCAGAAGGAGAAAAGCAGGACTTAGTCCCAAAAACATCTGCTCGCCGCTGCCCAGCACTAACTTCAATGGCAGAAGCTGGAAAAGCAGCAGTAATCCTCTTCACAGAGTCAGATTGAGCGAGACGCTGAGACCGACGTCTCTGCTGAGCAGACTCCACTGCGGCAGGAGAAGAATGGGAGACCGCAGCAGAGATGGCCCGAGATTCCCCCTGTGCAAAGGCGGGAACTTGACTCCTAACATTACCCCCCCTCCTAGGGCCCCCCTCCTTGGACCTCGCTATGCTCGAAGGCAGCAATGAGCTGCGGAGCCCAAATGTGCTCAGCAGGCACCCACGACCTGTCCTCAGGACCATAACCCTTCCAGTCCACCAAATAAAAATTTTTGCCACGTACCACCTTGCACCCCAAAATAGCGTTCACCTCATAATCGTCCGTAGATGAACCCGATGTCCCAGCAGATGACTCGGAAACCCAGGACGTGTATACGGGTTTCAAGAGGGACACATGAAAGGTGTCAGTGATACCAGGCGTGGTGGAAGGGCTAAACGATAGACAACAGGGTTAACCTGTTCGAGGACCTTGAAAGGACCTAAGTAGCGAGGTGCAAACTTAGTGGACTCAACTCGCAGCCTGATGTTACGGGTGGAGAGCCACACCAAGTCACCAGGAGCAAAGGTCGGCGGGGCACCGATGTGCATCGATGGAGGACCTCATTCTCTCCTTGGAAGCCCAAATGGCATTCTGAGTGCGGTCCCAAATATCCCGTGCTTCCACAGCCCAGTCTGCCACCCTGGAGTCGGCAGAAGACACGGGCATAGGCACAGGTACCCGCGGATGCTGACCATAGTTGAGGAGGAATAGGGTTTGTCCAGTGGAGTCGGCTATGGCGTTGTTCAGCGCAAACTCCGCCCACGGTAGCAAGGATGCCCAGTCATCCTGCCTGGCTGAGACAAAATGTCGCAGATATGTGACCAAGGTCTGGTTGGCCCTCTCTACCAACCCATTAGTCTCGGGATGATATGCGGAAGAGAGATTTAACTCAATGCTGAGAAGATGACAAAGCTCTCTCCAGAACCAAGACGCAAACTGGGGACCCCGGTCACTTACAATTTTGTCTGGCATACCGTGCAGGCGGAAGATGTGTTTTATGAACAACGCTGCCAAGGCCCATGCAGAAGGTAACCATGGAAGCGGCACCAAATGCACCATTTTGGAAAAATGATCAGTGATAACCCAAATGATGGTACAGCCACGAGACTTGGGCAAACCCACCACAAAGTCCATCCCGACCATTTCCCAGGGCCTGTCTGCCACCGGCAAGGGATAGAGTAACCCAGATGGCCGTTGTTGAGGAGACTTATTTTTGGTGCAGGAGACACACGCCTGAATATAATCTCTGACATCACAGACCATATGTGGCCACCAGTACGTCCTTGCCAACAGCTCAGATGTCCTCTTTGTCACAAAGTGTCCACCCACCCTGGACGAATGAGCCCAAGAGAGAACCTCCGTTCGCAAATTAATGGGTACAAAAGTCTTGCCTGGAGGCACAGACTCTAGCGAAACCGGAGCTACGGTTCTCAACTCTCGGAAGGGACAATAAGCCGAGGCTCTCCTTCCTCCTCCTCATATGACACAACAGAGTGAGAGAGGGCGTCAGCATGAATGTTCTTCTCCCCAGTGAGATAATGGAGGGTGAAATGGAACCGGGAGAAGAACAAGGACCATCTGGCCTGGCGAGAATTTAGCCGCTGAGCTGTTTGCAAATATAATAAATTTTTGTGGTCCGTGAAGACTTGAAAGGGAAAACGAGCCCCCTCCAAGAGATGCCTCCACTCAGAGAAAGCCAACTTCATCGCTAGCAACTCCCTGTCCCCGATGGAATAATTCCTCTCCGCTGGTGTGAAGGTCTTGGAGAAGAAGAAGCAAGGATGCTTCCGACCTTGAGCATCCTTTTGGAAGAGGACTGCTCCTGCACCAACGGATGAGGCATCAACCTCCATTATAAACGGCTTATCTACATCGGGGTGATGTAGAATGGGAGCACTAGCAATATGAGACTTAATAGAAGAGAAGGCCCTGGAGACCTCTTCAAACCACATTTTGGGATTTGCTCCCTTCTTGGTGAGGGCTACCAAGGGTGCCATCAAAGTTGAGAAGTGGGGAATGAACTGGCGGTAATAATTAATGAACCCCATAAAGCGCTGCACCGCTTTAAGAGAATGGGGTTCTTGCCAGTCCATCACAGCCTGTAGTTTGGCAGGATCCATAGCCAATCCCTGGGCTGAGATGATATAGCCCAGGAAAGGTAAAGACTCCTGCTCAAACATACACTTCTCCAACTTTGCGTAGAGAGAATTTGCCCGCAAGAGGTCGAAGACTCTGCCAACATCTCTCCGGTGGGAGTCAATATCTGGAGAAAAGATGAGAATATCATCCAGACAGATTACGACCGAGGTGGAGAGCATATCCCAGAAGATGTCGATTCCAAGACTTTGGAAAACGGCTGGAGCATTACAGAGCCCGAAGGGCATCACCAGATACTCATAGTGCCCATCTCTGGTGTAAAACGCCATCTTCCATTCGTCCCCCTCACGGATGCGAATCAGGTTATATGCACCCCGCAGATCTAATTTGGTAAATACCCTTGCTCCCCGTAGCCTATCAAAAAGCTCAGAAATCAGGGGCAGCGGGTACTTATTATTAACGGTGATGGCGTTAAGGCCCCTGTAATCTATGCAAAGACGTAACTCTCTGTTCTTTTACTGAACGAAAAAGAACCCCGCCCCTGCAGGTGTGACTGACTTCCTAATGAACCCTCTTGCCAAATTATCCTGGATGTATTGGGACATAGCCTCCTTTTCCGGGAGAGAGAGGGGATAGACACGTCCCCGAGGAAGTTCTGCTCCAGGCAAGAGATCTATAGGACAGTCATAGAGACGGTGAGGTGGAAGGGTCTCCGCAGCCTTTTTGGAGAAAATGTCTGCATAGGACCAATAGCATTTGGGAAGAGAAGAGAGATTTGCGGGTATCTCTGTGGTGGAAACCTGAATGCACTCTTTCACACATCTGCCCTTACAAGATTCACTCCAACCCAATATCCTCCCTGAGGTCCACTCAATATGTGGAGAGTGGAAACGGAGCCAGGGTATTCCCAGCAGAATCTCATCCATTCCCTCAGGAAGGACAAGAAGGGAAATAATCTCCTGGTGGGATGGGGGCATGGCTAATGTGAAAGGGACAGTTTTATGTGTGATTTGTAACAGAAGTGTCGAACCATTCAACACTCTAACAGTTACTGGTTTGGTGAGCATCACCAGAGGTACTGCGTGGCGCAGAGCAAAAGCAGAGGACATGAAATTTCCCTCTGCACCTGAATCCACACAAAGCTCAACTGAAAGAGTGGATGAGCCCAACAGAATTGTCCCTTTAAAGGACAGCTTGGAGGAAAAGGCCGCTGTGTCTAGTGAACCTCTTCCTATGGTCACTAGACGCGATCGTTTTCCCAACCGCTGTGGACACTTATTAGCGTAATGTCCCAGTTGTTGACAATTTTTACAAACCACAGGTACTCGAGCAGTCTGAGACTTAGGTCCCGCTCGAGAAACCTCCATGGCCTCATGGGAGTCGGACGCCAGAACAGGAGATTCTAGAGGATTGGCAAAGGTGGGAGCCAGCCGAAACCTCTGCCTACACTGGGTCCGCTCCAACCTCCGCTCGTTAAAACGGAGGTCAATGCGGGTAGATACTGAAATGAGCTCCTCCAGTGTGGCGGGAATCTCCCTGGTGGCCAAGGCGTCCTTTACATGATCTGCCAGTCCTTTCCAGAATACCGGAATAAGGACTTTATCTGGCCATTCTAGCTCAGAGGCTAGAGTCCAGAATTGAACGGAAAACTGGCTGACCATGGACGAACCCTGAGTAATTGCCAACAATTGGAGCGTGGTATCGTGAGTGACACGAGGTCCCAAAAAGACCTGCCTCAGAGCGTCCAGGAAGAGAGGAGCACTCTGCACCACACGATCATTGGGCTCCCAAAGCGGCGTTGCCCACTCCAACGCCCTGTCCGACAAAAGAGATAAAATAAATCCCACTTTTGCCCGTTCCGTAGGAAAACGTGTAGCCAGAAGCTCGAGATGTAAGGAGCACTGGCTCACAAATCCCAGACATAGCTTACTGTTTCCAGCAAACTGGTCTGGAAGCGGGAGACGGGATAAAGTCGGAGCAGGGGTGGTTACGGACAAACTGGCTGCAGCTGCACTTGCAGCCTGAACAGCGACAGCAGTGATGTCCACAGCTGAGGTTGTATGCTCTAGAGCCGCCAACCTACCCTGCAGCCAGAACAAGACCTTCCTAGAAGGACCAATGAGAAGCTTCCACAAAGCCTGAGCACCTTCAGGACCTTCCTGGAGGACCAATGGGCTTTGCTGCAGTATCCAAGCATGTGAACCTCGATCTCCAATGAGAGATCTTACCCTGGGCATGCTCAGAAAGAGAAAAGCAGGACTTAGTCCCAAAAGCATCTGACTTCAATGGCAGAAGCAGGAAAAGCAGCAGTAATCCTCTTCACAGAGTCAGATTGAGCGAGATGCTGAGACCGACGTCTCCACTGAGCAGCCTCCACTGTGACAGGAGAAGAATCCAAGACCGCAGCGGAGATGACCCGAGATTCCCCCTGTGCAGAGGTGGGAACTCGACCCCTAACAAATGGTGGCACAATATGGTGGTAGAAGCAAACTCTGTTACTTCACAGAGTCGAACAGAAGGGAAAACGCTGTGCCCGGTTAGCGTTACACGGGAACACAGCTGCCTAACAGAGCAAAAGCAATCAGTGGTCAGGCAGTAGCAAGCACACAAACACCTCCTCTCCGGTGGAGTCGGAATTCTAATGGCTTTACGTCAGCCCTGAAGTCACCATACAAACTCCTCACCGGAGGTGCCGGTATTCTAGTGGCTTATTTCAGCTGGACCCTGACCACAAGCAGACAAGACCACTGAGTAGCTAATGCTTATAACATAAGCTGACACTAGCGCATGGCCGTGCGGCCATGCAAACCTTTTATAGCTGCAGCAACTTCAGGACCTTCCTAGATGACCAATGGGAGCTGCTACAGTACATTGGCAACTTCAGGACCTTCCTAGAGGACCAATGGGAGCTGTCATAGCACCTGAGCGTGTGACCCCGGACCTCCAATGAGAGGTCTTAACCTGGGCATGTTCAGAAGGGGAAAAGCAGGACTTAGTCCCAGAGATGTCTGCTTGCTGCTGACCAGTACTGGCTACAATGGCTGAGCCTGGAAAGGCAGCAGTAACCATCCACACAGTATCAGACCAACGTCTCCACTGAGCAGGCTCCACTGAGGCTGGAGAAAAATGGGAGACCACAGCAGAGATGGTTCGAGATTCCCCCTGTGCAGAGGCAGGAACTCAACCCCTAACAGTGACTGATTTGGCTTTTTATCATAAGTCATTTGGCAAAGCTCATTAAACAGTCAATATTGATCATTAGGATTTTTCCAGTCAACAGATGGTGCTAAAGTTCAAGCTATTTTTCCCTCTAAGAAAGCTACTTGCACTTATAAATTCTCAGATGAGCAATGGCCTATAAGTCTCTTTATGCCTAGAGTTGAGCGACTTTCATTTTTTTAAGATCGAGTAGGGTTTTGGGAAACCCGATTTTGTCCAGAGTCGAGTCGAGTGCAGTCGGCCGATTGTCGCTAAAAGTCGGGGATCGACCGAAACACGAAACCCAATGCAAGTCAATGGGGAAGCATAGTCAGCAGTGAGTGGAGGCCAGGAAAACACCTACAGTGCCCATTTTAATGCCAAAAACATCCATTCTTGTTTCTGAAGCTTGTCAATCTTAATTAACTTTATAATAATAGTTGGGCATAGGAAATTGGGGGTCATTTGGCAAAAGTTGTGGGGGGAGTAGGGCTGGCTCAAGTTTTTCGTGGGCCCAGGAAATGCGGACTACATCACGGCGGTGTTGCAGGGAGAGGTAAGTATTTCAACGTTGCAAGTGCTGTGATCCTGAGCAAGCAGGGGGGGCCCACTCGTTCGCATTGGCACTGGCACAGGGCCCCTCAAAGTACGGCGGTGTGTTTGCATGGCGGGGGCGCCTCCCACCAGCAGCGACACTTTTGCGTACTCTGAGTGGCCCTGTGCCAGTGACGTCGCCAACGAGTATGCCCCCCGCACCTGATGAAGGAACCTGCACTTTCATCTGCACCTTCCTCTTTGTCCCTGTGTAAGGTGGTATAACATGCGGGAAGGGGAACCTTACTTTCAGCAGGGTCAGATTCTGGCAGTGTAGAGTACAAGGGGAATGTAGTGGTCTAGGTCAATGTACCAGCAGACTCATCTAGCAGTGGCTGGGCAATGGGCAGGATGAGGAGGAAACAGATATAGGGCCAAAGAATAAAGTAGGCTAAATGCAGATCAAAATTGGTAACAGGACTAAACAGGCGGCATTGCTTTGTTCAGTGGAGTAGCAAACCCAAGATCAGCAGACACTGTTTCAAGGGCCTAACCACACTAGTAGGCCAAATGCAGTTTAATATCTGATAGTATAGGCCGAAAGCCAGAATGTGGAAGCTCAGCTTTGTTCAGTTGAGGACAACACCAGAGAGGGACAGACACCGTTAGTAGGCCGGAACAGCCAATTTTTTAAAAAAACAGCAGTTAATAAGAGGCAGAAGGTAGAAGCTCAGCTTTATTCAGTTGAGGACAACACCAGGCAGGGGCAGACACCTTTAGTAGGCCGGAACAGCCAATTTTTTAAAAAAACAGCAGTTAATAAGAGGCAGAAGGTAGAAGCTCAGCTTTATTCAGTTGAGGACAACACCAGGCAGGGGCAGACACCTTTAGTAGGCCGGAACAGCCAATTTTTTTAAAAAAACAGCAGTTAATAAGAGGCAGAAGGTAGAAGCTCAGCTTTATTCAGTTGAGGACAACACCAGGCAGGGGCAGACACCTTTAGTAGGCCGGAACAGCCAATTTTTTTAAAAAAAGCAGTTAATAAGAGGCAGAAGGTAGAAGCTCAGCTTTATTCAGTTGAGGACAACACCAGGCAGGGGCAGACACCTTTAGTAGGCCGGAACAGCCAATTTCATTTTTAAAAATCGTAATTTGGAACAGAAGGTTGAAGCACAGCTTTATTCAGTTGAGGACAACACCAGGCAGGGGCAGACACCTTTAGTAGGCCGGAACAGCCAATTTCATTTTTAAAAATCGTAAATTGGAACAGAAGGTTGAAGCACAGCTTTATTCAGTTGAGGACAACACCAGGAAGGGGCAGACACCTTTAGTAGGCCGGAACAGCCAATTTTTTAAAAAAACAGCAGTTAATAAGAGGCAGAAGGTAGAAGCTCAGCTTTATTCAGTTGCAGCTTCTTGGCAATAATATAAAGAAGACGCGACAGGACAACACTCGGTGGATGCCATATCTGTGTTTTCAATGGAAAAAAACCTTTCAGTAAACTACTTGCAGGAGAAAGTTTTTGTAGCTGGTGGCCAATTTTTGTACTGTACCAGTTTTTTGTTGTATGTGTTTTTGTTTTTAATGTTAAAATATCTGCATTTGATATCTCTCCAGTATTTTCTTTTTTATAAGCAAAATACTGCAGTTTTACATCGGTTACATGGATACACAGGCAGCTTGGTGGTCAGTGGAGGAGTATTTAAAGTAGGGACCGCAGACAGGCTATCAAAGGCCTAAAATAACAAACAATAGGCTCAAGGCAGTTTTACATCGGTTACATGGATACACAGGCAGCTTGGTGGTCAGTGGAGGAGTATTTAAAGTAGGGACCGCAGACAGGCTATCAAAGGCCTAAAATAACAAACAATAGGCTCATGGCAGTTTTACATCGGTTACATGGATACACAGGCAGCTTGGTGGTCAGTGGAGGAGTATTTAAAGTAGGGACCGCAGACAGGCTATCAAAGGCCTAAAATAACAAACAATAGGCTCATGGCAGTTTTACATCGGTTATATGGATACAGGCAGGCAGCTTGGTGGTCAGTGGAGGAGTATTTAAAGTAGGGACCGCAGACAGGCTATCAAAGGCCTAAAATAACAAACAATAGGCTCATGGCAGTCTTACATCGGTTACATGGATACACAGGCAGCTTGGTGGTCAGTGGAGGAGTATTTAAAGTAGGGACCGCAGACAGGCTATCAAAGGCCTAAAATAACAAACAATAGGCTCATGGCAATTTTACATCGGTTACATGGATACAGGCAGGCAGCTTGGTGGTCAGTGGAGGAGTATTTAAAGTAGGGACCGCAGACAGGCTATCAAAGGCCTAAAATAACAAACAATAGGCTCATGGCAGTTTTACATCGGTTACATGGATACACAGGCAGCTTGGTGGTCAGTGGAGGAGTATTTAAAGTAGGGACCGCAGACAGGCTATCAAAGGCCTAAAATAACAAACAATAGGCTCATGGCAGTTTTACATCGGTTACATGGATACACAGGCAGCTTGGTGGTCAGTGGAGGAGTATTTAAAGTAGGGACCGCAGACAGGCAATCAAAGGCCTAAAATAACAAACAATAGGCTCATGGCAGTTTTACATCAGTTACATGGATACACAGGCAGCTTGGTGGTCAGTGGAGGAGTATTTAAAGTAGGGACCGCAGACAGGCTATCAAAGGCCTAAAATAACAAACAATAGGCTCATGGCAGTTTTACATCGGTTACATGGATACACAGGCAGCTTGGTGGTCAGTGGAGGAGTATTTAAAGTAGGGACCGCAGACAGGCTATCAAAGGCCTAAAATAACAAACAATAGGCTCATGGCAATTTTACATCGGTTACATGGATACAGGCAGGCAGCTTGGTGGTCAGTGGAGGAGTATTTAAAGTAGGGACCGCAGACAGGCTATCAAAGGCCTAAAATAACAAACAATAGGCTCATGGCAGTTTTACATCGGTTACATGGATACACAGGCAGCTTGGTGGTCAGTGGAGGAGTATTTAAAGTAGGAACCGCAGACAGGCTATCAAAGGCCTAAAATAACAAACAATAGGCTCATGGCAGTTTTACATCGGTTACATGGATACACAGGCAGCTTGGTGGTCAGTGGAGGAGTATTTAAAGTAGGGACCGCAGACAGGCTATCAAAGGCCTAAAATAACAAACAATAGGCTCATGGCAGTTTTACATCGGTTACATGGATACACAGGCAGCTTGGTGGTCAGTGGAGGAGTATTTAAAGTAGGGACCGCAGACAGGCTATCAAAGGCCTAAAATAACAAACAATAGGCTCATGGCAGTTTTACATCGGTTACATGGATACACAGGCAGCTTGGTGGTCAGTGGAGGAGTATTTAAAGTAGGGACCGCAGACAGGCTATCAAAGGCCTAAAATAACAAACAATAGGCTCATGGCAGTTTTACATCGGTTACATGGATACAGGCAGGCAGCTTGGTGGTCAGTGGAGGAGTATTTAAAGTAGGGACCGCAGACAGGCTATCAAAGGCCTAAAATAACAAACAATAGGCTCATTGCAGTTTTACATCGGTTACATGGATACACAGGCAGCTTGGTGGTCAGTGGAGGAGTATTTAAAGTAGGGACCGCAGACAGGCTATCAAAGGCCTAAAATAGCAAACAATAGGCTCATGGCAGTTTTACATCGGTTACATGGATACAGGCAGGCAGCTTGGTGGTCAGTGGAGGAGTATTTAAAGTAGGGACCGCAGACAGGCTATCAAAGGCCTAAAATAACAAACAATAGGCTCATGGCAGTTTTACATCGGTTACATGGATACACAGGCAGCTTGGTGGTCAGTGGAGGAGTATTTAAAGTAGGGACCGCAGACAGGCTATCAAAGGCCTAAAATAACAAACAATAGGCTCATGGCAGTTTTACATCGGTTACATGGATACACAGGCAGCTTGGTGGTCAGTGGAGGAGTATTTAAAGTAGGGACCGCAGACAGGCTATCAAAGGCCTAAAATAACAAACAATAGGCTCATGGCAGTTTTACATCGGTTACATGGATACACAGGCAGCTTGGTGGTCAGTGGAGGAGTATTTAAAGTAGGGACCACAGACAGGCTATCAAAGGCCTAAAATAACAAACAATAGGCTCATGGCAGTTTTACATCGGTTACATGGATACAGGCAGGCAGCTTGGTGGTCAGTGGAGGAGTATTTAAAGTAGGGACCGCAGACAGGCTATCAAAGGCCTAAAATAACAAACAATAGGCTCATGGCAGTTTTACATCGGTTACATGGATACACAGGCAGCTTGGTGGTCAGTGGAGGAGTATTTAAAGTAGGGACCGCAGACAGGCTATCAAAGGCCTAAAATAACAAACAATAGGCTCATGGCAGTTTTACATCGGTTACATGGATACACAGGCAGCTTGGTGGTCAGTGGAGGAGTATTTAAAGTAGGGACCGCAGACAGGCTATCAAAGGCCTAAAATAACAAACAATAGGCTCATGGCAGTTTTACATCGGTTACATGGATACACAGGCAGCTTGGTGGTCAGTGGAGGAGTATTTAAAGTAGAAACCGCAGACAGGCTATCAAAGGCCTAAAATAACAAACAGTAGGCTCAAGGCAGTTTTACATCGGTTACATGGATACACAGGCAGCTTGGTGGTCAGTGGAGGAGTATTTAAAGTAGGGACCGCAGACAGGCTATCAAAGGCCTAAAATAACAAACAATAGGCTCATGGCAGTTTTACATCGGTTACATGGATACACAGGCAGGCAGCTTGGTGGTCAGTGGAGGAGTATTGCAAGGAGTGTCTGTCCCAGTACTCCCAAAATATAAATAGATGTTAATGTCTCGCAAAACAACCAAAAAAAAAAAAAAAAAAAAAGGTGGCATACTTAGGTACAGGGGTGGGCTCATCTGCTGAGTTTCTAACATAGTAATTTGGCAGTAACTACTTAATGGTGCCAATATAGGACACAGACACAGACTACTTTAAGTTGCATCATAGATGTCTACAAATTTGTATTGTTAGTGCCAGACATTGAATGATGTCAGCGAATAGACTAAAGATTGGTGGAGCTGTGTGACATAATTTTGCACGTGGTAGAGCACAGTTTGAGCTGGGGGAGGGGGGAACTCTCTTGAGGCCGGCGGGACCGCCCCAGGGCCCCTCATGTTACAACGGTGTGTCTGACGTTGGGTGCGCACCACCACCGCCAGAGACACTACATTGTACTATGAGGGACCCAGTGGCAGTGCCGTCGACCAAAAGCGGCCACACCCACCTCTTCAGACAAACAGCAGTCTCACGGGTGCTTGCGCTGTTGTGAAATTGGATTTTGGGCTCCCCCAGTGGCCACTGGTGGAATTGAACTGGTGTGCATCATCCTCTCTGTTCACCTGTTTCCATCAGGATGTGGGAGTCGCTATTTAGCCTTGCTCCTCTGTCACTTCCATGCCGGTCAACATTGTAATCAGAAGCCTTTCTGTGCATGTTCCTGCTGCTAGACAACTCCCAGCTAAGTTGGACTTTAGTCCTTGTTTGTTTTTGCATTTTGTTCCAGTTCACAGCTGTAGTTTCGTTTCTGTGTCTGGAAAGCTCTTGTGATCTGAAATTGCCACTCTGATGTTATGAGTTAATACTGGAGTCTTAAAGTAATTTCAGGATGGTGTTTTTAGGGTTTTCAGCTGACCATGAAAGTGCCCTTTCTGTCTTTCTGCTATATAGTAAGCGGACCTCAATTTTGCTAAACCTATTTTCATACTACGTTTGTCATTTCATCTAAAATCACCGCCAATATTTGTGGGGGCCTCTGTCTGCCTTTCGGGGAAATTTCTCTAGAGGTGAGCCAGGACTATATTTTCCTCTGCCAGGATTAGTTAGTCCTCCGGCCGGCGCTGGGCGTCTAGGGATAAAACGCAGGCTACGCTACCCGGCTACTGTTAGTTGTGCGGCAGGTTTAGTTCATGGTCAGTTTAGTTTCCATCCTTCCAAGAGCTAGTTCTTATGTTTGCTGGGCTATGTTCTCTTGCCATTGAGAACCATAACAGTTTGACCGGCCACAAAGGGTTAAATTAATTGACAGAGAAAGGAGAGAAAAGAGAAGTCTGCTGAAGATTTTTTTTTTTTTTTTTTTTCCTTCAGTTCTGAGTGTGCTTGTAATTGAATCTCTTGCAAGT
This sequence comes from Ranitomeya variabilis, assembly GCF_051348905.1. NCBI lineage: Eukaryota > Metazoa > Chordata > Amphibia > Anura > Dendrobatidae > Ranitomeya > Ranitomeya variabilis. The sequence goes on along the minus strand of NC_135237.1, from coordinate 295,655,362 downwards.
CTGCCTATATTGCAGCCTTTCTCTCTCTCTCTCCTTCTAATCCTGGAATGGCTCTGTGTTCACCTGTTTAAAATGGATATTCAGAGCTTAGCTGCAGGTTTGAATAATCTCACCACGAAAGTTCAAAATTTACAAGATTTTGTTGTTCATGTTCCTATATCTGAACCTAGAATTCCTTTGCCTGAATTTTTCTCGGGGAATAGATCTTGCTTTCAAAATTTCAAAAATAATTGCAAGCTGTTTTTGTCCCTGAAATCTCGCTCTGCTGGAGATCCTGCTCAGCAGGTCAGGATTGTGATTTCCTTGCTCCGGGGCGACCCTCAGGATTGGGCTTTTGCATTGGCTCCAGGGGATCCTGCGTTGCTCAATGTGGATGCGTTTTTTCTGGCCTTGGGGTTGCTTTATGAGGAACCTCAGTTAGAACTTCAGGCAGAAAAGGCCTTGATGTCCCTATCTCAGGGGCAAGACGAAGCTGAAATATACTGCCAGAAATTCCGTAAATGGGCTGTGCTTACTCAGTGGAATGAGTGCGCCCTGGCGGCGAATTTCAGAGAGGGTCTCTCTGATGCCATTAAGGATGTTATGGTGGGGTTCCCTGTGCCTGCGGGTCTGAATGAGTCCATGACAATGGCTATCCAGATCGATAGGCGTCTGCGGGAGCGCAAACCTGTGCACCATTTGGCGGTGTCTACTGAGAAGACGCCAGAGAATATGCAATGTGATAGAATTCTGTCCAGAAGTGAACGGCAGAATTTTAGACGAAAAAATGGGTTGTGCTTCTATTGCGGTGATTCAACTCATGTTATATCAGCATGCTCTAAGCGTACTAAGAAGCTTGATAAGTCTGTTTCAATTGGCACTTTGCAGTCTAGGTTTATTCTATCTGTGACCCTGATTTGTTCTTTATCATCTATTACCGCGGATGCCTATGTCGACTCTGGCGCCGCTTTGAGTCTTATGGATTGGTCCTTTGCCAAACGCTGTGGATATGATTTGGAGCCTCTTGAAACTCCTATACCCCTGAAGGGGATTGACTCCACCCCATTGGCTAGCAATAAACCACAATACTGGACACAAGTAACTATGCGGATTAATCCGGATCACCAGGAGATTATTCGCTTTCTTGTGCTGTATAACCTACATGATGTGTTGGTGCTTGGATTGCCATGGCTGCAATCTCATAACCCAGTCCTTGACTGGAAAGCTATGTCTGTGTTAAGCTGGGGATGTAAGGGGACGCATGGGGACGTACCTGTGGTTTCCATTTCATCATCTATTCCCTCTGAGATTCCTGAATTCTTGACTGAATATCGTGACGTTTTTGAAGAACCTAAGCTTGGTTCATTACCTCCGCACCGGGAGTGCGATTGTGCCATAGATTTGATTCCGGGTAGTAAATACCCTAAGGGTCGTTTATTTAATCTGTCTGTGCCTGAACATGCTGCTATGCGAGAATATATAAAGGAGTCCTTGGAAAAGGGACATATTCGTCCTTCGTCATCTCCCTTAGGAGCCAGTTTTTTCTTTGTGGCTAAGAAAGATGGCTCTTTGAGGCCGTGCATTGATTATCGGCTTTTGAATAAAATCACGGTTAAATATCAATATCCGTTGCCACTGCGGACTGATTTGTTTGCTCGCATAAAGGGGGCCAAGTGGTTCTCTAAGATAGATCTCCGTGGGGCGTATAATTTGGTGCGAATTAAGCAGGGGGATGAAATGACAAACGTAGTATGAAAATAGGTTTAGCAAAATTGAGGTCCGCTTACTAGATAGCAGAAAGACAGAAAGGGCACTTTCATGGTCAGCTGAAAACCCTAAAAACACCATCCTGAAATTACTTTAAGACTCCAGTATTAACTCATAACATCAGAGTGGCAATTTCAGATCACAAGAGCTTTCCAGACACAGAAACGAAACTACAGCTGTGAACTGGAACAAAATGCAAAAACAAACAAGGACTAAAGTCCAACTTAGCTGGGAGTTGTCTAGCAGCAGGAACATGCACAGAAAGGCTTCTGATTACAATGTTGACCGGCATGGAAGTGACAGAGGAGCAAGGCTAAATAGCGACTCCCACATCCTGATGGAAACAGGTGAACAGAGAGGATGATGCACACCAGTTCAATTCCACCAGTGGCCACTGGGGGAGCCCAAAATCCAATTTCACAACAGTACCCCCCCTCAAGGAGGGGGCACCGAACCCTCACCAGAACCACCAGGGCGATCAGGATGAGCCCTATGAAAGGCACGGACCAAATCGGAGGCATGAACATCAGAGGCAGTCACCCAAGAATTATCCTCCTGACCGTATCCCTTCCATTTGACCAGATACTGGAGTTTCCGTCTGGAAACACGGGAGTCCAAGATCTTTTCCACAACGTACTCCAACTCGCCCTCAACCAACACCGGAGCAGGAGGCTCAACGGAAGGCACAACCGGTACCTCATACCTGCGCAATAATGACCGATGAAAAACATTATGAATAGAAAAAGATGCAGGGAGGTCCAAACGGAAGGACACAGGGTTAAGAATCTCCAATATCTTGTACGGGCCAATGAACCGAGGCTTAAACTTGGGAGAAGAAACCCTCATAGGGACAAAACGAGAAGACAACCACACCAAGTCCCCAACACAAAGCCGAGGACCAACCCGACGCCGGCGGTTGGCAAAAAGCTGAGTCTTCTCCTGGGACAACTTCAAATTGTCCACTACCTGCCCCCAAATCTGATGCAACCTCTCCACCACAGCATCCACTCCAGGACAATCTGAAGATTCCACCTGACCAGAAGAAAATCGAGGATGAAACCCCGAATTACAGAAAAAGGGAGACACCAAGGTGGCAGAGCTGGCCCGATTATTGAGGGCAAACTCCGCTAAAGGCAAAAAAGCAACCCAATCATCCTGATCTGCAGACACAAAACACCTCAAATATGTCTCCAAGGTCTGATTCGTCCGCTCGGTCTGGCCATTAGTCTGAGGATGGAAAGCAGACGAGAAAGACAAATCTATGCCCATCCTAGCACAGAATGCTCGCCAAAATCTAGACACGAATTGGGTACCTCTGTCAGAAACGATATTCTCCGGAATACCATGCAAACGGACCACATTTTGAAAAAACAGAGGAACCAACTCGGAAGAAGAAGGCAACTTAGGCAGGGGAACCAAATGGACCATCTTAGAGAAACGATCACACACCACCCAGATGACAGACATCTTCTGAGAAACAGGAAGATCCGAAATAAAATCCATCGAGATGTGCGTCCAGGGCCTCTTCGGGATAGGCAAGGGCAACAACAATCCACTAGCCCGAGAACAACAAGGCTTGGCCCGAGCACAAACGTCACAAGACTGCACGAAGCCTCGCACATCTCGAGACAGGGAAGGCCACCAGAAGGACCTTGCCACCAAATCCCTGGTACCTACTGTTGTGAAATTGGATTTTGGGCTCCCCCAGTGGCCACTGGTGGAATTGAACTGGTGTGCATCATCCTCTCTGTTCACCTGTTTCCATCAGGATGTGGGAGTCGCTATTTAGCCTTGCTCCTCTGTCACTTCCATGCCGGTCAACATTGTAATCAGAAGCCTTTCTGTGCATGTTCCTGCTGCTAGACAACTCCCAGCTAAGTTGGACTTTAGTCCTTGTTTGTTTTTGCATTTTGTTCCAGTTCACAGCTGTAGTTTCGTTTCTGTGTCTGGAAAGCTCTTGTGATCTGAAATTGCCACTCTGATGTTATGAGTTAATACTGGAGTCTTAAAGTAATTTCAGGATGGTGTTTTTAGGGTTTTCAGCTGACCATGAAAGTGCCCTTTCTGTCTTTCTGCTATATAGTAAGCGGACCTCAATTTTGCTAAACCTATTTTCATACTACGTTTGTCATTTCATCTAAAATCACCGCCAATATTTGTGGGGGCCTCTGTCTGCCTTTCGGGGAAATTTCTCTAGAGGTGAGCCAGGACTATATTTTCCTCTGCCAGGATTAGTTAGTCCTCCGGCCGGCGCTGGGCGTCTAGGGATAAAACGCAGGCTACGCTACCCGGCTACTGTTAGTTGTGCGGCAGGTTTAGTTCATGGTCAGTTTAGTTTCCATCCTTCCAAGAGCTAGTTCTTATGTTTGCTGGGCTATGTTCTCTTGCCATTGAGAACCATAACATTGCGCCAAGTCGCGATACCACGGCCCCGTGTGGGGAGTTTGGCCATTTAGGGAGGTGTAAACATGTCGTATGCTGGACAATCAGCTGCAGCAAATTATACATTAGAAAAGTAATTCACAGTAGTCCACAGGCAAGAGCTTTTCATAGGATAGCTAGGTGTCGGCCGGGCAAGGTGGGGCAAAAGATTTTGAAATCCAGTTGTGGTTCATTTTAATGAATGTTAGATCGTCAACATTTTGGGTAGCCAGACGAGTCCTTTTTTCGGTTAATATTGAACCTGCAGCACTGAATACTCTTTCTGATAGGACACTTGCTGCTGGGCAAGCAAGCTCCTGCAATGCATATTCTGCCAATTCTGGCCAGGTGTCTAATTTTGATGCCCAGTAATCAAATGGGAATGACGGTTGAGGGATAAAATCGATAAGGGATGAAAAATAGTTAGTAACCATACTGGACAAATGTTGTCTCCTGTCACTTTCAATTGATGCAGCAGTACCTGTCCTGTCTGCGGTCATAGCAAAATCACTCCACAACCTGGTCAGAAAACCCCTCTGTCCAACGTCACTTCTGATGTGTGCACCCCTAACACTCCTAGTCTGCTGCCCCCTGGAGCTCGTGTGAGAACGATCACGTGCGCTGTGTGCTGGGAATGCCTGAAGCAAACGGTCAACAAGAGTTGATTGTTTGGTTGCTAATATTAGTTCCAAGTTCTCATGTGGCATAATATTTTGCAATTTGCCTTTATAGCGTGGATCAAGGAGGCAGGCCAACCAGTAATCGTCATCGTTCATCATTTTCGTAATGCGTGTGTCCCTTTTTAGGATACGTAAGGCATAATCCGCCATGTGGGCCAAAGTTCCAGTTGTCAAATCTCCGGTTGTGATTGGTTGAGGGGCAGTTTCAGGCAAATCTACGTCACTTGTGTCCCTCAAAAAACCAGAACCCGGCCTTGCCACGCAACCAATTTCCAGTGCCCCCGGGAAAGCTTCCGCATTAAAAATATACTCATCCCCATCATCCTCCTCGTCCTCCACCTCCTCTTCGCCCGCTACCTCGTCCTGTACACTGCCCTGACCAGACAATGGCTGACTGTCATCAAGGCTTTCCTCTTCCTCTGGTGCAGACGCCTGCTCCTTTATGTGCGTCAAACTTTTCATCAGCAGACGCATTAGGGGGATGCTCATGCTTATTACGGCGTTGTCTGCACTAACCAGCCGTGTGCATTCCTCAAAACACTGAAGGACTTGACACATGTCTTGTATCTTGGACCACTGCACACCTGACAACTCCATGTCTGCCATCCTACTGCCTGCCCGTGTATGTGTATCCTCCCACAGAAACATAACAGCCCGCCTCTGTTGGCACAGTCTCTGAAGCATGTGCAGTGTTGAGTTCCACCTTGTTGCAACGCCTATGATTAGGCGATGCTGGGGAAGGTTCAAAGACTGCTGATAGGTCTGCATACGGCTGGCGTGTACAGGCGAACGTCGGATATGTGAGCAAAGTCCACGCACTTTGAGGAGCAGGTCGGAGAACCCAGGATAAGTTTTCAATAAGCACTGCACCACCAGGTTTAAGGTGTGAGCCAGGCAAGGAATGTGTTTCAGTTGGGAAAGGGAGATGGCAGCCATGAAATTCCTTCCGTTATCACTCACTACCTTGCCTGCCTCAAGATCTACTGTGCCCAGCCACGACTGCGTTTCTTGTTGCAAGAACTCGGAAAGAACTTCCGCGGTGTGTCTGTTGTCGCCCAAACACTTCATAGCCAATACAGCCTGCTGACGCTTGCCAGTAGCTGGCCCATAATGGGACAACTGGTGTGCAACAGTGTCATCTGCCGATGGAGTGGTTGGCCGACTGCGGTCTGTGGAAGAGCTGTAGCTTCTGCAGGAGGACGAGGAGGAGGAGGAGGAGGAGGAGGGGGTGCGAACGCCTACAGCCAACTGTTTCCTAGACCGTGGGCTAGGCACAACTGTCCCGAAATTGATGTCCCCAGTGGACCCTGCATCCACCACATTCACCCAGTGTGCCGTGATGGACACATAACGTCCCTGGCCATGCCTACTGGTCCATGCATCTGTAGTCAGGTGCACCTTTGTACTCACAGATTGCCTGAGTGCATGGACGATGCGCTGTTTAACATGCTGGTGCAGGGCTGGGATGGCTTTTCTTGAAAAAAGTGTCAACTGGGTAGCTCGTATCGTGGTTCAGCGTACTCCATCAGGGCTTTGAAAGCTTCGCTTTCAACTAACCGGTAGGGCATCATCTCTAACGAGATTAGTCTAGCTATGTGGGTGTTAAAACCCTGTGTACGCGGATGCGAGGATAAGTACTTCCTTTTTCTAACCAGAGTCTCATGTAGTGTGAGCTGAACTGGAGAGATGGAGATCGTGGAACTTGCGGGTGTGCCGGTGGACATGGCAGACTGAGAGACGGTTGGAGACGGTATTGTTTCCGCCGGTGCCCTAGATGCAATATTTCCTCCTACAAAACTGGTGATTCCCTGACCCTGACTGCTTTTGGCTGTCAAAGAAACCTGCACAGATACTGCCGGTGGTGCGGAAAATGGTGGCCTTACAGTGACGGAAGGGATGTTGCGTTGCTGACTAGCTTCATTGGCCGAGGGTGCTACAACCTTAAGGGACGTTTGGTAGTTAGTCCAGGCTTGAAAATGCATGGTGGTTAAGTGTCTATGCATGCAACTAGTATTGAGACTTTTCAGATTCTGACCTCTGCTTAAGCTAGTTAAACATTTTTGACAGATGACTTTGCGCTGATCAATTGGATGTTGTTTAAAAAAATGCCAGACTGCACTCTTCCTAGCATCGGATCCCTTTTCAGGGATTGCAGACTGAGCTTTAACCGGATGGCCACGCTGTCCTCCAACAGGTTTTGGCTTTGACACGCGTTTTGGGCCAGATACGGGCCCGGCAGATGGAACCTGTTGCGATGTTGATGCCTGCTGCGGCCCCTCCTCCACCTCCGCTTCTGAACTACTGCCGCCTGCACCCTGTTCCCCCAATGGCTGCCAATCGGGGTCAACAACTGGGTCATCTATTACCTCCTCTTCGAGCTCGTGTGCAACTTCGTCTGTGTCACTGTGTCGGTCGGTGGTATAGCGTTCGTGGCGGGGCAACATAGTCTCATCAGGGTCTGATTGCGGATCAGTACCCTGAGAGGGCAATGTTGTGGTCTCAGTCAAAGGAGCAGCATAGTACTCTGGCTGTGGCTGTGCATCAGTGCACTCCATGTCAGAATCTACTTGTAATGGGCATGGCCTGTTAAGTGTTTCACTTTCTAAGCCAGGGACGGTATGTGTAAAGAGCTCCATGGAGTAACCCGTTGTGTCGCCTGCTGCATCCTTCTCTCTTGTTGTTGTTTTTGCTGAGGAGGACAAGGAAGCGACTTGTCCCTGACCATGAACATCCACAAGCGACGCGCTGCTTTTACATTTACCAGTTTCAGAAGAGGAGGCAAAAGAGCTAGAGGCTGAGTCTGCAATGTAAGCCAAAACTTGCTGTTGCTGCTCCGCCTTTAAAAGCGGTTTTCCTACTCCCAGAAAAGAAAGCTTTCGAGGCCTTGTGTAGCCAGACGACGAAACAGGCTCCACAGCTCCAGACTTAGGTGGAATATTTTTATCCCCACGACCACCTGATGCTCCACTACCACTACCATCATTACCAGCTGACAATGAACGCCCACGGCCACGACCTCTTGCACCAGACTTCCTCATTGTTTGAAAAACTTAACCAAATTAACTTTATTTGTTGCTGTCAAACAACTTACACGGTGAGCTATAACTTCAGTATGATTTCAATATCCCTTAACAGGTTGGTGAGACCACAAGGAAAATCAGGCACAATGTTACACACTCTGTTTTCTGTGGCACCAAATCACAGAGATGACACACACGCAGGACTGTCACTCAAGCACAAATGTCAATATTAATCTCCCACCTATTTTTTTTTTTCTCAGGGAGACTTTAGAAACCAAATAAGATAAAATGTTTTTTTCAGGGACAATTTAGAAACCAAATAATAAAAAAAATAAAATAAAAAAAAGGCTTTCTATGGCCCACTGAATGAGAGATGGCACACACAGGAGTGGCACACAAGCCCTGACTGAGGCCAATATTTTTCTCCCACTGATTGATGTAGTGTTTTTTTTTAAGGTAGATTTTAGAACCCAAATCAAGCAAAAAAATAAATAGGCTTTCTATGGCCCACTGAGTGAGAGATGGCACACACAGGAATGGCACACAAGCCCTGACTGAGGCCAATATTTTTCTCCCACTGATTGATGGAGTTTTTTTTTTTAAGGTAGATTTTCGAACCCAAATCAAGGAAAAAAATAAATAGGCTTTCTATGGCCCACAATTTGAGAGAGAGAGGTGGCACACCCAGGAGTCAAGACTGGCACACAAGCTGAAAGGGCAATATTAATCTCCCACTGTTTTTTTTTTATTTATTTTTTTCAGGGAGACTTTAGAAACCAAATAATAAAATAATAAAAAAAAATAAATAGGCTTTCTATGGCCCACTGAGTGAGAGATGGCACACACAGGAGTGGCACACAAGCCCTGACTAAGGCCAATATTTTTCTCCCACTGATTGATGTAGTGTTTTTTTTTTAAGGTAGATTTTAGAACCCAAATCAAGCAAAAAAATAAATAGGCTTTCTATGGCCCACTGAGTGAGAGATGGCACACACAGGAGTCGCACACAAGCCCTGACTGAGGCCAATATTTTTCTCCCACTGATTGATGTAGTGTTTTTTTGTTAAGGTAGATTTTCGAACCCAAATCAAGGAAAAAAATAAATAGGCTTTCTATGGCCCACTGAGTGAGAGATGGCACACACAGGAGTGGCACACAAAGCCCTGACTGAGGCCAATATTTTTCTCCCACTGATTGATGGAGTTTTTTTTTTTTAGGTAGATTTTCGAACCCAAATCAAGGAAAAAAATAAATAGGCTTTCTATGGCCCACAATTTGAGAGAGAGAGGTGGCACACCCAGGAGTCAAGACTGGCACACAAGCTGAAAGGGCAATATTAATCTCCCACTGTTTTTTTTTTTTTTTTTTTTCAGGGAGACTTTAGAAACCAAATAATAAAATAATAAAAAAAAATAAATAGCCTTTCTATGGCCCACTGAGTGAGAGATGGCACACACAGGAGTGGCACACAAGCCCTGACTGAGGCCAATATTTTTCTCCCACTGATTGATGTAGTGTTTTTTTTTAAGGTAGATTTTAGAACCCAAATCAAGCAAAAAAACTAAATAGGCTTTCTATGGCCCACTGAGTGAGAGATGGCACACACAGGAGTGGCACACAAGCCCTGACTGAGGCCAATATTTTTCTAATACTCAAAAATCACTTGGCACTCAGAAGAATACTTTTGCAAGTTGATTATTCCATTTATTTGTGCATCCAGTTAAAGAATAAACGTTTTCGGTCAATACATCAGACCTTCATCAGAAATTCCTTTTTATCAAACTGAAATACAGACAGATAATAAAATAAAATAAAAATGAATAACAATATACATGGTGCACAATATGAAGAACAACGGAATTTTAGTGATATGTTTCCAGACCAAATCCATCATGTGACGAGCAGAGTGTGCGCAACCGTGGCGGCTGGAGAAGATCCGGGTTGGTGATCCGTGAGTTGTGAGTACTTCCAATTATCAAGAGCTAAATAACAATAGCTGAAGGAGCTGTGCAGCTGCAAGCGTAGGTAAGGAGAAGAACAAAACGGTACAAAAGCAAAGGGTTATGGCATAAATGGTAAGTCCTGGGAGAGGACCCCACTTGTGGTAGAGGTAAAGGCTACCTGAAAGGATACTAGGTGGAGGATTGTTCCGGGTGCTTGAGAGAAGTGCTGTGCGATACAACGAACAAGTACTAGCCTATAAAGCAAGTGTGACAACATATGTTAAGAAACCACAATTAATGGTGTCCGTATAGGTATATGGCTGTAATGCACATTTATCATAAAATGACTACTGAGTGTAATCCAGTATACCAGGTATTGAGATGGTGGTCTAAGGCAAGATTGGCAAGAAAAAGGAGGTGAGAAGAACAAAGGAGAGGAGCCAGCAAGCAGTATATAGGTTTTTTTTGAGAGCCAAGTGGCAACCACACAATAAAAATGGATTGAATGATGCTGAGCCGTGGACTGAGACTGTGAGACGGGGCCCAAAGATCAATAATGAAGCATAACAATTAATAAGTAACGTTACCTGGAAAAGTAATGCACATGGGTATATCAAGGCCTAACAGGCCAAAGGCTGGGTAGCCCGGGACAAAGGCAGAAAGCCTGTGACGTATAAAGAAAAATTATGTATAATAGCCCCAATACAGGTCCCAAGTACTATGCAGATAATAATGCTAGATAGACGCCAGGTTACCTCTATATGCCTGAAGAGGTTATACTGGGTGAGGGCGCAGAACCGCTGCTATGGATGGCGCTGGAGGAGGGTACATAAGAGAAAAATTGCCTAAGTGTCATGTGGAATTATCAGCAGCGGTAAGCGCTGTATCATGTGGGCCAGTGGTTACCTTGAGACGCCAGCTGTGTGGCGTGCAGACTGAAGTTCCCGGGGACCGCTGCGTACTGGCGGTACTTCTGGGTATAAAAGCCCTGTGTGATCGGGTCATGTGACCCGCCGCGTCATCCCGGTCACGTGACCGCGGCATATCCACCTGCGCATGCGCGTCTGGCGCTTCAGGGAAAGCAGCGGTAACTGCAGGGGGAGCTGACCATGTATAACTGCGCATGCGTTGGGGCCAGGAAATCCACATGGTGGTTGCCAGGGCGACAAATGACGCCCAGAAAGACGAAACAAAGCAAGCGAGCATAGAAAGAATGAAATCAGGGATAAACAGACAGATAGAGGCACCTATGTGGTGCAAGAAAACCCTTATTAATGCTTTTATACTCTACCATCTATAGTGCCATATGTGACCGCTAGTGCCGCGTGCAAGTCGTGTGACTACCGGTTCTAGGGAAGAAAAAGGAGAAGATATAACAAAATTAGATCAGCTGGTTAAAAGAACTATATACATATTGCCATAATAAGGAACTACATACATATTATCAATGATAGACAATTACAGGAATGCTGCTACATATGCTAAGCCAGGGGAAACCACGCAAGCTGTTCGGGACAGAGTGTCCCAGCACAAATCTACCATCCGGTGTAAAAAGACACATCTACCGCTCCCCCACCATTTCATTGAAAAAAATCATAACATTTCCCAACTCCGATTTCAGGTATTGGAACAGATAGATCCCCAGAGGAGAGGCCAGAATCGCATAAAAACACTAAAAAGAAGGGAAGCATTCTGGATCTTTACCTTACAGACTCTAGAGCCCAAGGGACTTAACAGGGACTATGATGTAGCAGCATTCCTATGCTCGCTTGCTTTGTTTCATCTTTCTGGGCGTCATTTGTCGCCCTGGCAACCACCATGTGGATTTCCTGGCCCCAACGCATGCGCAGTTATACATGGTCAGCTCCCCCTGCAGTTACCGCTGCTTTCCCTGAAGCGCCAGACGCCCATGCGCAGGTGGATATGCCGCGGTCACGTGACCGGGATGACGCGGCGGGTCACGTGACCCGATCACACAGGGCTTTTATACCCGGAAGTACCGCCAGTACGCAGCGGTCCCCGGGAACTTCAGTCTGCACGCCACACAGCTGGCGTCTCAAGGTAACCACTGGCCCACATGATACAGCGCTTACCGCTGCTGATAATTCCACATGACACTTAGGCAATTTTTCTTTTATGTACCCTCCTCCAGCGCCATCCATAGCAGCGGTTCTGCGCCCTCACCCAGTATAACCTCTTCAGGCATATAGAGGTAACCTGGCGTCTATCTAGCATTATTATCTGCATAGTACTTGGGACCTGTATTGGGGCTATTATACATAATTTTTCTTTATACGTCACAGGCTTTCTGCCTTTGTCCCGGGCTACCCAGCCTTTGGCCTGTTAGGCCTTGATATACCCATGTGCATTACTTTTCCAGGTAACGTTACTTATTAATTGTTATGCTTCATTATTGATCTTTGGGCCCCGTCTCACAGTCTCAGTCCACGGCTCAGCATCATTCAATCCATTTTTATTGTGTGGTTGCCACTTGGCTCTCAAAAAAAACCTATATACTGCTTGCTGGCTCCTCTCCTTTGTTCTTCTCACCTCCTTTTTCTTGCCAATCTTGCCTTAGACCACCATCTCAATACCTGGTATACTGGATTAAACTCAGTAGTCATTTTATGATAAATGTGCATTACAGCCATATACCTATACGGACACCATTAATTGTGGTTTCTTAACATATGTTGTCACACTTGCTTTATAGGCTAGTACTTGTTCGTTGTATCGCACAGCACTTCTCTCAAGCACCCGGAACAATCCTCCACCTAGTATCCTTTCAGGTAGCCTTTACCTCTACCACAAGTGGGGTCCTCTCCCAGGACTTACCATGTATGCCATAACCCTTTGCTTTTGTACCGTTTTGTTCTTCTCCTTACCTACGCTTGCAGCTGCACAGCTCCTTCAGCTATTGTTATTTAGCTCTTGATAATTGGAAGTACTCACAACTCACGGATCACTAACCCGGATCTTCTCCAGCCGCCACGGTTGCGCACACTCTGCTCGTCACATGATGGATTTGGTCTGGAAACATATCACTAAAATTCCGTTGTTCTTCATATTGTGCACCATGTATATTGTTATTCATTTTTATTTTATTTTATTATCTGTCTGTATTTCAGTTTGATAAAAAGGAATTTCTGATGAAGGTCTGATGTATTGACCGAAAACGTTTATTCTTTAACTGGATGCACAAATAAATGGAATAATCAACTTGCAAAAGTATTCTTCTGAGTGCCAAGTGATTTTTGAGTATTGGATTTAAGGGCTGGAAACCCGACTTGAGCACCATACAGGAACCTTGAGTGCCGTGTGCATTTTCTTTATCGCCAATATTTTTCTCCCACTGATTGATGTAGTGTTTTTTTTTAAGGTAGATTTTAGAACCCAAATCAAGCAAAAAAATAAATAGGCTTTCTCTGGCCCACTCACTGAGAGATGGCACACACAGGGATGGCACTCTAGCAGAAATGCCAATCTTAATCTCCCACAAAAAAAAAAAAAAAAAAACAGGGACTGTCCTACAATTACTATCTCCCTGCAGTAATCTCAGCCAGGTATGGCAGGCAGCAATAGGAGTGGACTGATGCACAAATTAAATAAAAAGTGTGGACAAACAAAAAAAGATAGCTGTGCAGAAAGGAAGGAACAAGAGGATATGTGCTTTGAAAAAAGCAGTTGGTTTCCACAGTGGCGTACACACAGCAATACAGCTATCAGGGAGCCTTCTAGGGCAGCCCAATGAGCTACAGCGCTGAGGAAAAAAAAAAAAATGTAGCTTCCACTGTCCCTGCACACCGAAGGTGGTGTTGGACAGTGGAAATCGCTACAGCACAAGCGGTTTGGTGGTTTATGGACCCTGCCTAACGCTCTCCCTGCTTCTGACGAAGCGGAAGCAACCTCTCCCTAAGCTCAGATCAGCAGCAGTGAGATGGCGGTCGGCGGGAACGCCCCTTTATAGTCCCTGTGACGCCGCAGACAGCAAGCCAATCACTGCAATGCCCTTCTCTAAGATGGTGGGGACCAGGACCTATGTCATCACGCTGCCCACACTCTGCGTTCACCTTCATTGGCTGAGAAATGGTGCTTTTCGCGTCATTGAAACGCGACTTTGGCGCGAAAGTCGCGTACCGCATGGCAGATGCAACGCTGGGATCGGCTCGGTTTCATGAGACGTCGACTTTGCCAAAAGTCGGCGACTTTTGAAAATGAACGACCCGTTTCGCTCAACCCTATTTATGCCAGCTTAAAATTCTAAACATAAATATGCAATATATTCTCCCTTAGACTCACTGTCAATAGCCTCTTATTTAGCCAAATGACTGACTGACTTTGCTGGTTTGAATTTAAAGGGGGACCCTAAATCATTTTTTGGGGGATACCTGTTATGACCCCAATGGCGAGGGTCTCAGAGGAACGTGGAAGTCTGCAGAATACAAAAATCCAGCTCATAGGGCAGTGGTAACTGGGTTGACCATATATCTACTCCTAACGCCAACACTAGAAGTAGCCGGGGATCATTCCTACGTTGATTCTAGATGACACGCGCCAGCCGGAGAATCTAGCTACCCCTAGTAGAGGAAAACAAAGACCTTTCTTGCCTCCAGAGAAGGGGACCCCAAAGCTGGATAGAAGCCCCCCACAAATAATGACGGTGAGGTAAGAGGAAATGACAAACACAGAAATGAACCAGGTTTAGCACCCAGAGGCCCGCTTACTGATAGCAGAATAAAGAAAGGTAACTTATATGGTCAACAAAAACCCTATCAAAATCCACACTGGAAATTCAAGAACCCCCGAACCGTCTAACGGTCCGGGGGGAGAACACCAGCCCCCTAGAGCTTCCAGCAAAGGTCAGGATATAGATTTGGAACAAGCTGGACAAAAATACAAAACCAAAACAAATAGCAAAAAGCAAAAGGCAGACTTAGCTGATATAACTGGAACCAGGATCAGTAGACAAGAGCACAGCAGACTAGCTCTGATAACTACGTTGCCAGGCATTGAACTGAAGGTCCAGGGAGCTTATATAGCAACACCCCTAACTAACGACCCAGGTGCGGATAAAAGGAAAGACAGAAAAACCAGAGTCAAAAAACTAGTAACCACTAGAGGGAGCAAAAAGCAAATTCACAACAGTACCCCCCCCTTAGTGAGGGGTCACCGAACCCTCACCACGACCACCAGGGCGATCAGGATGAGCGGCATGAAAGGCACGAACTAAATTGGCCGCATGAACATCAGAGGCGACCACCCAGGAATTATCCTCCTGACCATAGCCCTTCCACTTGACCAGGTACTGAAGCCTCCGCCTGGAGAGGCGAGAATCCAAGATCTTCTCCACCACGTACTCCAACTCGCCCTCAACCAACACCGGAGCAGGAGGCTCAGCAGAAGGAACTACAGGCACAATGTACCGCCGCAACAAGGACCTATGAAATACATTGTGAATAGCAAACGACACAGGAAGATCCAGACGAAAAGATACAGGATTAAGGATTTCCAATATCTTGTAAGGCCCAATAAAACGAGGTTTAAATTTGGGAGAGGAGACCTTCATAGGAACAAAGCGGGAAGAAAGCCACACCAAATCCCCAACGCGTAGTCGGGGACCCACACCGCGGCGGCGGTTGGCAAAGCGCTGAGCCTTCTCCTGTGACAACTTCAAGTTGTCCACCACATGATTCCAGATCTGCTGCAACCTATCCACCACAGAATCCACCCCAGGACAGTCAGAAGGCTCCACATGACCCGAAGAAAAGCGAGGATGGAAACCAGAGTTGCAGAAAAAAGGCGAAACCAAGGTGGCGGAACTAGCCCGATTATTAAGGGCAAACTCAGCCAACGGCAAGAATGTCACCCAATCGTCCTGATCAGCAGAGACAAAACACCTCAAATAAGCCTCCAAAGTCTGATTGGTTCGCTCCGTCTGTCCATTAGTCTGAGGATGGAAAGCAGACGAAAACGACAAATCAATGCCCATCCTACTACAAAAGGATCGCCAGAACCTGGAAACGAACTGGGATCCTCTGTCTGACACAATATTCTCAGGGATGCCGTGCAAACGAACCACGTTCTGGAAAAACACAGGAACCAGATCGGAAGAGGAAGGCAGCTTAGGCAAAGGAACCAAATGGACCATCTTGGAGAAGCGATCACATATCACCCAGATAACGGACAAGCCCTGAGATAGCGGAAGATCAGAAATGAAATCCATGGAGATATGTGTCCAAGGTCTCTTCGGGACAGGCAAGGGCAAGAGCAAACCGCTGGCACGAGAACAGCAAGGCTTAGCTCGAGCACAAGTCCCACAGGACTGCACAAATGACCGCACATCTCTTGACAAGGAAGGCCACCAAAAGGACCTGGCCACCAGATCTCTGGTGCCAAAAATTCCCGGGTGACCTGCCAACACCGAGGAATGAACCTCGGAAATGACTCTGCTGGTCCACTTATCCGGAACAAACAGTCTGTCAGGTGGACAAGACTCAGGCCTATCAGCCTGAAATCTCTGCAACACACGTCGCAGATCCGGAGAAATAGCTGACAAGATAACTCCATCTTTAAGAATACCAACAGGATCAGCGACTCCAGGAGCATCAGGCACAAAGCTCCTAGAAAGAGCATCGGCCTTCACATTCTTTGAACCTGGTAAATACGAGACAACAAAATCAAAGCGGGAGAAAAACAATGACCAGCGGCCGGATTAAGGCGTTTAGCAGACTCGAGATACATCAGATTTTTGTGATCAGTCAAGACCACCACACGATGCTTAGCACCCTCGAGCCAATGACGCCACTCCTCAAATGCCCATTTCATGGCCAACAACTCCCGATTGCCCACATCATAATTTCGCTCGGCAGGCGAAAACTTCCTAGAGAAAAAGGCACAAGGTTTCATAACAGAGCAACCAGGGCCTCTCTGCGACAAAACGGCCCCTGCCCCAATCTCCGAAGCATCCACCTCAACCTGAAAGGGAAGTGAGACGTCAGGCTGGCACAAAACAGGCGCCGAAGTAAACCGGCGTTTCAACTCCTGGAAAGCCTCCACGGCAGCAGGAGCCCAGTTAGCTACATCGGAGCCCTTCTTGGTCATATCCGTCAAAGGTTTCACAATGCTAGAAAAATTAGCGATAAAACGACGGTAGAAGTTAGCGAAGCCCAAGAACTTCTGAAGACTCTTAACTGACGAGGGCTGAGTCCAATCAAGAATAGCTCGGACCTTGACTGGGTCCATCTCCACAGCAGAAGGGGAAAAAATGAACCCCAAAAAGGGAACCTTCTGTACACCAAAGAGACACTTTGAGCCCTTGACAAACAAAGAATTTTCACGCAAAATTTTAAAGACCAACCTGACCTGCTCCACATGCGAATCCCAATTATCAGAAAAAACCAAAATATCATCCAGATAAACAATCAAAAATTTATCCAGATACTTCCGGAAAATGTCATGCATAAAGGACTGAAAAACTGAAGGCGCATTGGAGAGCCCAAAAGGCATCACCAAGTACTCAAAATGACCTTCGGGCGTATTGAATGCGGTTTTCCATTCATCACCTTGCTTAATGCGCACAAGGTTGTACGCACCACGAAGGTCTATCTTGGTGAACCACTTGGCACCCTTAATCCGGGCAAACAAGTCAGACAACAGCGGTAAAGGATACTGAAATTTGACAGTGATCTTATTTAAAAGCCGATAATCAATACAAGGTCTCAAAGATCCGTCCTTTTTTGCCACAAAAAAGAATCCCGCACCAAGAGGGGAAGAAGACGGACGAATATGTCCTTTTTCCAGAGACTCCTTGATATATGAACGCATAGCGGTATGTTCAGGTACCGACAGATTAAACAGTCTTCCCTTAGGAAATTTACTGCCTGGGATCAAATCTATAGCACAGTCACAGTCCCTATGAGGAGGCAGTGCACTGGACTCAGACTCACTGAAGACATCCTGATAATCAGACAAATACTCCGGAACTTCCGAAGGCGTAGAAGAAGCAATAGACACAGGCAGGGAATCCTCATGAATACCACGACAGCCCCAACTTGAGACTGACATAGCCTTCCAGTCCAGGACTGGATTATGGGTCTGTAACCATGGCAGCCCTAAAACGACCAAATCATGCATTTTATGTAAAACCAGGAAACGTATCACCTCGCGGTGTTCAGGAGTCATGCACATGGTAACCTGAGTCCAATACTGCGGTTTATTTGCTGCCAATGGTGTAGCATCAATACCCCTAAGAGGAATAGGATTTTCTAATGGTTCAAGAGTAAATCCACAGCGCTTAGCAAATGAGAGATCCATGAGACTCAGGGCAGCACCTGAATCTACAAACGCCATGACAGGATAAGATGACAGTGAGCAAATCAAAGTTACAGACAGAATAAATTTAGGTTGCAAATTACCAACGGTGACAGGACTAACAACCTTAGCTATACGTTTAGAGCATGCTGAGATAACATGTGTAGAATCACCACAGTAGTAGCACAAGCCATTCCGGCGTCTATGAATTTTCCGCTCATTTCTAGTCAGGATTCTATCACATTGCATTAAATCAGGTGTCTGTTCAGACAACACCATGAGGGAATTTGCGGTTTTTCTATCACATTGCACCGAATTAGGTGTCTGTTCAGACAACACCATGAGGGAATTTGCGGTTTTGCGCTCCCGCAACCTCCGGTCAATTTGAATAGCCAGTGCCATAGTATCATTCAGACCTGAATGGGAAAACCCACCATAACATTCTTAATGGCTTCAGAAAGGCCATTTCTAAAATTAGCGGCCAGTGCACACTCGTTCCAATGTGTCAGCACGGACCATTTCCGAAATTTTTGGCAATACTCTTCAGCCTCGTCCTGCCCCTGAGACATAGACAGCAAGGCCTTTTCTGCCTGAATCTCAAGATTGGGTTCCTCATAAAGTAAACCGAGCACCAGAAAAAACGCATCAAGATCAGCCAATGCCGGATCTCCTGGCGCCAGCGAAAAAGCCCAATCCTGAGGGTCGCCCCGTAAGAACGAAATAACAATCTTTACTTGCTGAGCAGAATCTCCTGATGAACAGGGTCTCAGGGACAAAAACAATTTACAATTATTCACGAAATTCCTAAACTTAAACCTGTCTCCGGAAAACAGTTCAGGAATCGGTATTTTAGGTTCTGACCTAGGATTTCTGATAACATAGTCTTGTATGCCCTGCACACGAGTAGCCAGCTGGTCCACACTTGTAATCAAGGTCTGGACATTCATGTCTGCAGCAAGCATAGCCACTCTGAGGTAAAGGGGAAGGAGAAAAAAAAAAAACTCAGAATCTTCTTTCTTATAATCCCTCTTCTGCAATGCATTAAACATTTAATACTGGCCTGGCAAACTGTTATGACCCCAATGGCGAGGGTCTCAGAGGAACGTGGAAGTCTGCAGAATACAAAAATCCAGCTCATAGGGCAGTGGTAACTGGGTTGACCATATATCTACTCCTAACGCCAACACTAGAAGTAGCCGGGGATCATTCCTACGTTGATTCTAGATGACACGCGCCAGCCGGAGAATCTAGCTACCCCTAGTAGAGGAAAACAAAGACCTTTCTTGCCTCCAGAGAAGGGGACCCCAAAGCTGGATAGAAGCCCCCCACAAATAATGACGGTGAGGTAAGAGGAAATGACAAACACAGAAATGAACCAGGTTTAGCACAGAGAGGCCCGCTTACTGATAGCAGAATAAAGAAAGGTAACTTATATGGTCAACAAAAACCCTATCAAAATCCACACTGGAAATTCAAGAACCCCCGAACCGTCTAACGGTCCGGGGGGAGAACACCAGCCCCCTAGAGCTTCCAGCAAAGGTCAGGATATAGATTTGGAACAAGCTGGACAAAAATACAAAACCAAAACAAATAGCAAAAAGCAAAAGGCAGACTTAGCTGATATAACTGGAACCAGGATCAGTAGACAAGAGCACAGCAGACTAGCTCTGATAACTACGTTGCCAGGCATTGAACTGAAGGTCCAGGGAGCTTATATAGCAACACCCCTAACTAACGACCCAGGTGCGGATAAAAGGAAAGACAGAAAAACCAGAGTCAAAAAACTAGTAACCACTAGAGGGAGCAAAAAGCAAATTCACAACAGATACCCCTGTAAAGGCTATGCAAATAGCTGTGAGCTGTTATTTATAGGCTGGAAACCATTTGGGATATTGTCCCATTTCCCAGATCATTAACATAAGCCCCAGCTATGGGCTTTGCCTCTGCTGGTTATGAAAATTATGTGGAAGCACACAACATTTTTTAATTTAATTTCTAATTTTACACAGGATGTACACAGCCGGTGTTGAATGCAACCACTATCATTGTCGCCTGGTTGTGCTGACCACACCAAGACTATACAACAATGATCAGAGCTGTCTCCAGCAGCCGGCACTTTGAAACAGCAAAACTGTACTGCTTTTTCCCAGGTGACGGTACATGTCACGCTGATGACACATGTAATCTCCTAGCTGGAAATGCTCGTATTTCTTTGTTTTCCAATCGAGATAAAGATCTTGTCCAACAATTGTTCCTGGTGGGCAATCTTGTGTTGGGCAACAACATAAACAGTTTAATGGAAGTTCTGAAGATAATGTAGGGATCTGTACTCACTCGGCTGCAGTTGAGGTAGGCACAGAAAGCGGTATCACTGGGTGGTCCAAGCAAGTTTATTCAAACTGCATAAACTGCTCTGGTTAGGTAAACAAATGAACAGCCTTTTCTGGCACAAAGTAACAAACAGAAAAATAAAACAGTCCATATAATATAATGGGTCCGCCTGCACAGGTCAGGCTACCTTCACACTAGCGTCGTGCACTGCACGTCGCTATGCGACGTTGCAGCGCAGCGATGCATAGTGTGGAAGCGCCGCACAACGGGGGCAGCGGATGCTGTTTTACATCGCATCCGCAGCCCCATTGTGATGTGCGGGGAGGCGGGGGCGGAGTTCCAGCTGCACATGCGCAGTCAGAAAAGACGCTAGCGACGCACAAAAAAGTTACATGTAACGTTTTTTGTGCCGACGGTCCGACGCAACACGACGCAACCGTCGCACGATGGTTGCGACGTGTGGCAATGCGTCGCATTGCGTCGCTAATTCAAGTCTATGGAGAAAAAAACGCATCCTGCAAGCAATTTTTCAGGATGCGTTTTTTTCTACAGAACGACGCATAGCGACGTGCAGTGCACGACGCTAGTGTGAAAGAGGCCTCAGTGTCTTTAGCACACACACAATGAAGGTCTCCACACCTCCAGCCACAGACACTAAATTAAGAAATTGGCCTCTATTTTATTTACCAAACCACACCCCTGGGGAGGGGATATATGAGCGGTCATTCCCACCTATCTCTTATGACCGCTCATAAAACCCGGCCCTGGAGCGGCCCAAAGAATTATATCAGCACTATACATGCTGGATCATACCTCCAGGCTCACATCACCGCAGCTAATAGCCACATTGACACATATCTCCCCTCAAGGACTTGCCCAATGACCATCTTACAGTAAGTAATAATCTAGTGGAATGGAAGTTCTTTATCGATTCATCCAAAACAAGCCTAAAAGCCGCCTTGCTACAAAATGTTAATGCACTTCCTTAAATTCTAGTTGGTTATACATTAAATAAACCTATGACAGCATGAAACAGTTGTTGAGGTGTCTGAACAATGAACAAAATTTGTGGCCACTCTATGGTGACTTAAAGTGGCTTGCCAAAGCATTAACCCACCTTGGCATTTTTCATGTTTTGCTGAATTACAACAAGGAATTTCACTGCTTTTTTTCAGGTTTGCATGAGTTCGTGTAGAGAAAATGCCTACTACTGGGAACATTTGGTTTTCTTTTTATTGAGAAGCAAACAGCAAATGTGACAAAATAACTGAAAACTTTAGTGTGCATAACTATTCAACCACCTCTTAAGTCAGTTCTTTGTAGAGCTTACTTTTGCATCAATTACAGCTGCAACTCACTTTGGATAAGTCTTTATAAGCTTTACACATCTTGCCAATGAGATTTTTGCCCATTCTTCAAGGCAAAATTGCTCCAGCTCATTCAAGTAAGTAGTTAGATGGGTTTCTGTGCAGAAAGAGCAATCATTAAGTCTGACCACAGATTCTCAATTGGATTAAGGTCTGGGCTTTGACTAGGCCACTCCAAAACATTTACACATTTTCCCTTGAACCCCTTGAGCGTTACTTTAGGAGTATGTTTTGGGCCATTTCTTCTTGGAAGGTGAACCTCCATCCCAGTTTCAAATCACTGACACACTGAAACAGGTTTTGTTCAAGAATATCCCTGTATTTGTACAATTTTGGTCTCATCTGACCATACCAATTGATATTGTTAGATACAGATGTTGGCTGCGTAATGCAGTGAGCATCTGCTCGGAATGATTTGGGTTCATCTCATGAGCACACTCTCTACTCGTGCACCTGATATGAGCTGTTCATGAACTGCATGGTAAGCTATTGAAGAGGCCTATGTTCCTCCCAAATTCTTGTTGTACACTGAGGAAAGCCAGGTAGGATAGGGTTAAATCATAGCACTATTTGTCTTGATGACACCTGGCAAGAGGTCATTTAACCAGGCTATATGTTCACCTTAGTTTCTCAGCCAAGGGAAAGACAAGCCATATCTCTCTGAGATGAAACTATGCAGGGCATTTGCTCAACACTGCAAGTATTTCTGATTACTACTGTCGACAGTTATTTTATGTGACTGGATTGGGACCAGCTCAGCCGTGTCTAAGTAGCCAGGGTTTATATTGCTTAGTTAGGCTACTTTCACACTAGCGTTGGGCTCGGTCCGTCGCAGTGCGTTGGGCCGAGGTTACCGACGCTAGCGTTCTCTGCGCCGCACAACGGGGGCAGCGGATGCATTTTTCCAGCGCATCCGCCGCCCCATTGTGAGGTGCGGGGAAGTGCGGGGAGGTGGGGGCGGAGTTCCGGCCGCGCATGCGTGGTCGGAAAAAGCGGACCGTCGGGAGCAAAAAACGTTACATGTGACGTTTTTTGCTCCCGACGGTCCGCCACAACACGGTGCAACCGTCGCACGACGTTAGTCAATGCAGAAAAAACGCATCCTGCAAGCACTTTTGCAGGATGCGTTTTTTCGGCAAAACGACGCATTGCAACGTATTGCAGTTAACGCTAGTGTGAAAGTAGCCTTAGGGTCTGGACAAGCCTAGGGATTTTGTGTTTGTGATTTTTTTTTTCTCTGAGGTGCAACCAGGAAAAATAAACTGAAACAGACATCAGTTCCAACGTATTGCAGCTTCCAGACCATGCTATTTTAGCTCCAGGAAAGATGATCCTGTAAGATGGTTACATCACATAACGTAACAGACATGTCAATAACATTGTTTTGTGCCTGTAAATACTATTACATAAAATATTGCAGGCTCTCCTCCTGCATTTGTTTACACAGTACTCCTGTGTTCTCAAAATGGCTGTTCATACAAATGCATGTGAACAGATCTGTCAATCAACCTCCTCCAATTGAAAAACACTTCAACCTGAAATACGGATTTACTTTTGGAGGAGGTTGATGGACAGGTCGTCTAAGATGATCCTCTATTAACTGCCATTTTGAGGACAAATAAGTTGTTTAGACTGTAAAGACTGCACTAATAAGTGCAGGAAGAGAACTGGTAACAGTTATATTAGTAAGTGCCATGAAGTAATATTTTTAAAACTAGCTATTGCACCCGTTCTACGCCCGGGTGGCGAGCATTTATATTGGTATATGGTCTCCATCCTGGTATGTGCTGCTCCCATCTTGCTCTCCCATGCTGTCATGTGCTGCTCCATCCTGCGCCCCCATCCTGTCATGTGGTGCTCCCATCCTGCGCCCCCATCCTGTCATGTGCTGCTCCATCCTGTCATGTGCTGCTCCATCCTGCATCCCCATCCTGTCATGTGCTCCCATCCTGCGGGGCGCACCTGCGGGGCCATCCTGCAATGTTCTCCTATCCTGCTCCCCAATCCTGTCATGTGCTGTTCCATCCTGCGCCCCCATCCTGTCATGTGCTGTTCCATCCTGCGCCCCAATCCTGTCATGTGCTGTTCCATCCTGCGCCCCCATCCTGTCATGTGCTGTTCCATCCTGCGCTCCCATCCTATCATGTGCTGCTCCATCCTGCGTCTCAATCCTGTCATGTGCTCCCATCCTGCGCCCCATCCTGTGATATGCTACTCCATCCTACACCCCCATCCTGTCATGTGTGTGTGCCCCCATTCTGTCATGTGCTGCTCCCATCCTGTGTCCCCATTCTGTCATGCGCTGCTCCCATTCTGTCATGTGCTCCCATCCTGCGCCCCATCCAGTCATGTGCTCCCATCCTGCACCCCCATCCTGTCATGTGTGCACCTACATTCTGTCATGTGCTGCTGCCATCGTGCGCAATCATTCTGTCATGTGCTGCTCCCATTCTGCGCCCCCATTCTGTCATGTGGTGCTCCCATCCTGCGCCCCCATTCTGTCATGTGCTGCTCCCATCCTGTGCCCCCATTCTGTTGTAATGTGCTGCACCCATTCTGCCTGTTTCTGTTTCCATTCTGCCATATGTTGCTCTCATCTTTCTCTCTCTGGCTCTACTGCCCGAGTGCGGCTGTGCTGAGTGCGGGCGGCTGTGCTGAGTGCGGGTGGCTGTGCGTGGCTGTGCTGAGTGCGGGCGACTGTGCGTGGCTGTGCTGAGTGAGGGTGGCTGTGCGTGGCTGTGCTGAGTGCGGGCAGCTGTGCTGAGTGCGGGCAGCTGTGCTGAGTGCAGGCGGCTGTGCTGAGTGCGGGCGGCTGTGCTGAGTGCGGGCGGCTGTGCTGAGTGCGGGCGGCTGTGCTGAGTGCCGGCGGTTGTGCTAAGTGCCGGCAGCCGTGTTGAGTGCCGGCGGCCGTGTTGAGTGCCGGCGGCTGTGCTGAGTGCCGGTGGCTGTGCAGAGTACCGGCGGCTGTGCTGAGTGCTGGCGGCTGTGCGTGGTGGTGGTGAGTGCGGGTGGCTATGCGTGGTGGTGAGGAGTGCGAGTGGCTGTACGTGGTGGTGCTGAGAGTGTGGGCGGCTGTGCGTGGTGGTGGTGAGTGCGGGCGGCTGTGCGGGGTGGTGCTGAGAGTGCGGGCGGCTGTGCGTGGCAGTGGTGAGTGCGGGCGGCTGTGCATGGCGGTGGTGAGTGTAGGCAGCTATGCGTGGCGGTGGTGAGTGCGGGCGGCTGTGCGTGACGGTGGTGAGTGCGGGCGGCTGTGCATGGCAGTGGTGAGTGCGGGCGGCTGTGCGTGGTGGTGCTGAGAGTGCGGGCGGCTGTGCGTGGCGGTGGTGAGTGCGGGCGGCTGTGCGTGGTGGTGGTGAGTGCGGGCAGATGTGCGTGGCGGTGGTGAGTGCGGGCGGCTGTGCGTGGCAGTGGTGAGTGCGGGTGGCTGTGCGTGGCGGTGGTGAGTGCAGGCAGCTGTGTGTGGCGGTGGTGAGTACGGGCGGCTGTGCGTGGCGGTGGTGAGTGCGGGTGGCTGTGCGTGGCGGTGGGGAGTGCGAGTGGCTGTACATGGTGGTGCTGAGAGTGCGGGCGGCTGTGCGTGGCGGTGGTGAGTGCGGGCGGCTGTGCGGGGTGGTGCTGAGAGTGCGGGCGGCTGTGCGTGGCGGTGGTGAGTGTGGGCAGCTATGCGTGGCGGTGGTGAGTGCGGGCGGCTGTGCGTGGCGGTGGTGAGTGCGGGCGGCTGTGCGTGGCGGTGGTGAGTGCGGGCGGCTGTGCGTGGTGGTGCTGAGAATGCGGGTGGCTGATCGTGGTGGTGGTGAGTGCGGGTGGCTGTGCGTGGTGGTGGTGAGTGCGGGTGGCTGTGCGTGGCAGTGTTGAGTGCGGGCGGCTGTGCGTGGCGGTGGTGAATGCAGGCAGCTGTGCGTGGCGGTGGTGAGTGCAGTCGGCTGTGTGTGGCGGTGGTGAGTACGGGCGGCTGTGCGTGGCGGTGGTGAGTGCGGGCGGCTGTTCGTGGTGGTGCTGAGAGTGCGTGCGGCTGTGCGTGGCGTTGGTGAGTGCGGGCAGCTGTGCGGGGTGGTGCTGAGAGTGCGGGCAGCTGTGCGTGGCGGTGTTGAGTGCGGGCGGCTTTGCATGGCGGTGGTGAGTGCGGGCGGCTGTGCATGGCAGTGGTGAATGCGGATGGCTGTGCGTGGCGGTGGTGAGTGCAGGTGGCTGTGTGTGGTGGTGGTGAGTATGGGCGGCTGTGCGGGCGGGTGTGCGTGGTGGTGCTGAGAGTGCGGGCGGCTTTGCGTGGCGGTGGTGAGTGCGGGCAGCTGTGCGGGGTGGTGCTGAGAGTGCGCGAGGCTGAGCGTGGCAGTGGTGAGTGCGGGCGGCTGTGCGGGGTGGTGCTGAGAGTGCGGGCGGCTGTGCGTGGCGGTGGTGAGTGCGGGCGGCTGTGCGTGGCGGTGGTGAGTGCGGGCGGCTGTGCGTGGCGGTGGTGAGTGCGGGCGGCTGTGCATGGCGGTGGTGAGTGCGGGCGGCTGTGTGTGATGGTGGTGAGTGCGGGCGGCTGTGCGTGGCGGTGTTAAGTGCGGGCGGCTGTGCATGGTGGTGCTGAGAGTGCGGGCGGCTGTGCGTGGTGGTGGTGAGTGCGGGCAGCTGTGCGGGGTGGTGCTGAGAGTGCGGGCGGCTGTGCGTGGCGGTGGTGAGTGCGGGTGACTGTGCGGGGTGGTTATGAGAGTGCGGGCGGCTGTGCTGGGCACCGAGTGCTGGGTGTCATGGTTCTCAATGGCAAGAGAACGTAATAAAGCATACAAAAGGACTTGCTCTTGGAAGATGGGAACTCGAGCTGACCATGAGCTAAACCTACCGCACAACTAACAGTGGCCGGGTAGCGTGCCTACGTTTTATCCCTAGACGCCCAGCGCCAGCCGGAGAACTGACTGACCCTAGCAGAGGAAAATACAGACCTGGCTTACCTGTTGTGAATTTGGATTCTGGGCTCCCCCGGTGGCTACTGGTGGAATTGAACTGGTGTCTTCATCTTCTCTGTTCACCTGTTCCCATCAAGATGTGGGAGTCGCTATATAACCTTGCTGCTCTGTTAGTTGCTTGCCGGTCAACAATGTTATCAGAAGCCTCTCTGTGCTTGTTCCTGCTCCTAGACAACTACTAGATAAGTTGGACTCTTGTCCATGTTTGTTTTTGCATTTTGTTCCAGTTCACAGCTGTAGTTTCGTTACTGTGTCTGGAAAGCTCTTGTGAACGGGAATTGCCACTCTGGTGTTATGAGTTAATGCCAGAGTTTTAAAGTAATTTCTGGATGGTGTTTTTGATAGGGTTTTCAGCTGACCATGAAAGTGTCCTTTCTATCTTCTGCTATGTAGTAAGTGGACCTCAAATTTGCTAAACCTATTTTCATACTACGTTTGTTATTTCATCTCAACTCACCGCCAATACATGTGGGGGGCCTCTGTCTCCTTTCGGGGTATTTCTCTAGAGGTGAGCTAGGACTAATATTTTCCTCTGCTAGCTTTATTTAGTCCTCCGGCTGGGCTGGGCATCTAGAATCAACGTAGGCATGCTACCCGGCCACTGCTAGTTGTGCGTTAGGTTTAGTTCATGGTCAGCTCAGTTCCCATCTTCCAAGAGCTAGTTCCTATATATGCTTATGCTATGTTCTCTTGCCATTGAGATCATGACAGTTTGACCGGCCGACAAAGTGTTAATTGTTTGGGCTGAAGCAGGAGAAAACGAAGTGTTGAAGGGAAATTTTTTTTTTTTCCCCTCAGAGTTTTGCTGCCTAGCCCTTAATTGCTGTCTAGCTGCTTCTTACCTCCTCTTAACCCTTGAATGGCTCTGTGTCCACCTGTTTGTAATGGATCTTCAGAGTGTAACTGCAGGTTTGAATAATCTCGCCACGAAGGTACAAAATTTGCAAGATTTTGTTTGTCATGCACCTGTATCTGAGCCGAGAATTCCTTTGCCGGAATTTTTCTCGGGGAATAGATCCGGGTTTCAGAATTTTCGAAATAATTGCAAATTATTTTTGTCTCTGAAATCTCGCTCTGCCGGAGACCCTGCACAGCAGGTCAGGATTGTGATTTCCTTGCTCCGGGGCGACCCTCAAGACTGGGCTTTTTCATTGACACCAGGGGATCCTGCGTTGCTCAATGTGGATGCGTTTTTTCTGGCCTTGGGGTTGCTTTATGACGAACCTCATTTGGAGCTTCAGGCAGAAAAAACTTTGATGTCCCTATCTCAGGGGCAAGATGAAGCGGAAATTTACTGCCAAAGATTCCGTAAATGGTCTGTGCTTACTCAGTGGAATGAGTGCGCCCTGGCGGCGACTTTCAGAGAGGGTCTCTCTGATGCCATTAAGGATGTTATGGTGGGGTTCCCTGTGCCTACGGGTCTGAATGAGTCCATGACAATGGCTATTCAGATCGATAGGCGTTTGCGGGAGCACAAACCAGTGCACCATCTGGCGGTGTCCACTGAGAAGTCGCCAGAGAGTATGCAGTGTGATAGAATTCTGTCCCGAAGCGAGCGGCAGAATTTTAGACGGAAAAATGGGTTGTGTTTCTATTGTGGTGATTCTACTCATGTTATATCAGCATGCTCTAAGCGCACTAAAAAGCTTGGTAAATCTGTTTCCATTTGCACCTTACCGTCTAAATTTATTCTATCTGTGACCCTGATTTGCTCTTTGTCATCTATTACCACGTACGCCTATGTCGACTCTGGCGCCGCTTTGAGTCTTATGGATTGGTCCTTTGCCAAACATTGTGGGTATGATTTAGAGCCTTTGGAGACTCCTATTCCTCTGAAGGGGATTGACTCCACCCCATTGGCTAATAATAAACCACAATGCTGGACACAAGTAACTATGCGTATTAATCCGGATCACCAGGAGATTATTCGCTTTCTGGTGCTGTATAATCTACATGATGATTTGGTGCTAGGATTGCCTTGGCTGCAATCTCACAACCCAGTCCTCGACTGGAGAGCTATGTCTGTGTTGAGCTGGGGATGTAAGGGAGCTCATGGGGATGTACCTGTGGTTTCCATTTCATCATCCATTCCCTCTGAAATTCCTGAGTTCCTGTCTGACTATCGTGACGTCTTTGAAGAATCCAAGCTTGGTTCGTTACCTCCGCACCGAGAGTGCGATTGTGCCATAGATTTAATCCCGGGTAGTAAATACCCAAAGGGTCGTTTATTTAATCTGTCTGTGCCTGAACATGCTGCTATGCGAGAATATATAAAGGAGTCCTTGGAAAAGGGACATATTCGTCCATCGTCATCTCCCTTAGGAGCCGGTTTTTTCTTTGTGTCAAAAAAAGACGGCTCTTTGAGACCATGTATTGATTATCGGCTTTTGAATAAAATCACTGTTAAATATCAATACCCATTGCCGTTGCTGACTGATTTGTTTGCTCGCATAAAGGGGGCCAAGTGGTTCTCTAAGATTGACCTTCGTGGGGCGTATAATTTGGTGCGAATCAGGCAGGGGGATGAGTGGAAAACCGCATTTAATACGCCCGAGGGCCACTTTGAGTATTTAGTGATGCCTTTTGGTCTTTCTAATGCTCCGTCAGTTTTCCAGTCCTTTATGCATGATATTTTTCGCGATTATTTGGATAAATTTATGATTGTGTATCTGGATGATATTCTGATTTTTTCGGATGACTGGGACTCTCATGTCCAGCAAGTCAGGAGGGTTTTTCAGGTTTTGCGGTCTAATTCTTTGTGTGTGAAGGGTTCGAAGTGTGTTTTTGGGGTACAGAGGATTTCCTTTTTGGGATATATTTTTTCCCCCTCTTCCATTGAAATGGATCCTGTCAAGGTTCAAGCTATTTGTGATTGGACGCAGCCCTCTTCTCTTAAGAGTCTTCAGAAATTTTTGGGCTTTGCTAACTTTTATCGTCGATTTATTGCTGGTTTTTCGGATATTGCTAAGCCATTGACCGATTTGACTAAGAAGGGTGCTGATGTTGCTGATTGGTCCCCTGATGCTGTGGAGGCCTTTCGGGAGCTTAAGCGCCGTTTTTCCTCTGCCCCTGTGTTGCGTCAGCCTGATGTTGCTCTACCTTTTCAGGTTGAGGTCGACGCTTCTGAGATCGGAGCTGGGGCAGTGTTGTCGCAGAAAAGTTCTGACTGCTCCGTGATGAGGCCTTGTGCCTTCTTTTCCCGTAAATTTTCGCCCGCTGAGCGGAATTATGATGTTGGGAATCGGGAGCTTTTGGCCATGAAGTGGGCTTTTGAGGAGTGGCGCCATTGGCTTGAGGGGGCCAGACATCAGGTGGTGGTATTGACTGACCACAAAAATTTGATTTATCTTGAGACCGCCAGGCGCCTGAATCCTAGACAGGCGCGCTGGTCATTATTTTTCTCTCGGTTTAATTTTGTGGTGTCATACCTACCGGGTTCTAAGAATGTTAAGGCGGATGCCCTTTCTAGGAGTTTTGAGCCTGACTCGCCTGGTAACTCTGAGCCCACAGGTATCCTTAAGGATGGAGTGGTATTGTCAGCCGTTTCTCCAGACCTGCGGCGGGCCTTGCAGGAGTTTCAGGCGGAGAGACCTGATCGTTGCCCACCTGATAAACTGTTTGTTCCTGATGATTGGACCAATAGAGTCATCTCTGAGGTTCATTCTTCTGCGTTGGCAGGTCATCCTGGCATTTTTGGTACCAGGGATTTGGTGGCAAGGTCCTTCTGGTGGCCTTCCCTGTCACGAGATGTGCGAGGCTTTGTGCAGTCTTGTGACGTTTGTGCTCGGGCCAAGCCTTGTTGTTCTCGGGCTAGTGGATTATTGTTGCCCTTGCCTATTCCTAAGAGGCCTTGGACGCACATCTCGATGGATTTTATTTCAGATCTGCCTGTTTCTCAGAAGATGTCTGTCATCTGGGTGGTGTGTGACCGTTTTTCTAAGATGGTCCATTTGGTTCCTCTGCCCAAGTTACCTTCTTCTTCCGAGTTGGTTCCTCTGTTTTTTCAAAATGTTGTTCGTTTGCATGGTATTCCTGAGAATATCGTTTCTGACAGAGGGACCCAATTCGTGTCTAGATTTTGGCGGGCATTCTGTGCTAGGATGGGCATAGATTTATCTTTTTCGTCCGCTTTCCATCCTCAGACGAATGGCCAGACCGAGCGGATTAATCAGACCCTGGAGACATATCTGAGGTGTTTTGTGTCTGCTGACCAGGATGATTGGGTTGCTTTTTTGCCATTGGCGGAGTTCGCTCTCAATAATCGGGCCAGCTCTGCCACTTTGGTGTCCCCGTTTTTCTGTAATTCGGGGTTTCATCCTCGATTTTCCTCTGGTCAGGTGGAATCTTCGGATTGTCCTGGAGTGGATGCTGTGGTGGAGAGATTGCATCGGATCTGGGGGCAGGTGGTGGACAATTTGAGGTTGTCCCAGGAGAAGACTCAGCTTTTTGCCAACCGCCACCGTCGTGTTGGTCCTCGGCTTTCTGTTGGGGATTTGGTGTGGTTGTCTTCTCGTTTTGTCCCTATGAGGGTCTCTTCTCCTAAGTTTAAGCCTCGGTTTATCGGCCCGTATAAGATATTGGAGATTCTTAACCCTGTTTCCTTCCGTTTGGACCTCCCTGCATCCTTTTCTATTCATAACGTTTTTCATCGGTCATTATTGCGCAGGTATGAGGTACCGGTTGTGCCTTCCGTTGAGCCTCCTGCTCCGGTGTTGGTTGAGGGTGAGTTGGAGTACGTTGTGGAGAAAATCTTGGACTCTCGTGTTTCCAGACGGAGACTCCAGTATCTGGTCAAGTGGAAGGGATACGGCCAGGAGGATAATTCTTGGGTGAATGCATCTGATGTTCATGCCTCCGATCTGGTTCGTGCCTTTCATAGGGCCCATCCTGATCGCCCTGGTGGTTCTGGTGAGGGTTCGGTGCCCCCTCCTTGAGGGGGGGGTACTGTTGTGAATTTGGATTCTGGGCTCCCCCGGTGGCTACTGGTGGAATTGAACTGGTGTCTTCATCTTCTCTGTTCACCTGTTCCCATCAAGATGTGGGAGTCGCTATATAACCTTGCTGCTCTGTTAGTTGCTTGCCGGTCAACAATGTTATCAGAAGCCTCTCTGTGCTTGTTCCTGCTCCTAGACAACTACTAGATAAGTTGGACTCTTGTCCATGTTTGTTTTTGCATTTTGTTCCAGTTCACAGCTGTAGTTTCGTTACTGTGTCTGGAAAGCTCTTGTGAACGGGAATTGCCACTCTGGTGTTATGAGTTAATGCCAGAGTTTTAAAGTAATTTCTGGATGGTGTTTTTGATAGGGTTTTCAGCTGACCATGAAAGTGTCCTTTCTGTCTTCTGCTATGTAGTAAGTGGACCTCAAATTTGCTAAACCTATTTTCATACTACGTTTGTTATTTCATCTCAACTCACCGCCAATACATGTGGGGGGCCTCTGTCTCCTTTCGGGGTATTTCTCTAGAGGTGAGCTAGGACTAATATTTTCCTCTGCTAGCTTTATTTAGTCCTCCGGCTGGGCTGGGCATCTAGAATCAACGTAGGCATGCTACCCGGCCACTGCTAGTTGTGCGTTAGGTTTAGTTCATGGTCAGCTCAGTTCCCATCTTCCAAGAGCTAGTTCCTATATATGCTTATGCTATGTTCTCTTGCCATTGAGATCATGACAGTTTGACCGGCCGACAAAGTGTTAATTGTTTGGGCTGAAGCAGGAGAAAACGAAGTGTTGAAGGGAAATTTTTTTTTTTTCCCCTCAGAGTTTTGCTGCCTAGCCCTTAATTGCTGTCTAGCTGCTTCTTACCTCCTCTTAACCCTTGAATGGCTCTGTGTCCACCTGTTTGTAATGGATCTTCAGAGTGTAACTGCAGGTTTGAATAATCTCGCCACGAAGGTACAAAATTTGCAAGATTTTGTTTGTCATGCACCTGTATCTGAGCCGAGAATTCCTTTGCCGGAATTTTTCTCGGGGAATAGATCCGGGTTTCAGAATTTTCGAAATAATTGCAAATTATTTTTGTCTCTGAAATCTCGCTCTGCCGGAGACCCTGCACAGCAGGTCAGGATTGTGATTTCCTTGCTCCGGGGCGACCCTCAAGACTGGGCTTTTTCATTGACACCAGGGGATCCTGCGTTGCTCAATGTGGATGCGTTTTTTCTGGCCTTGGGGTTGCTTTATGACGAACCTCATTTGGAGCTTCAGGCAGAAAAAACTTTGATGTCCCTATCTCAGGGGCAAGATGAAGCGGAAATTTACTGCCAAAGATTCCGTAAATGGTCTGTGCTTACTCAGTGGAATGAGTGCGCCCTGGCGGCGACTTTCAGAGAGGGTCTCTCTGATGCCATTAAGGATGTTATGGTGGGGTTCCCTGTGCCTACGGGTCTGAATGAGTCCATGACAATGGCTATTCAGATCGATAGGCGTTTGCGGGAGCACAAACCAGTGCACCATCTGGCGGTGTCCACTGAGAAGTCGCCAGAGAGTATGCAGTGTGATAGAATTCTGTCCCGAAGCGAGCGGCAGAATTTTAGACGGAAAAATGGGTTGTGTTTCTATTGTGGTGATTCTACTCATGTTATATCAGCATGCTCTAAGCGCACTAAAAAGCTTGGTAAATCTGTTTCCATTTGCACCTTACCGTCTAAATTTATTCTATCTGTGACCCTGATTTGCTCTTTGTCATCTATTACCACGGACGCCTATGTCGACTCTGGCGCCGCTTTGAGTCTTATGGATTGGTCCTTTGCCAAACATTGTGGGTATGATTTAGAGCCTTTGGAGACTCCTATTCCTCTGAAGGGGATTGACTCCACCCCATTGGCTAATAATAAACCACAATGCTGGACACAAGTAACTATGCGTATTAATCTGGATCACCAGGAGATTATTCGCTTTCTGGTGCTGTATAATCTACATGATGATTTGGTGCTAGGATTGCCTTGGCTGCAATCTCACAACCCAGTCCTCGACTGGAGAGCTATGTCTGTGTTGAGCTGGGGATGTAAGGGAGCTCATGGGGATGTACCTGTGGTTTCCATTTCATCATCCATTCCCTCTGAAATTCCTGAGTTCCTGTCTGACTATCGTGACGTCTTTGAAGAATCCAAGCTTGGTTCGTTACCTCCGCACCGAGAGTGCGATTGTGCCATAGATTTAATCCCGGGTAGTAAATACCCAAAGGGTCGTTTATTTAATCTGTCTGTGCCTGAACATGCTGCTATGCGAGAATATATAAAGGAGTCCTTGGAAAAGGGACATATTCGTCCATCGTCATCTCCCTTAGGAGCCGGTTTTTTCTTTGTGTCAAAAAAAGACGGCTCTTTGAGACCATGTATTGATTATCGGCTTTTGAATAAAATCACTGTTAAATATCAATACCCATTGCCGTTGCTGACTGATTTGTTTGCTCGCATAAAGGGGGCCAAGTGGTTCTCTAAGATTGACCTTCGTGGGGCGTATAATTTGGTGCGAATCAGGCAGGGGGATGAGTGGAAAACCGCATTTAATACGCCCGAGGGCCACTTTGAGTATTTAGTGATGCCTTTTGGTCTTTCTAATGCTCCGTCAGTTTTCCAGTCCTTTATGCATGATATTTTTCGCGATTATTTGGATAAATTTATGATTGTGTATCTGGATGATATTCTGATTTTTTCGGATGACTGGGACTCTCATGTCCAGCAAGTCAGGAGGGTTTTTCAGGTTTTGCGGTCTAATTCTTTGTGTGTGAAGGGTTCGAAGTGTGTTTTTGGGGTACAGAGGATTTCCTTTTTGGGATATATTTTTTCCCCCTCTTCCATTGAAATGGATCCTGTCAAGGTTCAAGCTATTTGTGATTGGACGCAGCCCTCTTCTCTTAAGAGTCTTCAGAAATTTTTGGGCTTTGCTAACTTTTATCGTCGATTTATTGCTGGTTTTTCGGATATTGCTAAGCCATTGACCGATTTGACTAAGAAGGGTGCTGATGTTGCTGATTGGTCCCCTGATGCTGTGGAGGCCTTTCGGGAGCTTAAGCGCCGTTTTTCCTCTGCCCCTGTGTTGCATCAGCCTGATGTTGCTCTACCTTTTCAGGTTGAGGTCGACGCTTCTGAGATCGGAGCTGGGGCAGTGTTGTCGCAGAAAAGTTCTGACTGCTCCGTGATGAGGCCTTGTGCCTTCTTTTCCCGTAAATTTTCGCCCGCTGAGCGGAATTATGATGTTGGGAATCGGGAGCTTTTGGCCATGAAGTGGGCTTTTGAGGAGTGGCGCCATTGGCTTGAGGGGGCCAGACATCAGGTGGTGGTATTGACTGACCACAAAAATTTGATTTATCTTGAGACCGCCAGGCGCCTGAATCCTAGACAGGCGCGCTGGTCATTATTTTTCTCTCGGTTTAATTTTGTGGTGTCATACCTACCGGGTTCTAAGAATGTTAAGGCGGATGCCCTTTCTAGGAGTTTTGAGCCTGACTCGCCTGGTAACTCTGAGCCCACAGGTATCCTTAAGGATGGAGTGGTATTGTCAGCCGTTTCTCCAGACCTGCGGCGGGCCTTGCAGGAGTTTCAGGCGGAGAGACCTGATCGTTGCCCACCTGATAAACTGTTTGTTCCTGATGATTGGACCAATAGAGTCATCTCTGAGGTTCATTCTTCTGCGTTGGCAGGTCATCCTGGCATTTTTGGTACCAGGGATTTGGTGGCAAGGTCCTTCTGGTGGCCTTCCCTGTCACGAGATGTGCGAGGCTTTGTGCAGTCTTGTGACGTTTGTGCTCGGGCCAAGCCTTGTTGTTCTCGGGCTAGTGGATTATTGTTGCCCTTGCCTATTCCTAAGAGGCCTTGGACGCACATCTCGATGGATTTTATTTCAGATCTGCCTGTTTCTCAGAAGATGTCTGTCATCTGGGTGGTGTGTGACCGTTTTTCTAAGATGGTCCATTTGGTTACTCTGCCCAAGTTACCTTCTTCTTCCGAGTTGGTTCCTCTGTTTTTTCAAAATGTTGTTCGTTTGCATGGTATTCCTGAGAATATCGTTTCTGACAGAGGGACCCAATTCGTGTCTAGATTTTGGCGGGCATTCTGTGCTAGGATGGGCATAGATTTATCTTTTTCGTCCGCTTTCCATCCTCAGACGAATGGCCAGACCGAGCGGATTAATCAGACCCTGGAGACATATCTGAGGTGTTTTGTGTCTGCTGACCAGGATGATTGGGTTGCTTTTTTGCCATTGGCGGAGTTCGCTCTCAATAATCGGGCCAGCTCTGCCACTTTGGTGTCCCCGTTTTTCTGTAATTCGGGGTTTCATCCTCGATTTTCCTCTGGTCAGGTGGAATCTTCGGATTGTCCTGGAGTGGATGCTGTGGTGGAGAGATTGCATCGGATCTGGGGGCAGGTGGTGGACAATTTGAGGTTGTCCCAGGAGAAGACTCAGCTTTTTGCCAACCGCCACCGTCGTGTTGGTCCTCGGCTTTCTGTTGGGGATTTGGTGTGGTTGTCTTCTCGTTTTGTCCCTATGAGGGTCTCTTCTCCTAAGTTTAAGCCTCGGTTTATCGGCCCGTATAAGATATTGGAGATTCTTAACCCTGTTTCCTTCCGTTTGGACCTCCCTGCATCCTTTTCTATTCATAACGTTTTTCATCGGTCATTATTGCGCAGGTATGAGGTACCGGTTGTGCCTTCCGTTGAGCCTCCTGCTCCGGTGTTGGTTGAGGGTGAGTTGGAGTACGTTGTGGAGAAAATCTTGGACTCTCGTGTTTCCAGACGGAGACTCCAGTATCTGGTCAAGTGGAAGGGATACGGCCAGGAGGATAATTCTTGGGTGAATGCATCTGATGTTCATGCCTCCGATCTGGTTCGTGCCTTTCATAGGGCCCATCCTGATCGCCCTGGTGGTTCTGGTGAGGGTTCGGTGCCCCCTCCTTGAGGGGGGGGTACTGTTGTGAATTTGGATTCTGGGCTCCCCCGGTGGCTACTGGTGGAATTGAACTGGTGTCTTCATCTTCTCTGTTCACCTGTTCCCATCAAGATGTGGGAGTCGCTATATAACCTTGCTGCTCTGTTAGTTGCTTGCCGGTCAACAATGTTATCAGAAGCCTCTCTGTGCTTGTTCCTGCTCCTAGACAACTACTAGATAAGTTGGACTCTTGTCCATGTTTGTTTTTGCATTTTGTTCCAGTTCACAGCTGTAGTTTCGTTACTGTGTCTGGAAAGCTCTTGTGAACGGGAATTGCCACTCTGGTGTTATGAGTTAATGCCAGAGTTTTAAAGTAATTTCTGGATGGTGTTTTTGATAGGGTTTTCAGCTGACCATGAAAGTGTCCTTTCTGTCTTCTGCTATGTAGTAAGTGGACCTCAAATTTGCTAAACCTATTTTCATACTACGTTTGTTATTTCATCTCAACTCACCGCCAATACATGTGGGGGGGCCTCTGTCTCCTTTCGGGGTATTTCTCTAGAGGTGAGCTAGGACTAATATTTTCCTCTGCTAGCTTTATTTAGTCCTCCGGCTGGGCTGGGCATCTAGAATCAACGTAGGCATGCTACCCGGCCACTGCTAGTTGTGCGTTAGGTTTAGTTCATGGTCAGCTCAGTTCCCATCTTCCAAGAGCTAGTTCCTATATATGCTTATGCTATGTTCTCTTGCCATTGAGATCATGACACTTACCTCTAGAGAAATTTTCCCCAAAAGGCAGACAGTAGCCCCCACATATATTGGCGGTGATTTTAGAGGAAATTGACATACGAAGTATGAAGATAGGTTTAGCAAATTGAGGTCCGCTTACTAGATAGTAGGAAGACAGAAAAGGGAACTTCACGGTCAGCTGAAAACCCTTTCAAAATACCATCCTGAAATTACTTTAAGACTCTAATATCAACTCATGACACCAGAGTGGCAATTTCAGCTCACAAGAGCTTCCAGCCTCAGAAATATTCAATCACAGAGAACTGGAACAAAAATGCAAAACAAACTTAGGACAACAAGTCCAACTTAGCTGATAGTTGTCTAGGAGCAGGAACATGCAACAGAAAGGCTTCTGGTAACATTGTTGGCCGGCATAGAAATGACTGAGGAGCAAGGCTAAATAGAAAACTCCCAATTCCAGATGGAAAACAGGTGAACAGAGGAGATGAAGCACACAAGTGCAGTACCACCAGAAACCACCGGGGGAGCCCAGAAACCAAATTCACAACAGTACCCCCCCCTCAAGGAGGGGGCACCGAACCCTCACCAGAACCACCAGGGCGATCAGGATGAGCCCTATGAAAAGCACGGACCAAATCGGAGGCATGAACATCAGAGGCTGTCACCCAAGAGTTATCCTCCTGACCGTAGCCCTTCCACTTGACCAGATACTGAAGTCTCCGTCTGGAAACACGGGAGTCCAAGATCTTCTCGACAACGTACTCCAACTCACCCTCAACCAACACCGGAGCAGGAGGCTCCACGGAAGGCACAACCGGTACCTCATACCTGCGCAACAATGACCGATGGAAGACATTATGAATAGAAAAAGATGCAGGGAGGTCCAAACGAAAGGACACAGGGTTAAGAATCTCCAATATCTTGTACGGGCCGATGAACCGAGGCTTAAACTTAGGAGAAGAAACCTTCATAGGGACAAAACGAGAAGATAACCACACCAAGTCCCCAACACAAAGACGAGGACCAACACGACGACGGCGGTTGGCAAAATGCTGAGTCTTCTCCTGGGACAACTTCAAATTGTCCACCACATGCCCCCAAATCTGATGCAACCTCTCCACCACAGCATCCACTCCAGGACAATCCGAAGACTCCACCTGACCGGAAGAGAAACGAGGATGAAACCCCGAATTACAGAAGAAAGGAGAAACCAAGGTGGCAGAACTAGCCCGATTATTGAGGGCAAACTCCGCCAAGGGCAAAAAGGCAACCCAATCATCCTGATCCGCAGACACAAAACACCTCAAATAAGTCTCCAAGGTCTGATTAGTTCGCTTGGTCTGGCCATTAGTCTGAGGATGGAAAGCAGACGAAAAAGACAAATCAATGCCCATCCTAGCACAGAACGCTCGCCAAAATCTAGACACGAATTGGGTTCCCCTGTCAGAAACGATATTCTCCGGAATACCATGCAGGCGCACCACATTTTGAAAAAACAGAGGAACCAGCTCGGATGAGGAAGGCAATTTGGGCAAGGGAACCAAATGGACCATCTTAGAGAAACGGTCACACACCACCCAGATGACAGACATCTTCTGAGAAACAGGGAGATCAGAAATAAAATCCATGGAGATGTGAGTCCAAGGCCTCTTCGGAATAGGCAAGGATAACAACAATCCACTAGCCCGAGAACAACAAGGCTTGGCCCGAGCACAAACATCACAAGACTGCACAAAACCTCGCACATCTCGCGACAGGGAAGGCCACCAGAAGGACCTAGCCACCAAATCCCTGGTACCAAAGATTCCAGGATGACCTGCTAACGCAGAAGAATGGACCTCCGAGATGACTCTACTGGTCCAATCATCAGGAACAAACATTCTACCAGGCGGGCAACGATCAGGTCTATTCGCCTGAAACTCCTGCAAGACTCGTCGCAAGTCTGGGGAAACAGCAGATAATATCACTCCATCCTTAAGGATACCTGTAGGTTCAGAATTACCAGGGGAATCAGGCTCAAAACTCCTAGAAAGGGCATCCGCCTTCACATTTTTAGAACCTGGTAGGTAAGAAACCACAAAATTAAACCGAGAGAAAAATAACGACCAGCGCGCCTGTCTAGGATTCAGGCGCCTGGCAGACTCAAGATAAATCAAATTCTTGTGGTCGGTCAATACCACCACCTGATGTCTAGCCCCCTCAAGCCAATGACGCCACTCCTCAAAAGCCCACTTCATAGCCAAGAGCTCCCGATTACCAATATCATAATTTCGCTCAGCGGGCGAAAATTTACGAGAAAAGAACGCACAAGGTCTCATCACGGAGCAGTCGGAACTTTTCTGCGACAAAACCGCCCCAGCTCCGATTTCTGAAGCGTCAACCTCAACCTGAAAAGGAAGAGTAACATCAGGCTGACGCAATACAGGGGCGGAAGAAAAGCGGCGCTTAAGCTCCCGAAAGGCCTCCACAGCAGCAGGGGACCAATCAGCAACATCAGCACCCTTCTTAGTCAAATCAGTCAACGGTTTAGCAACATCAGAAAAACCAGTTATAAATCGACGATAAAAATTAGCAAAGCCCAAAAACTTCTGAAGACTCTTAAGAGAAGAGGGTTGCGTCCAATCACAAATAGCCTGAACCTTGACAGGGTCCATCTCAATGGAAGAGGGGGAAAAAATGTACCCCAAAAACGAAATCTTTTGAACCCCAAAAACGCACTTAGAACCCTTTACACGCAAGGAATTAGAGTGCAAAACCTGAAAAACCCTCCTGACCTGTTGGACATGAGAGTCCCAGTCATCCGAAAAAATCAAAATATCATCAAGATACACAATCAAAAATTTATCCAAATAATCACGGAAAATGTCATGCATAAAGGACTGAAAGACTGAAGGGGCATTTGAAAGACCAAAAGGCATTACTAAGTACTCAAAATGGCCCTCAGGCGTATTAAATGCGGTTTTCCACTCATCCCCCTGCTTAATTCGCACCAAATTATACGCCCCACGAAGATCAATCTTAGAGAACCACTTGGCCCCCTTTATTCGAGCAAACAAATCAGTAAGCAGTGGCAAAGGATACTGATATTTAACCGTGATTTTATTCAAAAGCCGATAATCAATACACGGCCTCAAAGAGCCATCTTTTTTAGCTACAAAGAAAAAACCGGCTCCTAAGGGAGATGACGAAGGACGAATATGTCCCTTTTCCAAGGACTCCTTAATGTATTCCCGCATAGCAGCATGTTCAGGCACAGATAGATTAAATAAACGACCCTTTGGAAACTTACTGCCCGGAATCAGATCTATAGTACAATCGCAATCTCTGTGCGGAGGTAGTGAACCAAGTTTAGGCTCCTCAAAAACGTCACGATAATCAGATAAAAATTCCGGAATCTCAGAGGGAATAGATGACGAAATGGAAACCAAAGGTACGTCCCCATGAGTCCCCTGACATCCCCAGCTTAACACAGACATTGCTTTCCAGTCGAGGACTGGGTTATGAGATTGCAGCCATGGCAATCCAAGCACCAACACATCATGTAGATTATACAACACAAGGAAGCGAATAATCTCCTGGTGATCCGGATTAATACGCATAGTTACTTGTGTCCAGTATTGTGGTTTGTTACTAGCCAATGGCGTGGAGTCAATACCCTTCAGAGGTATAGGAACTTCCAGAGGCTCTAAATCAAACCCACAGCGTTTGGCAAAGGACCAATCCATAAGACTCAAAGCGGCGCCAGAGTCGACATAGGCGTCCGCGGTAATAGACGATAAAGAGCAAATCAGGGTCACAGATAGAATAAACTTAGACTGTAAAATGCCAATTGAAACAGACTTATCAACCTTCTTAGTACGTTTAGAGCATGCTGATATAACATGAGTTGAATCACCACAATAGAAGCATAACCCATTTTTTCGCCTAAAATTCTGTCGTTCGCTTCTGGACAGAATTCTATCACATTGCATAATCTCTGGCGTCTTCTCAGTAGACACCGCCAAATGGTGCACAGGTTTGCGCTCCCGCAAACGCCGATCAATCTGAATAGCCATTGTCATGGACTCATTCAGACCTGTAGGCACAGGGAACCCCACCATAACATCTTTAATGGCATCAGAGAGACCCTCTCTGAATTTCGCCGCCAGGGCGCACTCATTCCACTGAGTAAGCACAGACCACTTACGAAATTTTTGGCAGTATATTTCAGCCTCATCTTGCCCTTGAGACAGGGCCATTAAGGCTTTTTCAGCCTGAATTTCTAAATGAGGTTCCTCATAAAGCAACCCCAAAGCCAGGAAAAACGCATCCACATTGAGCAACGCAGGATCCCCTGGTGCCAAAGCAAATGCCCAATCCTGAGGGTCGCCCCGGAGCAAGGAAATTACAATCCTGACCTGCTGTGCAGGATCTCCAGCGGAGCGAGATCTCAGAGACAAAAATAATTTACAATTATGTTTGAAATTCTGGAAGCGAGATCTATCCCCAGAGAAAAATTCAGGTAAAGGAATTCTAGGTTCAGATATAGGAGCATGAATAACGAAATCCTGTAAGCTTTGAACCTTCATAGCAAGATTATTCAAACCTGTAGCTAAACTCTGAGGATCCATATTAATCAGGTGAAATCAGAACCATTCAAGGATTAGAAGGAGAGAGAGACGAAGGCTGCAGTAAGCAGAGATGCTAGTGAATCAACTAATGAGCAAACTCAGGAAAAAAAAAAAAAATCTCTGCAGACTTCTTTTCTCTCCTTTCTTCTGCCAATTATTTTAACTCTTGGCCGGCCAAACTTTCATGGCTCTCAATGGCAAGAGAACGTAATAAAGCATACAAAAGGACTAGCTCTTGGAAGATGGGAACTCGAGCTGACCATGAGCTAAACCTACCGCACAACTAACAGTGGCCGGGTAGCGTGCCTACGTTTTATCCCTAGACGCCCAGCGCCAGCCGGAGAACTGACTGACCCTAGCAGAGGAAAATACAGACCTGGCTTACCTCTAGAGAAATTTTCCCCAAAAGGCAGACAGTAGCCCCCACATATATTGGCGGTGATTTTAGAGGAAATTGACATACGAAGTATGAAGATAGGTTTAGCAAATTGAGGTCCGCTTACTAGATAGTAGGAAGACAGAAAAGGGAACTTCACGGTCAGCTGAAAACCCTTTCAAAATACCATCCTGAAATTACTTTAAGACTCTAATATCAACTCATGACACCAGAGTGGCAATTTCAGCTCACAAGAGCTTCCAGCCTCAGAAATATTCAATCACAGAGAACTGGAACAAAAATGCAAAACAAACTTAGGACAACAAGTCCAACTTAGCTGATAGTTGTCTAGGAGCAGGAACATGCAACAGAAAGGCTTCTGGTAACATTGTTGGCCGGCATAGAAATGACTGAGGAGCAAGGCTAAATAGAAAACTCCCAATTCCAGATGGAAAACAGGTGAACAGAGGAGATGAAGCACACAAGTGCAGTACCACCAGAAACCACCGGGGGAGCCCAGAAACCAAATTCACAACAGCTGGGGGCCTGACCAGGCGGGGACACCGGCGTGCTGTGGGGGTCAGGTGCCGGAGTCGCCGCTAGCTCAGGCCCCCGGCACTTGCTATATTTACCTGTCCCCCGTTCCACTGCTGCGCACCTCTCTGTCTTCCGGGGTCCTCTGCCTGTGACTTTTCAGTCAGAGGGCGGCGCGCATTAAGCGCATCATCGTGCCCTCTGAACTGAACGTCGCAGGCAGAGGAGGTGAGGATGGAGTAGCGCGCATCGTTGGAACGGGGGACAGGTAAATATTGCATACTCACCGTCCTGGCTCATCCCTGCTTCTCCGTTGGAGATCGCGGTGTGCGTTCAGTGCTTACGCATACCGCGATCTCCTGGGAGCGTCGCTCTGCGGGGTCCAGACTGCGCCGGCGCTTGCGCTTGTGCAGTCTATAAAGGCTTCGGACATAGTGACGCTCCCAGCGTTATATTATAGATATAGTTAAATGTGGACAACCTCCTAATGTTTGCTAGTAACCTAAGGTGAAGTTTCCTGGCGCAAAAACATTTTTTTAGATGAAATCTTCACCAAAGATGTAAGAAATTAGTTCATTTTAATTCATATATCATGAACAGTGCAATAGAACATATAAAGACACGAAGATTATAGATAGATCAAAGACATGTTTTAAATTACACAATAATGAGGAATGGAGGAAAAGTAGAACTGAAACAATTTTATTATATATAAGAGATTCATAATCTGTTAGATTTTCAAGTTCTATATTTAAACTCTAAAAAGCAGATGGTGCTAAAATTAAAAATCCAATACAGTGTCCAATGTAATGTGTGAATCATATTCTTTACTTTGCTGGATATTTTTTTAACCTATAATGCTATAAATAAATTAAATTTGCATGACCAAATACTGAACATGTGAACGTGTCATAAGATGCCAGATCACAAATACAGAATCAGTGTGAAAGTAATAGCTGATGCATTCATTATGCTACATGTTTTTATCTGTATCTTTTCTGGTGGATTTGTACATTTTGTTCTTGATATGGTTAAAACATTTATATTTGATATCTTTAGCAATTTTGGTGCAGATTTTGTTACAGTTTGTGCATATTTGTTTTTGCTAGGTGAACCTAGCCTTTCAGCTGCCTGAGGCGAACTGCAAAATGGCGCCCCCCCACGTAGTCAAATCAGTACAAATAAGTCCAAAGATGAGTCCAAATTTGAGATCTTTGGTTCCAACCACCGTGTCTTTGTGCGACGCAGAAAAGGTGAACAGATGGACTCTACATGCCTGGTTCCCACCGTGAAGCATGGAGGAGGAGGTGTGATGGTGTGGGGGTGCTTTGCTGGTGACACTGTTGGGGATTTATTCAAAATTGAAGGCATACCGAACCAGCATGGCTACCACAGCATCTTGCAGCGGCATGCTATTCCATCCGGTTTGCGTCTAGCTGGGCCATCATTTATTTTTCAACAGGACAATGACCCCA
Organism: Ranitomeya variabilis; assembly: GCF_051348905.1. Lineage (NCBI taxonomy): Eukaryota > Metazoa > Chordata > Amphibia > Anura > Dendrobatidae > Ranitomeya > Ranitomeya variabilis. The sequence goes on along the minus strand of NC_135237.1, from coordinate 295,610,987 downwards.
AACACACCTCCAGGCTGTTGTTGACCAAGAAGGAGAGTGATGGGGTGCTACGCCAGATGACCTGGCCTCCACAGTCACCAGACCTGAACCCAATCAAGATGGTTTGGGGTCAGCTGGACCGCAGAGTGAAGGCAAAAGGGCCAACAAGTGCTAAGCATCTCTGGGAACTCCTTCAAGATTGTTGGAAGACCATTCCCGGTGACTACCTCATGAAGCTCATCAAAAGAATGCCAAGAGTGTGCAAAGCAGTAATCAAAGCAAAAGGTGGCTATTTTGAAGAACCTAGAATATAAGACAGATTTTCAGTAGTTTCACAATTTTTTGTTAAGTATATAATTCCACATGTGTTAATTCATAGTTTTGATGCCTTCAGTGTGAATGTACAATTTCCATAGTCATGAAAATACAGAAAAATCTTTGAATGAGAAGCTGTGTCCAAACTTTTGGTCTGTACTGTATGTACAACCTTATAATTTATATACCTTAAGGGTATGTGCACACGTCAGGATTTCTTGCAGAAATTTTCCTGACAAAAAAACGGAAATTTCTGCCAGAAATCCGCATGCGTTTTGTTCCCCGTTTTTTGACGCGTTTTTGCCTCGTTTTTTTGTGTGTTTTTTCCCAGATGCATAGAATTGCGGGAAAAATGCAGAAAATCCGCAAAATTAATGAACATGCTCATTTTTTTTACCGCGATGCATTTTTTTCGCTGAAAAAAACGCATCCATGTGCACAAAACATGCAGAATGCATTCTAAATGATATAATGCATAATGCATGTGTTTTTAATGAGTTTTTATAGCGTTTTTAGCGCGAAAAAACGCAAAAAAAACGCAAAAAACCTGAACGTGTGCACATAGCCTAAATGTACTACCTTATATTTTTTGTGTTTTGATGAATATTTATTGTGTATAATAAAGATTTGTCTGCTATTTTTAATTGAGGTCTCCAGTTTTTTTTATAAGATGATTTAAGTATTTTGTAGGCACTGATTCTGCATCTCTTGGCAGAAAACGCAGGTGCGTTTTTTATGCATTTTTTGGCGCGCTTTTAAAGCGTATTTTGATGTTTTTTTATGGGTTTTTGAAAGCTAAATAAAGATCTATTATTGAACAAAAAAGATTTGTGATGTAATTTCTTGTCCAACATCCTCTTTTACATTTGTCTAACCCACACTCCATTACACACACAGATAGACAGATAGACAGATAGATAGATAGATGATAGATAATAGATAGATAGATAATAGAAAGATATAAATATAGATAGAAAATAGATAGATGGAAGGAATGAGATAGATGACAGATAGAAATATAGATAGAAGGAATGAGATAGATAGATGACAGATCTATAGATAGATAGAAGGAATGAGATAGATAGATAGATAGATAGATAGATAGATAGATAGATAGATAGATAGATAGAAGGAATGGGATAGATTGATAGATAGATGGAAGGAATTAGATAAATATATAGATAGAAGGAATGAGATAGATAGATAGATAGATAGATAGATAGATAGATAGATAGATAGATAGATAGAAGGAATGGGATAGATAGATAGATAGATAGATAGATAGATAGATAGATAGATAGATAGATAGATAGAAGGAATGAGAAGTATATAGATAGAAGGAATGAGATAGATAGAAGGAATGGGATAGATACATAGATAGATGGAAGGAATGAGATAAATATATAGATAGAAGGAATGAGATTGATAAAAAGAAGGAATGAGATAGAAGGAATGAGATAGAAGGAATGAGATAGATAGATAGAAGGCATGAGATAGATAGATAGATAGATAGATAGATAGATAGATAGATAGATAGATAGATAGATAGATAGATAGATAGATAGAAGAAATGAGATAGATAGAAGGAATGAGATAGATATATCTATTCATATAGCTATCTATAGATATATCTATGGACAGATGTAGATAGATATATGGATAGTTAGATATACATGGATACATAGATATCTATCTACATCTATCCATAGCATAGATATATCTATAGATAGATATATGAATAGATATATCTATCTCATTCCTTCTATCTAAATCCATTCCTTCTATCTTGACTATCCGATGTCTATCTATCCCATTCCTTCTGCCTACATATATATAGACACCCACACACAGCCCCGCTGGTTCACATAGTGTAGCTTATCTACTTCTGAGTCTGATAATCTGATGGAGGGAGGCTGTGGACCGTGAGTGACAGAGCTGTGCTCAAAAGCAGCATGTGGGGGGTGAGGAGCAGCAGTGGGGAATGGGGGGGGGGCAAATTATGTTTTTATAGTTACTTAACTTACTTTACTACTGCTGCCGGCCGCCGTGAGTGAGTGACAGAGCTGTGCTCAGCAGCATGTGGGGGGATGGGGGGATGGGGGGGCGGGTGGCCAAAGATGTTTTTATAGTTACTTTACTTACTGCTGCCGCTGCCGGTTACTGCTCCAAGTCCCAGCACAGCAGCCAGCAGGTCAGGAGACTGAGCAACGCCTCTGACTGCACCTCAGCTGCTGAGCCGGGTGGTAACAGTCAGTCAGAGTGAGTCACCTGCCAGACACGCTGACGCTGCACATTAGCTTGTTTGTGTGACACAGACAGTCACTGACTGTCTGCACTGTCAGCAAGTGTCAGGGACTCAGAGCAGGGATTGCAGGGAGAGTCGGCACCACGTGTTCTAGCTGCCACTCTGCCGCCCTCTGTCTTTAGGAAAGCTCTGCCGCTTGAGGCAAAGCATTCAACTTGCTTCATGATAGCAGCGTCAGTGATAGTAGTTACAAAATCTCAGGAAAGAGCCATTTTTAAAACAAGTTTTTATGTATGGATCTTTAAACATAAAGAACGCTAAGGGATATATTTCCTTCCTTTACATGTATTGGGAACTTGTTCTGTGACTTAATGAGACATTCAGCAATAACTGGACTAGAAAAGCACCTAGGTTTACAAGCCTTCAAAGTACTTGTGATTTTGCAAATCTACTAAGGGTACACATTAAGCTATTGTTCTATGGTACAACCAAAAATAAAAGAATTGCAGACATCTACTACTAAGAAGCACTCTGGCTAGTATTTTTTCATTTAGAATAAAAGCTAGCTAGCTCATGACCTATATAGGAGACTACATTCATGTATTAGCTAATTGATACCATCTGTCCTTGATATCTAGGAGGATGAAATCCCCATTGGATCTATTGCTTGAAATAAAGGAAACAGAATTTACAGTTGAAAGAAATAACACTTTTTAAATCCTTAACCCCTTAATCCCATATGACGTACTATCCTGTCGAGGTGACATGGCACTTAATTCCCAGTGACGGGATAGTACATCATAGTCGATCGGCCATGCTCATGGGGGGAGAGCGGCCGATCGCCGCCGGATGTCAGCTGATTATTACAGCTGACATCCGGCACTAGGTCACGGACCGCTCCTGGCACGTTAACCCCAGAACACTGCGATCAAACATGATCGCAGTGTTCCGGCGGCACAGGGAAGCATCGTGCAGGGAGAGGGTTCCCTGCGTGCTTCACTGAGACCCTCGGAACAAAGCAATGTGATCGCGTTGTTCAGAGGGTCTCCTACCTCCTCCTCCCTGCAGGCCCTGGAACCAAAATGGCCACGGGGGTCCTTCCGGGTCCTGCAAGAAAGCCAGCAAGCCTCCCTGCAGCCTGTCAGACACAGTGCACTTCAAAGTGTCAGATCAGTGATCTGATAATTTATAGTGATGTCCCCCCCCCCGGAACAATGTAAAAAAGTTAAAAAAAAAAAAATTACATATGTAAAAGAAAAAAAAAATTCCTAAATTAAAAAAAATATATATATTGTTCCAATAAATACATTTCTTTATCTAAATAAAAAAACACAATAAAAGTACACATATTTAGTATCGCCACGTCCGCAACGACCCGACCTATAAAACTGTCCCACTAGTTAACCCCTTCAGTGAACACTGTAAAAAAAGAGGCAAAAAACAACGCTTTATTATCATACCGCAAAACAAGAAGTGGAATAACACGCGATCAAAAAGACAGATATAAATAACCATGGTACCGCTGAAAATATCATCTTGTCTCACAAAAAACAAGCCACCATACAGCATCATCAGCCAAAAAATAAAAAGTTATAGTCCTCAGAATAAAGCGATGCAAAAATAATTATTTTTTATATAAAATAGTTTTATTGTATAAAAGCACCAAAAGAAAAAAAAGTTAAATGAGTTATCGCTGTAATCGTACTGACCCGAAGAATAAAACTGCTTTATGAATTTTACCAAACGTGGAACAGTATAAACACCCCCCAAAAGAAATTCATGAATAGCTGTTTTTTTGTCATTCTGCCTCACAAAAATCGGAACAAAAAGCAATCAAAAAATGTCACGTGCCCAAAAATGGTAACATTAAAAACGTTAACTCGTCCTGCAAAAAATAAGACCTCACATGACTCTGTGGACCAAAATATGTAAAAATTATAGCTCTCAAAATGTGGAAATGCAAAAACAATTTTTTGCAATAAAAAGCATCTTTTAGTGTGTGACAGCTGCCAATAATAAAAATCCCCTAAAAAAACCACTATAAAGGTAAATCAAACCCCCCCTTCATCATCTGCTTAGTTAGGGAAAAATAATAATTAAAAAAAAAAAATGTATTTATTTCCATTTTTCCATTAGGGTTAGGGTTAGGGTTGGGGCTAAAATTAGGGTTAGGGCTACAGTTAGGGTTGGGGCTAAAGTTAGGGTTGGGGCTAAAGTTAGGGTTAGAGTTGGGGCTAAAGTTAGGGTTTGGATTACATTTATGGTTGGGATTAGGGTTAGGGGTGTGATGGAGGTAGGGGTGTGGTTAGGGATGGGATTAGGGTTAGGGATGTGTTGGGGCTAGGGGTGTGGTTGGGATTAGGGTTAGGGGCATGTTCGGGTTAGGGATGTGGTTAGGGTTATGGTTAGGGTTGGGATTAGAGTTAGGGGTGTGTTTGGGTTAGGGTTTCACTTAGAATTGGGGGGTTTCCACTGTTTAGGCACATCAGGGGCTCTCCAAACACGACATGGCATCCAATCTCAATTCCAGCCAATTCTGAGTTGAAAAAGTAAAACAGTGCTCCTTCCCTTCCGAGTTCTCCCGTTTGCCCAAACAGGGGTTTTCCCCAACATAAGGGGTATAAGTGTACTCAGGATAAATTGAACAACAACTTTTGGGGTCCAATTTCTCCTGTTACCCTTGGGAAATACAAAACCGGGGGCTAAACAATAATTTTTGTGGAAAAAAAGGATTTTTTATTTTCACGGCTCTGCGTTATAAACTGTAGTGAAACACTTGGGGGTTCAAAGATCTCACTGCACATCTAGATGAGTTCCTAGGGGAGCCTAGTTTCCAATATGGGGTCATTTGTTGGGGGTTTCTACTGTTTAGGTACATCAGGGGCTTTGCAAACGCAATGTGACGCCTGCAGACCATTCCATTTAAGTCTGCATTCCAAACGGCGCTCCTTCCCTTCCAAGCTCTGTCATGCACCCAATCGGTGGTTGCCCCCCGCATATGGGGTATCAGCGTACTCAGGACAAATTGGTCAACAACGTTTGGGGTCCAATTTCTCCTAATACCCTTGGAAAATACAAAACTGGGGGCTAAAAAAAAATTTTTGTGGACAAAAAATTATTTTCACGGCTCGACGTTATAAACTGTAGCGAAACACTTGCAGGTTAAAAGTTCTCACAACACATCTAGATAAGTTCCTTAGGGGGTCTTATTTCCAAAATGGTGTCACTTGTGGGGGTTTCAATGTTTAGGCATATCAGGGGCTCTCCAAACCTTACATGGTGTCCTTTCTCCTTTCCAGTCAATTTTTCATTGAAAAGTCAAATGGCGCTCCTTCCCTTCCGAGCTCTGCCATGCGCCCAAACAGTAGTTTACCCCCACATATGGGGTATCAGCGTACTCAGGACAAATTGTAAAACAACTTGTGGGGTCCAATTTCTCTTGTTACCCTTGGTAAAATAAAACAAATTGGAGCTGAATTAAATTTTTTTGTGAAATATTCATTGTTTTTTAAACATTCCAAAAATTCCTGTGAAACACCTGAAGGGTAAATAAACTTCTTGAATATGGTTTTAAGCACATTGAGGGGTGCAGTTTTTAGAATGGTTTCACACTTGAGTATTTTCTATCATATAGACCCCTCAAAGTGACTTCAAATGTGATGTGGTCCCTAAAAAAAAAGTTGTTGTAAAAATGAGAAATTGCTGGTCAACTTTTAACTCCCTTACAAAAACATTTTGGTTCCATAATTGTGCTGATGTAAAGTAGACATGTGGGAAATGTTACTTATTAAGTATTTTGTGTGACATATCTCTGTGATTTAAGGGCATAACAATTCAAATTTGGAAAATTGCGAAATTTTCTAAATTTTCGCCAAATTTCCATTTTTTTTCACAAATAAACACAGGTAATATTAAATACATTTTACCACTATCATGAAGTACTATATGTCACAAGAAAACATTGTCAGAAACATCATGATCCGTTGAAGCGTTCCAGAGTTATAACCTCATAAATGGACAGTGGTCAGAATTGTAAAAATTGGCCCGGTCATTAACGTGCAAACCACCGTTGGGGGTTAAGGGGTTAATAACAAATAATAACACACCTTGTTGTTTTAGAAAACCCTATGCATTAGACAAATGCTTCAAATACATAGTTTTATGATAAAATATAAATTCTCAATAATATTAGTAGAGCTAAAAGCTTGAATGATTCTGTCAGCTTTTGTTATTTTCTGTCATTTTGTTATTTCCCTTTAAAAGAAAATAGTTGATAATTGCTACCATTATATAGTTCTGCAGGCACAATCACTGTACAGTAAAATATCTAATTAATGAATTTGCCTACTATCTTTATAGACTGTGTATTACTGTATTAATAATAAAATTCAAACAAAGTGAATACTGCTTAGATATTTACTGATTTACTTAGATAAAATAGTAATTAGTGATGAGTGAATAGTGAAATATTCGGATTTGTGAAAATCTGCACAAATAGGTTCTAATATCTGTGTATTTGTACCAAATAACGAATCCAATGCAAGTCAATGGGAAAGGCGAATATTTTTCTGCTGCGCCCAGCAAACAGGTCTGGGGACATGAGAAAATAGCTGAAGTGGATGGGAAAGTGCTAAAACTAAATGGGAACAGCATGAAGAAGATGCCTGCATGCCTTTGTGGCTCACACCGCGTGATAGATGAAAAGCCAGTAATCCATCTGCTGTGTACAGTAAAATCACAGAAGGAGCCAACAACAGGATAGAATAGAAATGTTACCAACAGTATATATACATATATATATATATATATATATATATATATATATATATATACATATATATATATATCAGTGACATATACATTTAGTGCAGTGTGTGCAGCTTACAGTACATGTATTTCATTATTACAAGATTATTTTTCAGAAAAACAATTGTGTGGACGCCAACATAATTTTCTTAACCAGCAGAGGGAAAGCTGATAGCTGGGGGCAGATGCCTGGAATAAGGGTAATACCTCACAACTGTATACTTAGCCTTTACTGGCTACTAAAATGTGGGTACCTAAAATAATTTATGTAGATTCCCCCTATAATTTATAACCAGAAAAGGCTAGGTAGACAGGTGCAGGCTGATATTAATAGCCTAGGAAGGGACCGTGGATACTTCCCCAGGCTAAAAAGATCAGCTCTCAGCCACCCAAAAGAGGTGCATCTATATGATGTACCAATTCTGGCACTGAGCCTCGCTCTTCCCAATTGCCCTGTAGCGGTGGCAAGTGGAGTGATAGTTAGGGAGGATTGATGTCACCTTTGTATTTTCAGGTGACATCAAGTGCAGAGGTTAGTAATGGAGAGGTGTCAAGATGCCCCCATTACTAACCCATAGTCATATTGTATAAATACACAGACACCCAGAAAAAAAGGTTTTTAATTGAAAGAATGACACAGACTCCTTTAATAAATCTTAACCAAACCATACTTATGACATCACTCATTCTATTGTCTTCTGCATAAGAGTTAAAACAAAAAACAACAATATTCCTCACCTTTCCACAGAGAAGATGACAATCAATTTGTCTCGCGACAGGTCTAGCTCTGCTACATCTAGATGGCAGGCTGCATGGATGCATGATGCAACCATACAGCCTGCCATCCAGCAGAGACACTGAGCATCATTGGCTATCGCTGCTCATTGTCTCGCAATAAACTCGTAGGACCTGTCTGACGTCACCATGAGCGTGAAAACTTCTGATGCTCTCAGTGCCATCAGAAAGGTCCTTGGAGTTCACAGCCAATGAACTTACTTCAAATATCTGACATCAGCTCGAGCGCCTATAGAAATTTTCCTGCGGCGCTAGCGCTAACATCAAATCAGTAATGGAGATGTCAGTTTCAGTTTGTATAATACGTGTGGCACACGTATGGAAACCGTGTGCCTTACATCGCATCAATACCACATGTTAGGGGCAAGGGAAGCAGCAGTACAGTAAGCTCTGTTCCCTGGTGCCTGGTGCTGACGTCAACTCTCACCATTTTCCCCTGCTCTCCTGGCAATCAGCACAAGCAGGGGAGAATTATGAGTGTTGTATTCAAGTGAGAACAATGACAGAAGGCAGCGACTTTGGGACTAGTACTCTCATCAGCCTTCACCTGCTGCCACAAATAACCGTGACAGCAGCAGAAGCTGGTGGGAGTATTCTTCAGCCACTGCCTGCTCTATAAATAAATAAATATATGAAATAACCAGAGTGGGTTCCCCTGTATTTTCTATAACCAGCCAGACAAAACTGCTGCCACTAATAACAGTGAGGGCAGGAGCGGCTGAAGGGAGTATACATAAGCCGGCACCAGTGCTGAAAAATATATAATTTAAATAAAAAAGCTGGCATGAGTTTCTGTGTAATTTTGATAACCAGCCAGACAAAACTCACAACTGGGGGCTGCAACCCTCAGCTGTCAGATTCGGAAAGTCTGGTTATCAAGAATAGAGTGGTCCCAATGCTGTATTTTGTAATTATTTAAATAAATACTTTAAAAAAATGGCATGGGGTCCCCCATTTTTGACAACCAGCCTTGCTAAACCAGAAAGCTGGGGCCTGGTATTCTCAGGCTGCTAAGGTGCCATGGATGTTGACCCTCAGCATAAAAAAGCAGTCCACAGCCTCTCAGAAAAGGTGCATCTGTTAGATGAGCCAATGCTGGTGCTTTGCTTAGCTTTCAACTTGCTCTGTAGTGCTGGCAAGTGGTGTTCATAATTGTGGGGTTGGTGTCACCTTTGTATTTTTTTTATTATTTATTCTTTAGCACAGGAGTCGGCTGATGAATACTACCATCAGCTGCTCCTGCCCTCACTGTTATTAGCGGGAGCAGGAGTCAGCTTATGGGAGTTGTATTCCCATCAGCTGACACCAGTGACTGGAGGTGAACTCTATACCCCTGAATACAGCTGCGCCCTCACACTATATTTTGATTTAACCGCTGATCAGAAGTGGTGTTTGCCACGCTGTCAAGCCCATGACAGTGCAACAAACAACCGGTTTTTGAGCAGCCAATCACAGTAATGCCACACCAAAGATGGTACCGGCATTACTGTTATTGGCAAGCAAGAGCAGCATGTTTATTGGCTGCAAATAAAGTGCCAAACATGCCAAGCTGGTCACTAGAATATACCGAGGCAAATAGCAAATTACTCGCCGAGTAACAAATAGGCCAAATACCGTACTATTCATGTGAGAAACAAATAGTGCCGAATATATTTGCTCATCACTAGTAGTAAGCTTTACCTGTCTGAGAGAGAAATCCCTATTTTTCCCTATGTAAATTGGAATGATCAAAGAAAAAAGCAAAGAGGCCATTTTAAACCTAAATTTCCCATTCTTGAATTTGGAGCAGTAGTGGTGAACAAGAGTCCTCAAATGCAGCACATAACATTTTTTGGTATGTGCACATTATATCTTTATCAATCATCCATGACAGCTCCACTGTGTCAGTGAAAAATAAAGATGAAGATTAAGTTTTCCTTCCTAGACCTGACCAACTGGTTCAGGTAGGGATCCATTTTAGGCCTCAGCCGATGCAGGGTTTCTGGAAGCGCCACTGTGGGTCCAAGGGGACTTTCACGTATATGCAGATCCAGGAGAGTGGCATCCCCAGGAACGTAATGGATGGTTCTGGCATGGCTCATGGTACAGCATCGCCTCCCTACAGAGCTGTATTGAAGAGTGAAATTGTAAGTAAGCACGCTCCTGGAAGGAAGCAGTCCATGAGGCGGGTGGAGTGATGTGGCCGCGGATGCCGCCAGTGATGTGGCAGGTGACACTGCCGGTGATGCACACGAAGGGGTGGGCGCACCAGGAGGACACAGAGGGAGGCATGTTTCAATGATGTGGGGAGGTGCATCTGCTTGATAGATGGGCATTTGAGTGAGAACACCAGGAGGCATGGCTACTGCAATAGGATGATGAGAACGCACCAAGGCTGACGCAGGACCACGTGACCTGGGAATGCCAGGGATACCAGTTGGAGCACAGAGACAACTTGGCTGGTTCCTCCTCTCTGGCCTCCTCTTCAGATTGCAGCTCAGAGCACCATTCTTTTCCTCTAGAAGAAGTTGATAGGCTGGTAAAAGCAGTCAAATCCACAATGAGCATTGAGGACACTAGGCCAGAAAAATATGTGCAGGATGTAATGTTCCAGGGTCTAGATCAAGGAAAACAGATATCCTTTTTGTTGAATGAAAGGAACCTGGGCTTCAGTACAGAAACAGTAGAAGAGACCAGAGAAGAGAGGCACACTTCCCCATGCTTCAAAAGGAAATATTCCTTTGATATGCCTTCATCATCTGTTTGAAATAAAGCCTCTCAACTGTTCTTTGATGATATGGGTGCATTGAGAGAACCCCTAATAGATAACAGACACCTTTCTTAAGGGTACATGGGAGACATCAGCAGAAGCCCTGAAGCTGGCGGTAGCAGTGACGTGTACTGCCAGATCCTTGATGGTCTGGCTAGAAAGTCTGGAATTCCAGTTAAAAGACAGAGTGACAAGGGATGACATCTTGGCCATTATTCTGCTTATACGTGGGGCAGTGGCTTTCCTATCTGATGCTTCAGTGGACTCGGCAAAGCTGGAGGCATGGTCAGCCACCCTTTCTAATGCAGCCTGTAGAACTTTGTGGCTAAAATGCTGGCCGGGGGACATTCAAGCCAGATCCAGACTGAGTTCCTTCCCTCGTGAGGGAGAGTATCTCTTTGGCAAAGTACTGGACAAAATCCTGGAAAAAGAAGGAGATGCCAAAAAGGAATTCCCTAGTCTGTCTTTTCCTGCCTACAGACGATCTATCCAAAAAAGGAAGTTTGATCGAAGGAAGCCTCCAAGGGAGCAAGAAAAATGGGAAGATGCAGAAGAAAAGGTAGAGGCCTTATGTTTGGACCCTCTTCCGAGAAGACCAGGAAACCAGATCAATGACTCCCGGACCAGGTAGGTGGAAGGCTTTCTTCCTTCCTACCAGCCGAGGATGGAATTGCGGCCAGTAGCTGGATCCTCAACCTGGTTATATATGGATTTAGGTTAGAATTCCAATCGGTCCCACAAGGAAGATATGTTTTGACTACCTCTCGCTCTTTCATAAGAGAGCTTTTAGCATTTGAGACTGAAGTCCTGCACCTAGTTCAAAAATATGTCCTCCTGGAAGACCCAGAGTATAAAAGGGGGGCATTCTACTCTCCTCTCTTTCTACTAAGCTAGTCAGATGGTTACTTTAGGACTATGGTAAATCTGAAGGCTCTGAACAGATTCCTGAAGGTTCAATCCTTTAATATGTAATCCATTAAATCAGTAATAAAACTTATTTTTTCCCTGTTTCATCTCAGTCCTGGATTTGAAAGATGGGAACTATCATATGCCAATACATAGAGAACATCAGAAATATCTTAGGGTTGACGGGGTAGTTATGCTCTTTAAAATTCAGGGCTCTTACATTTAAGCTGGTGGAACCAGGATGGGGACCTATTCAAGCTTGTCTTCCTAGAGCCCCAACTAGCGGTGTTGGAGCAAAGGGTCAGCAGGGGGAGCAGAGTGTAGGCCGAAGCCTGCACTGGAGGCATTTGTAGGTCTGTTGTGTCTGCGTGGCTGTTGCAGGACACGTTGCCGGCTACACAGCAGGGGAACAGCTGGCGGTGCTGAACCCCACTGACACATTGGCGGGTGTTTTTCTCTGTGCAGCCAGCACTTCGGGGCACCAACTGGCGGTGTTAGAGCCCAGGCTCTGCAGGGGGAGCAGAGTGTAGGCCGAAGCCTAATTGAACCAATTTTAAAGGTAACCTTTAACCCCCCCTCAGGTGTTACAAACTAGAAGAGCCACGTCTTATGCAGCAGTAGTGCTGCACAAGTCAAAGGTTGCTCTTTTAATTTTGTTCCTTGCACAAGCAGAATGAAACACGTACAACATTTTGGCCCTTATACAGTCAATCTGTCTTGGAGGCGGAAGTTCCCTTCGTAATGAGACGCAGCACAGCTGGCAAAAATACCACCTTGGTGCTTGGCACGGCCTCCTGAGCATCGCATTTTGATGTACAGGAGTCTGCGTTGTTGCGTTATCCCTTGGCCATGTGCTGCCTGTCTTATGACATCATTTGATGTTGGCTGGTGCGGTTCGCGATGCCCATGAATCCCAGCCCCGCAGTGTCTTTACAGTGTTTCACACTGCAGGGCTGGGATTCATGGCCTGGCGCAGTACATATGTTCACCTCTCGCTCGTGTCCTTACACCTGCTACAGACTGTGCGGCGTCAGCTGATCCCTTATCGCATGCCACGGCCATGAAGCCGCACAGTCTGAAGAAGGCGGAAGGAGCTGAGTGACAGCCTGGCGAAGATATGCACTGCTCATGCCCGTCAATCACACCCTCGCAGTCAAAATAAATAAGACACCGAGGGGCGTTGTGTCGGGCAGGGCGGCCGCAGAGGCGCAGCCAGCCAAACAATGATGTCAGAAGACGGGCAGCGCTACCAAGGGGGTTGCAGCGTGTCATTACAAAGGAAAGTCACACCTCACGGACGTTTTAATGGTCTCAGGGGACACATTGTAGACGTGTTCTGTTCCACGTGTGCAAGGAGAATAAGTTTATGAGCCACCTTGCACACATGCAGCATTACTGCTGTACAAGGTGGCTGTAAAACTTACAAACACCTGGGGGAGGGGCGACAGGTTCCCTTTAATTTCAGTTCTTGTGTCTGTGTGGCTTTTGCAGGACACGATGCCGGCTACACAGCAGGGGAACAGCTGGCGGTGCTGAACCCCACTAACACATTGGCTGGTGTTTTTCTCTGTGCAGCTAGCAGTACTGGGCACCAACTGGCGAGTGTTAGAGCCCAGGGTCAGCAGGAGGAGAGGGAGCAGAGTGTAGGCCGAAGCCTGCACTGATGGCAGCTTTGTGTCTGCATGGCTGTTGCAGGACACGTTGCCGGCTACACAGCAGGGGAACAGCTGGCGGTGCTGAACCCCACTGACAAATTGGCGGGTGTTTTTCTCTGTGCAGCCAGCACTTCGGGGCACCAACTGGCGGTGTTAGAGCCCAGGCTCTGCAGGGGGAGCAGAGTGTAGGCCGAAGCCTAATTGAACCAATTTTAAAGGTAACCTTTAACCCCCCCTCAGGTGTTACAAACTAGAAGAGCCATGCCTTATGCAGCAGTAGTGCTGCACAAGTCAAAGGTTGCTCTTTTAATTTTGTTCCTTGCACAAGCAGAATGAAACACGTACAACATTTTGGCCCTTATACAGTCAATCTGTCTTGGAGGCGGGAGTTCCCTTCGTAATGAGACGCAGCACAGCTGGCAAAAATACCACCTTGGTGCTTGGCGCGGCCTCCTGAGCATCGCATTTTGCTGTATAGGAGTCTGCGTTGTTGCGTTATCCCTTGGCCATGCGCTGCCCGTCTTCTGACATCATTTGATGTCGGCTGGTGCGGTTCGCGATGCCCATGAATCCCAGCCCCGCAGTGTCTTTACAGTGTTTCACACTGCGGGGCTGGGATTCATGGCCTGGCGCAGTACATATGTTCGCCTCTCGCTCATGTCCTTACACCTGCTACAGACTGTGCGGCGTCAGCTGATCCCTTATCGCATGCCACGGCCATGAAGCCGCACAGTCTGAAGAAGGCGGAAGGAGCTGAGTGACAGCCTGGCGAAGATATGCACTGCTCATACCCGTCAATCACACCCTCGCAGTCAAACTAAATAAGACACCGAGGGGCGTTGTGTCGGGCAGGGCGGCCGCAGAGGCGCAGCCAGCCAAACAATGATGTCAGAAGACGGGCAGCGCTACCAAGGGGGTTGCAGCGTGTCGTTACAAAGGAAAGTCACACCTCAGGGACTTTTTAATGGTCTCAGGGGACACATTGTAGACGTGTTCTGTTCCACGTGTGCAAGGAGAATAAGTTTATGAGCCATCTTGCACCCATGCAGCATTACTGCTGTACAAGGTGGCTGTAAAACATACAAACACCTGGGGGAGGGGCAACAGGTTCCCTTCAATTTCAGTTCTTGTGTCTGCGTGGCTTTTGCAGGACACGATGCCGGCTACACAGCAGGGGAACAGCTGGCGGTGCTGAACCCCACTGACACATTGGCTGGTGTTTTTCTCTGTGCAGCTAAGTGTGCCTGGCCAAGGGATAACATAACAGCGCAGGCTTCGGGACAGAATCAAACAACGCTGAGGAGCCGGCGCACGGCGCCAAGGGGGTAGGAGTGACGGCTGTGCTGCGTCACATTACGAAGGAAAGTCCCACCTACGGGACGGTTTTACGGTATCAGTGGACACATTTTATAAGTGTTAAGTTCTGCGTGTGCAAGGAGCTAAACAAAAATAGCTACCTTTTCCTTATGCAGCATTACTGCTGCGCAAGGTGGCTCTTTCAGTAACAAATGCCTGGGGGGGGGACAGGTTCCCTTACATTTCAGTTGTTGTGTCAGCATGGCGGTCGCAGGACACATTGCCGGCTACACAGCTGGGGATCAGCTGACGTTACTGACACCCAATAACACTGGGTCGTATGTTTTGACTGTGCAGACGGCACTTCTGAGCCTCAACTGGCGGTGTTGGAGCCCAGGAATTAAAGTTCAGGTGGTAGAAAGATGAACACAACAGGAGACCTGGATACTGTAGACAGTCACCTAATTATTTAATCAGGAAGAGGAGTGGCAAATTCCTGTGAGATCCAGGCCTGGTTAATTTTCAGGAAAGTAAGCCGGTCAACGTTATCGGAGGATAGTCGCATGCGACGGTCAGTTAGTACACCACCTGCAGCACTAAAGACGCGTTCCGATAATACACTAGCCGCAGGGCAAGCCAGCACCTCCAATGCATACTGGCTTAGCTCTGGCCATGTATCCAGCTTTGAGACCCAAAACTTGAAAGGGGAAGTCTGGGAGTACAGCAAGAGGGCAAGACATGTAGTCTGTCACCATCTGACGGAACCGTTGCCTCCTGCTGACTGGAGCCGTCTGTGATGGTGTAGACTTTTGTGGCGGGCACACAAAAGTGTGCCACAGTTGGGCCATACTGGTCTTGCCTTGGGCAGAGGCACTGCTTCTGCTCCCTCTTTGTGCAGAGCCTCCTCCACTGCCTGGACGCACTGAGCTGCTTTGTAATGCACTAGCAGCACTTCTCTCAGTTGGACTGGAGAAGATGATGGAATTCACCAGTGTGTCTTGGTACTCCCGCATTTTTCGCTCCCAGTTCAACGGTGTGATGAGGCTTTCTACGTTGTCCCGGTAGCAAGGATCGAGGAGGGTGAACACCCAATAATCAGACATGTTGAGAATGTGGGCGATGCGGCGGTCGTTTCTCAGGCACTGCAACATGTAATCCACCATGTGCTGCAGACTGCCAACTGGCAAAGAAACGCTGTCCCCTGCTTGAGGCATGATCTCTGCCCGCTCGTCATCACCCCACCCTCGCTGTACACACTGACTACTGGACAATTGTGTAACTCCCTCCTCTGCACGGATGTCTTCCTCCTCCATTGACTCCTCCTCATCCTCCTCACAAAGTGTCCCCTGCCTACGCGTTTGTAAAGAACCACGTGGCGCTGACTGTCCAGAAGATGATGGAAATAGTGAATCCTCATCCTCCACCTCTTCCACAACATCATCCCTTAGCGCTTGCAGTGATTTTTCAAGCAGGCAGATAAGGGGGACAGTCATGCTGACTAGTGCATCATCTGCACTCGCCATCCGCGTGGAATAATCAAAGGGATGCAAAACCTGGCAGACGTCCTTCATAGTGGCCCACTCTGTGGTTGTGAAGTCTGAACGGTGCGGAGTGCGACTTCTTTGCGCCTGATACAGCTGGTACTCCATTACTGCTTGCTGCTGCTCACACAACCGCTCCAACATATGTAACGTGGAATTCCACCTGGTAGGTAGGTCACATATGATGCGATGTTCCGGAAGGCGGAATCGGCGCTGCAGAGCCGCAATGCACGATTTTGCCGTGCTGGAACGCCGCAAGTGAGCACACTCTAGGCGGGCCTTGTGCAGCAGTGCATCAAGATCCGGATAGTCCCTCAAAACACTCTGCACGACCAAATTGAGCACATGTGCCAGACATGGGATGTGAGTGAGGTTGCCAAGGCCCAGAGCTGCCACCAGATTTCGGCCATTATCACACACTACCATGCCTGGCTGGAGATTCGCTGCCACAAACCACACATCGCTCTCCTGCTTGATGGCATTCCAGAGCTCCTGTGCTGTGTGGCTTCGATTCCCCAAAGAAATTAATTTCAAGACGGCCTGTTGACGTTTGGCCACGGCTGTGCTCATGTCGGTCGTAACAGGTACACGTTCATCACGGGTCCATGTGGAGGTGGACTGTGACGGCTCCTGCAGCAACGATTCTGAGGAACTTGTGTAAGAGGAGGAGTCAATGCGTACAGACTGGATTCCTGCAATCCTTGGAGTGGGCAGGACACGTCCTGCGCCACTCGCACGATCTGTACCAAGCTCAACAACATTAACCCAATGGGCAGTGAGGGAAAGGTATCGCCCCTGTCCATGTTGACTGGTCCACGCATCGGTGGTGAGGTGGACCTTGCTACTGATGGCGTTCAGTAGCGCGTGTTTTATGTGTCCCTCCACATGCTTGTGCAGGGCAGGGATGGCTTGCCTGCTGAAATAAAAGCGGCTGGGCACATTGTACTGTGGGACTGCCAATGACATCAAGTCACGGAAGCTGTCAGTCTCCACCAGCCTGAATGACAGCATTTCCAGTGACAGAAGTTTGGCAATGCCTGCAGTCAGAGCCTGTGCTCGTGGGTGGTTTGCCGAGAAAGGCCGCCTTTTCTCCCATTCCTGTACTACCGATGGCTGTAGACTGGCCTGGGAGTGTGAGGATAACTGGGAACGTGGTGCTGCAGGTGGAATTACAGTGGGTCTCTGGACAACAGTGCCAGAGGTTCTTCCACGGCGATCCTGGGAGGAAGCCGAACCAGCTGCGTGTGAGCTGGAGGAAGAGGCAACACGAGCTGAAGAGGTGGTAGCTGCCGCTGTTGGTTGGCCTAGCTCTTCAGTGCGTTTCTGTAACTCCGCCGCGTGCCTGGTCCGCACATGTTTCCACATCTTGGAGGTATTGAGGTTGCTGACATTTCTCCCTCTTTTGACTTTGTGATGACACACCTTGCATTTGACATAGCAAATGTCATCTGCAACTGTGTCAAAAAAGGACCAGGCACTGCAAGTCTTGGGAGCGCCCTTTTTGGCTGTTGGAAGAGACACGCTCCTAATGGGTGCCAAAGTGGAGGCTACAGGATCCGCAGTCTTCCCCCTCCCTCTCCCTCTTTGGCCCGTTCAGGGAATCTCTTCCTCAGAGCTGCTCCCACCACCTTCCTGTCCCTCACACCACGATGGGTCAAGGACCTCATCATCTACACTACCCTCTGCCACCAACTGCTCCTCCTGGGTAGTCTCAGCAGCAGAGCACGCACCAGAAAGTGGCACCTGAGTGTCATCAGCGGATGCGTTCTGCGGTGTGGTGACCGGAGCCACTGGCCCACCCGCCTCTTTAGACTCAGAGAGAAAAAGCTGTTGGGCATCACTGCACACTGCCTCTTCTTCCATTTCTCCAATGCTGCTTGGCTGGCCCCCTGTTTCCAAGCCAAGAGATTCAGAGAACAGAAGTAGAGACGGCTCCTGTCCTGGGCTCTCTGTCTGCCTGGGCAATTTGGCAGGTGGTGAAGAGACAGATAGGTGCTCTCCAGTGCTCTGTGTCTGAGAGGATGTGGCACTAATTGAAGTCGATGCGTCAGCTGCCATCCATCCGACAACCGCTTCAATTTGTTCTTCACGCAGCAGCGGTGTACTGCGCTCTCCGACAAAGCTGCGCATGAAGGACTGTTCCCTGGTGAAACTGGGTGCTGATGAGTCACCGGTGCCCGCAGCAGGCACAGAATCCCCACGTCCTCTCCCTGCTCCGCGCCCACGCCCACGTGCCTTACTCCCTGCCTTCTTCATCTTGTTTGACTGATAAAGATAAGCAGAAACGTACTAACGGCTTTGTGTGCTTATTCCTGAACAGCTCCTAACAGGTATAAGAAACAATAATTTTCTAAAGTGTGGACTAGACTTTAATATCAGCTAATGTGGCCTACACAACTGTAAAGTGGTGTGTTTGGTGAACTTTATTATTTATTTATTTTTTGGGGGCTGAACTGACAACAGGGCGAGCTGCAGTCACACGGAGACCGTGCAGACAGCCGTAAACGGCGCTGCAAGGCCCCAAAAACCTCCTCTACGTTATCCTATGTAGTGTTTTTACACAATTTAGCTGGATACGGGTGGAAAGACACTAATAGGAATTTTTTGAAAAAATGTGCAGCAGCCTGCACTACTTAGAAAAAAGGAAATTGGATTTCACGGTATGACGCAGTGATTTACCCTGAGCTGGATACAACCGGCTATGGCTGCACACAGACTACAGGGCGAGCTGCAGTCACACGGAGACCGTGCAGACAGCCGTAAACGGCGCTGCAAGGCCCCAAAAACCTCCTCTATGTTATCCTATGTAGTGTTTTCCACAATTTAGCTGGATACGGGTGGAAAGACACTAATAGGAATTTTTTGAAAAAATGTGCAGCAGCCTGCACTACTTAGAAAAAAGGAAATTGGATTTCACGGTATGACGCAGTGATTTACCCTGAGCTGGATACAACCAGCTATGGCTGCACACAGACTACAGGGCGAGCTGCAGTCACACGGAGACCGTGCAGATAGCCGTAAACGGCGCTGCGAGGCCCCAAAAACCTCCTCTACGTTATCCTATGTAGTGTTTTTCCACAATTTAGCTGGATACGGGTGGAAAGACACTAATAGGAGTTTTTTGAAAAAATGTGCAGCAGCCTGCACTACTTGAAAAAGAAAAAAAAAATAGAACAGTATGAGGCAGTGAACCACCCTCCCTGAACTGAATACAACCAGCTATGGCCTATGGCTGCACACAGACTAGAGAGTGGGCTGCACACACACACACACACACACACACACACAGACCTTGCAGATCGCTGTGAAAACAGCGCTGCAAGGCAAAAGCAAGGTGATTAGTAGGTGAACACAGCAGTTGCTAAATTAGCCTTGGAAAAGAACAATAAAGCAAATCGCTATCTGAACTGGCCCTCAGTCAGCAAACAGCGTCCTGTCACTAACTGAATTCACAGCAGAGTGAGCGCAAAATGGCGCCAGCGACTTTTAAACTGCAGCATGACATCATTTCAGCAGCCAATCACAGCCTTGCCAGTAGTTTCATGCCCACCATGCTGAACAGGATGTGCCCACACTCAGAATCATTCCTCATTGGCTGAATTCGTGCAGTTTGAATCCTGGTAACTTCCGATTCCGGTATCCGATATGCAGCAAGTATCGGATCTCGGTATCGGTATTCCGATACAGCAAATATCGGCCGATACCCGATACTTGCGGTATCGGAATGCTCAACACTACACATAAGCAGACCCATCTTGCTTCAGGAGGGACTCTTAAAGTCACAGAGCCTATTTTTACTGGTGCATCAGGCGGCATTAATCTTCTTAAAGGACCATTATGAAACAGTGGGTCTCCTAAGCTGTTGTAGCCTATGCTGTGAGTGGATGTGCTGCCAAGAATTACGATGCACCACAATACCCCTTTCATAAGATGTCCAGGAGGGCCTCCTCAAAAATGTTGCATTGAATGCTTGGCCTGCCCTGCTACCAATTCATATGCCCCCAACTTACGCCTTGGAACCCACATACTGTACGGGCCCATGAAAATCCACTGCACAATATACATTTTGTGTTCCATACGCCTTTGTTTTATACATTGGCAGGAAGGCGAGCCCTGCTGCATAGTCAGTGATATGCACCCACTTAGGCGTTGGAACCCACATACTGGATGGGCCCATGAAAGTCCACTTCACAATATGCATTGTATGCCCCATACTCCTTTGTTTTATACATTGGCAGGAAGGCGAGCCCTGCTGCATAGTCAGTCATATACACCCATTAGGCCTTGGATCCCACATACTGAATGGGCCCATTAAAATCCACTTCACAATATGCATTTTGTACTCCCGTACTCCTTTGTTTCACACATTGGCAGCAAGGCCAGCCCTGATGCACAGTCAGTCATATGCACCCCATTAGGCCTTGGAACCCACAAAATTCACTCATATTTTTAATGGTATGATGGTTTCCTCTTTGCACAATTATTTACAGGAGAATTTGGCAATTTTATTTGACATGTTTTTAACACTAAGGTTCACATACGGCTTTAAAAAAGGCTAATACTTGCAATACAAGGCAATTTTATTGCAAACTACAAAATTCAAGGAGTAGTATGATTGAATAGTGTGAGTGTGTACACTTTTCTATGTGTTAACATACACAGGTTAATAAGTACATATAAGGATTAAATAAATATAGTGATTATGCATATATGAAGATTAACTACATACAGTATACATAGATCATCACCAAGAGGCTTTTAAACATCATCTGTCTGGAATATCAGAGAAGCAACACTAAGACAGAGAACCCCTGGGAGATTACCTACACTGCATGGGCATCCCCAACTATGAAGGTATCAGCACACTGTACATGTACAGGTACCCCAGTTTTGACATCTGTCACAGTCATGTTTCGCTGGTCTAATATAGTGTATAGCTCTAGTTTCACCCACACCTTCAAGTGGCCACTTTTCAAGGTTGGATGAAACTGAGATATCATGGAGTCATCAGACAAGGGGCCATAAACCCCTAGAAAATAAAAGTTACAAGCATTTAGATCAAACTACCACCGGCATAGTTTCAGTAAACCTTAATGTTTTACCATGACAAACAGCAAACATATAGAGGCTTAGAACTGTTTGTGAAGTGAATAAACAAACATTTATCAATATTGTGTCACTATGAGCATTTTCTGTCACATCTCTAAATGTTTTACAAGAAATGCTGCTATGTGATAAGCCCCCCTTGACCAAACTTCACCGGCCGATAACAGTACAAAGAAAATTTACCCTGGTGATCTAGTTAAACAAGAGAAAATGCAGGAGACAGAGTTAAGAAGTAGGCCCAATGGAATGCCATGACCAATTCCCCAATGTGCTGTCCTTTTTGGACTGATTAAAATAGTGCCATCACAGCCCACTTGCCCAAAATTCACTGGCCTATAACAGTACAGACCTCATTCACCCTGGTGATCTAGTGGCAAGTACAGGACACATTGCAGGAGACCGAGTTAAGAAGTAGGCCCAAAGTAATGTCATGCCCAATTCCCCCAATGTAAAATCCTTTTTTTTTTTTTAAATAAAAGAGTGTCATGACAACCCCCTGGCCAAAATGCACCCTACAGAGCACGTTGACCATGATGATCTAGTGGCAGGTACAGGACAGATTGCAGGAGACCAAGTTAAGAAGTAGGCCAAAAGAAATGTCATGCCCAATTCCCCAATGTAAAATCCTTTTTTTTAAATAAAAGAGTGGCATGACAGCCCCCTTGGCCAAAAAGCGCCGTACAGAGCACTTTCACCATGGTGATCTAGTGGCAGGTACAGGGCAGTTTGCAGGAGACCGAGTTAAGAAATAGGCCCAATTGTATGCCATGCCCAATTCCCCAATGTTGTGTCCTTTTTGGACTGATTAAAATAGTTCCATTACAGCCCCCTTGGCCAAAATGCACCGCACAGAGCATGTTGACCCTGGTGATCTAGTGGCAGGTACAGGACAGATTGCAGGAGACCGATTTAAGAAGTAGGCCCAAAGAAATGTCATGCCCAATTCCCCAATGTGAAATCCTTTTTTTTTAAATAAAAGAGTGGCATGACAGCCCCCTTGGCCAAAATGCACTGTGCAGATCATGTTCACCCTGGTGATCTAGTGGCAGGTACAGGACAGATTGCAGGAGACCAAGTTAAGAAATAGGCCCAATGGAATGCCATGCCCAATTGCCCAATTTGGTGTCCTTTTTCGACTGATTAAAATAGTGCCATTACAGCCCCCTTGGCCAAAATGCACCGTACAGAGCACGTGGACCCTGGCAATCAAGTGGCAGGTACAGGACAGATTACAGGAGACCGAGTTAAGAAGTAGGCCCAAAGAAATGTCATGCCCAATTCCCCAATGTGTTGTCCATTTTGGACTTAAAAATAGAGTGCCATCACAGCCCACTTGCCCAAAATTCGCCAGCCTTTAACAGTACTGAGCAAGTGCACCCTTGTCATATAGTGGCAGTTAAAGGACACATTGGAGGAGACAGACTTAAGAAGTAGGCCGAATGTAATGTAATGCCCAACTCCCCAATGTGGGGTCCTGTTTTTACAAAATAAAATAGTGTCTTCACAGCCCCCGTGACCAGAAATCACCGGCCTTTAACAGAACTGAGCACATGCACCCTGGTCATCTAGTGGCAGTTAAAGGACATATTGCAGGAGACAGATTTAAAAAGTAGGCCCAATGTAATGTACTGCAAATACCCCAATTTGGGGTCCTGTTTTTACAAAATAAAATAGTGCCTTCACAGCCCCCGTGCTCAAAAATCACCGGCCTATAACAGTACAGAGCATGTTCACCCTGATCATCTATTGGTTCTGGATGATGAGGATGAGGATAAGAAGGAGGAGAACAACAAACAGACCAAATATGGAAGGGTATACCTATGTATTGGTTGTGAAGAGGTGCATGAGAATACACCTCCCCAAAAGAGAGAATGTATTTGAGGTTATGTTTTGCTGGTTTCACTTGGTGGTGTACTGAAGTCTTTATCAATCCAGCCCTTCTTCATTTGTATAAGAGTCAGCATGTCAGCATTTTCAGTTGACAGGTGGATGCGCTTATCTGTGATAATTCCACCAGCGGCACTAAAAACCCGCTCTGACAGAACGCTAGCAGCAGAGCAGGCCAGGACCTCCAAGGCGTAGAGAGCCAGTTCATGCCACGTGTCCAGCTTGGATACCCAATAAGTAAAAGGCACAGAGGAATCACAGAGGACGTTTGTACGATCTGCAAGGTACTCCCTCACCATCTTCCCAAACATTGCACTTCTTGTGACAGCACCTCTTGCCTCTGTGGTGCCACAATGCAAAGGTCTGAGAAAACTGTCCCAGAAATTGGCCATTGTTCCCCTGCTTGAGCAGGATTGTACTTCTGTCTTTCTCGCTTGGACTCCTTGGTTGTACAACAAACTCTGACGTCTGCTGCCAGCGTTTTCAGGTGGGAATTGTCTAAGTAATTCCGCTACAAGGGCCCTCTGGTACTGCAACATTTTAGTACACCTCTCTGACTCAGGCAGAAGAGATTGAAAGTTCTCCTTGTAGGGTGGGTCTAGAAGTGTCAAAAACCAGTAATGAGTGTCACCCAAAATTTTGATAATCCGAGGGTCATGTGAAATGCAGCGCATCATAAAGTCAGCCATGCATGCCAGACTGCTAACAGGCAAGACTTCCATGTCCTCACCAACAGGACGACTGACCATGCTGCCCTCCTCCTCCTCATCCTCCTCCTCCTCCCTGTCCTCAGGCCATCTCTGCTTAACAAAAGCTAATACAGATGTGTTTGTAGCACCATCTTTAGCACATGAAAGTAGCTCCTGTTCTTCCTCCTCCTCCTCCTCATTGCCTACCAATCCACGTTGAGAAGACTTGAGGATGGGTTGAGTGTAATCCCCCTGTATGTTTCCTTGCTCCATGTCCTCGTGTTCTGCCTGCAGTGCATCCTTTTGATTGTGAGCAGAGAGTTTTTCAGAATGCTGAGAAGCGGGATGGTGATGCTAATTATGGCGTCATCACCGCTCACCATCTTGGTGCAGTCCTCAAAGTTTTGGAGGATGTTACATATGTCTGACATCCATGTCCACTCCTGAGGTCTTATGTG